>NC_080743.1:29503712-29806742 GCF_020826845.1 Diceros bicornis minor
TATTTAAAAAAAAGGAAATAAAACCCCAAAATGGACGCCTATAAGTCCACAAGGTATGATAGATTGCATGTAAATTAGAAGGCAAAAAGAAAAAGAGAACGTGAAGGCTCCATTTGGGCCAAGTATTTCAAACTTCAAAATATACACCTGAGCCCAGTATCTTCTTCCCAATTCTCGTTCCTCCACTTTTACTTGCCCTTTTTAGGAATGGCACCACCGTCTACCCAGTCACGGAATCAGAAACATCCAACTACTGTCAGAGTAATCCTTCTAAAACAATCGAATTTGATCATTGCTTTGATTGAAATCCTTCAATCACTCCCCATAGATTTTGGGATCAAGTGTCATTTTCTTATTTCATGGCCCTTCACATCTAGCCTGCACGCACCTCACTAGCTTCACCTGCCCTCCTGCTACCCACACAATTCTCCACTCTAGCTACGTTAAAATGTTTGTAGTTCCACAAAGGTGGGGGTGTTCTCCAATCATCCTTGTCTTTCTAAATGCTCTTTTCTCTATCTAGAACACCATTACCCACCCCCACCTTTTCTCTGTTTAATTGCTTCTCAAAAACTCAACCCAAGGGTTGCCTTTCAAGAAGCTGCAATCTATTCTGTCCCCCCACTGCACCATGCACATATCTTTAACATTTGTCTAGCATTTGTCAAGCTGTCCTGGAATTATTGGTGTATTTATCTCTTATTCAACTCAACCAAGAGCTCCTTGAGGACAGGGACTATGTCTTGATGATCTTGAGGCTCCTGCTTCTATTACAGTACCCAACATATAGTAGTTGTTATAAATATTGGTTGAAGGAATTGATGTAAATTGGTAGATAAAGGGTTGGTGAGTTATTTTTTTAGTAATCTTCAGGAAACACATTTAGGAATTGTAGCAAATGTTATTAGTTGCTTACCCAACAGTGATTCTCCCTTTGTGTGTGTGTGTGTGAAAAAGATTGGCCCTGAGCTAACATCTGTTGCCAATCCTCCTCTTTTTGCTGAGGACTATTGGCCCTGGGCTAACATCCATGCCCATCTTCCTCTACTTTATATGGGATGCTGCCACGGCATGGCTTGATGAGCAGTGCATAGGTCTGCACCCGGGATCTGAACCCGCAAACCCTGGGCCGCCAAAGTGGAATGCACGAACTTAACCACTATGCCACAGGGCCAGCCCCCATTCTCCCTTCTTTTTTGTTATCAAAACTCAAGTTTCAATGTGGCAATGTACCCCAGGGCATGTATCTTGATAGATCTAAGGCAGTCGTGGTGTCTCCATTCCCCCTTGCCAATAATACACCTGAGTTGGGCATGATGGGGCATAGAGGGAAGTTGCAGGGGCTTCAAGGAGAGGACTTCTTCTCTAAAAGGAGAGTCACTTTCTTTTCGTTTCTCCCTTTCTGCTATGGTTACTGTTCTGTAAGGGATGTGAAGCCTGGAGCTGGGGCAGCCGTCCTGTAACCATAAGGCAGCAAGCTTGAGAATAAAAAATAACATACTGAGAATTGTGGAGGGGGGAAGATGGAGAGTCTGGGTCTTTGATGAGATCATGGAGCCACACCAAACCTAAATTGCCTACTACATACAGACTTCTTTTTATGTAAGATTAATAAAATGGCGTCATTGTTTAAGCCACTATGTGGTTGAATGGTGGCCCCAAAAAGATATGTCTATGTCCTAACCCCCAGAACCTATGAATGTGACCTTATTTGGAAAAAGGGTCTTTGCAGATGTAATTAAGTTAAGGGTCTTAAGATTCATCCTGGATTATCTGGGTGGGCCCTAAATCCAATGACAAGTGTCCTCGTAAGGGATACACAGAGGAAAGACACACAGAGAAGAGGAGGAGAAGTCAATGTGAAGACAGAGGCAGAGATTGGAATTATGCAGTGACAATCCAAGGATGCCTGGAGCCGCCAGAAACTGGAAGAGGTAAGGAAGCCTTCTCCCCTAGAGCCTCTGAAGGAAAAACAGCCCTGTGACACCTTGATTTTGGGCTTTTCACCTCCAGAACTGTGACAAAATTAATTTCTCTTGTTTTAAGCCACCCAGTTTGTGGTAATTTGTTAGGACAGCCTCAGGAAATGATACAAATTGTTAAGTCAATTCTTATGTTGGCTGTAGCCAAAGATATCTTAAGTAATAGAAGGCTTTTTTTTTAAAGTTCAAACTAAACATATGAAATAAAGGTATTGGTAAAAATTTAGGAAAAGATCCTAGAGTGCCTGAAAATTCTTTCCATAGGACTTCAAACTAAAATTGATACTTAGTTTGTTCAAGTATCCAGGGGGTGAGGGGAGCTCATAAGAAGACACTGTCACGCCTTTATATAAAACCATGGGGCATATCTATCCAAACCAAATACAGCAATTCCTCTAGGATTCCACTCCAAAGAAATACCCAAGTGCACAAGGATAGATATAGGTAGATGTAGATATAAATGCTACAGTAAACATCTGTATAACAAAAACTTGGTGACTCTGCACTAATTATTTTTAACAGATGTTTTCTTTTCTAATTAACCATTAGTAGGAGACTGGATAAACAGTGATACTCTGTGTCACGAAATACTATGTGATCTTTTATTTATTTTCCAGTTTTATTGAGATATTATTGACATATATGTAAGTTTAAGGTGTACAACATGATGATTTGATACATGTATGTATTGCAAAATGATTACCACAATAAGATTAGTTAACAACTCCATCCCTTCACATAATTAGCTTGCATGTTAGGTGATAACTTTTAAGATCAACTTTCTTAACTTTCAAGTATTATAATAACAGTATTGTTAATTATAGTCACTATGCTGTACATTAGGTCCTCAGAACTTACTCATCTTATACCTGAAAGTTTGTACCCTTTGACCAATATCCCATTTCCTCCACCCTTAGCCCCTGGCAACCACCATTCTACTCTTTCTTTCTTTGAGTTCAGCTTTTTTAGATTCCACCTGTAAGTGAGAACACACAGTATTTGTCTTTCTCTGTCTGACTTATTTCACTTAGCCTAATGCCCTCAAGATCCATTGATATTGTAGCAAAAGGTAAGATTTCCTTCTTTTTATGGCTGAATAATATTCCATTGTATATATATATACCACTTTTTCTTTATTCATTCATCCATCGATGGACACTTAGGTTGTTTCCATGTCCTGTACTATGTGATCTTTTAAAAGTGGAAAATTAGGAGCCGGCCCCATGGCGTAGCAGTTAAGTGTGCTCACTCTGCTGCTGGTGGCCTGGGTTCGGATCCTGAGCATGCACCGAGGACCTGCTTTCAGGCCATGCTGTGGCAGCGTCCCATACAAAAGTGGAGGAAGATGGGCACTGATGTTAGCCCAGGGCCAGTCTTCCTCAGCAAAAAGAGGAGGATTGGTGACAGACATTAGCTCAGGGCTGATCTTCCTTACAAAGGAAAAAAAAAGCGGAACATTAGTGTGGAAGTTATCTGTAATTTATTGATGAGATAGAAAAAGCAAGATGCAGAATAGAATGTATATAATGACCCTCTTTTTGTAAAAATAAAACCTAAAATTTATATATGCACAGAATGAAAAGATCAAGAAGGCCTAAATTTGTTAACATTTCTAGGAAGTGGGAGTGCAGAGGAAGTCACTTCCCTTTCTACACTTTTGTATTTGCATTTTGCTTTTGTTTTTGTTTTTGAAAAAATGTGCATTGCCTTTATGATTAAGTAAAAGCATAGAGTATCAACACCTAGAACATTGTGGGTGGCCTGGTCTCCACATTAGGAAGGATGCCGGGGAAGAGCTGTAGAATTAAAGCCTGGAGAAAAGCGATTAGGAGAACAATAGAGCAAGAGAAACAGCTTTACAATGAATAGTCTGAGGGTGTTAGTGCCTTCAGCCAAAAAAGGTGTGAACACAATCTCAAAGTTATGAACATCATGACAGTAAATATCAAATTTACTAAAGCCCAAAATGTTGGAATGAGAGGAATACTTTTTGAAGGGAAAACAGGATAAAGGTTTTGTTTGAGAAATACTGCTTGGCACAATGAAAAGTTAATTATATAATTAATTCAGATCTGGTTGAGAAATAGACTCAACAAAGGTTTTAGCAAATTGATTTAGAACCTTCAATAGCAACCAAGAAAGAATGCCACGTGCCTGATATATAATGTTGATTGTAAGAGCTAATTATGTGCTGGACATTGATTTGGACGTTTTTTATCCGTTTCTTATGTAGTCTTCATAATTCCCTGTAAAGGAGATATTATCTCCACTTACGAGATGGGGAAACTGGTTAAGATCAGGTTAAGTAACTTGTCCCAGGGCATATAGGTAGGAAGTGGCAGACCTGGGATATAAACATATCTCCAACTAACTCAACTTCACTTTCTCCTACAGCACTCTTCCTCAGGGAGTAATGGCTGATAGCAGAGATGAAAGTTATGCTCTCCTTAAGACAATTTTTGATAACAGTGTCCAAGGTTAGATTTGTCCCTGGTCCAGCTCAATATGGGAATTTTTTGTTCCTGTTTTTAAATATAATCAAAAGAGATTGGAATTTGAGGTAACTTCAAAAATATGTATAATTTGAAACAGAAAAAAATAAACATTTAGAAGTCAGAAAAAGAATAAACAGAAGGTCAAGACCAGGAGGAAACTGGGAATGAAGATATGCAAATTATCAGGTCCTATATAATTAAAATTGCAAAATTGAAATTATTAGGACCCAAAGCAAAAAGAGTTAACAATTATGTGGTTCATGTTCTTAAGAAGAAATATGTTAGTTTCAAGAAAAGGAACGATTTGTTTTCCTGGCACTTACTCTCTAAGAAATTACCATGTAGGTTTCAGTTGAGATATTATTACCGAGTAAGGGCCTGCTGCCCGAAGCATAGAAGAAGCCAATACTATGGCATCAGCTTTTGAGGAAAGAACAGACTATTGTGAGGTCAACCGGCAATGAGATAGGAAGCCAGACTCTCAAATCTGTCTCCCTGATCCAGGGTTCGGGGTGAAATTTAAGAAGTTAGCGGCAGAAACTGATTGGCTAGTCTCAAATCAGTTCATATATGGTAACCAAGCTGCTGAAAGCCAGATTTTCCTTATAGAAGGGCTTCTCGCTCCATAAAGGGCTCAGATGGCAACATTTCTGAAGATTCTTGGTTCCCACTGGCACATGTGCAGTGCTGTCTCTGTTATTTAGCAAGGCTTGATTAATCAACAACCTGTATAATGGAAGCAAAACTAGTTTAAGCTGGTCAGTGTTTTATGTGCTGTTTCAATATCACTTCCTGGATGACCTCCTCTCTCCAAACTGGGTACCACTACAATATGCTTACCATTGTATCACTAGTAAGATCCCTACAAGACTGTAAACTCTTTGAGGATGAGGACTGTGATTAGCTTACCCTTGTATCCTTGGTACCTATTCCATTGCCTGGCACATTGCAGTATTCAGCACGTGTTGAATAAATGGATTCATGTGGCAGGGGACTCCAGTTCCCATTTTAACAGTGCATTGTGTTATGATCCAAGCTGCGAATAGGAAATAGAAAATAGGATGAGGTCTGTTCCAAGACATGAAATTCCATGTCTTCAGACTTGAACAGTTAAAGCCTGTTTAAAATTATTTTACCCTATAAAACGTTCAAAATGAACTTAGTAGCGGCCCTCTGAAGTCAAGGAAAAGTCTCAGTAATACACACATAGAACATGGTTTTTAGCAGCACAGTTTCATGTTGAACCCTCTGAGATGAACCAGCTGAACCCGTTTATCAATCTTAGTATCATTTAAAGCAGGACAACCAAGCAATATGTGTCTCCTAAAGTGATCGATGTAAAGCTGACAGCACTATCCATGAAACATTCTTGCCCCCCAAAAAGTTGAATCTGAAAGTTTCTAAAGCTAACTTCCGTTATAGGAAATAGAGGAGACAGAGGAACACAAGGAAGCAAACAGACAAATCCAGAATGTGGGAAATTCTACAGGACAACTAATTTGTTCTCTGCAATCAAGTCAAGGGCATGAAAAAAAAAGAAAGAGGAAGAAGAGACTGCTCTAGATTAAAATAGGCTTAAGAAGCAACCAAATGCAATTTGTTTAAAAATCGGATTTCAACAAACCAACTACAAAAAGATAATTTTGATACAATTAGGAAAATCTGAATAAGATCTGGGTATTATATTACACCAAGGAATTATTGTAAGTTTGGTTAAGTGGGTTTCTCAGTTTGAGTTCTCCCAGACCCCAAGATAAAGATTCAAACGCAAGTAGTATATTTGAGAGGAGATCCCAGGAAACACTGGAAGAGGAGGAGGAAGTGAGATGAGGAAGAAATGGAAGCCAATAAAAGCTTCACTGTTAAGCAAATTAACCACTGTGGGCAAGTGGAACTTAATCTCACTGATGTGCTTTGGGAAATAGTGTAGAATATACCTCAGAGCTAATCCCCACCCTGCAGGCCAAGGGAGCTGAGATACTTGTACACCGACTCCCATCAGGCATTGGTTGAGTGCTGCTCCTACTGGGGAGGGCGAGTAGGGAATTCCCTGGCAACTTCTGGCCTGCTCTACTCAGGCAGAGTGGGCTCCAGTGGCCACAGAAAGCCCTCAGGCAAAGAACACACTCTGAAATGGTAAAGACCATGGTGATGTGGGAGAAAGCATTGACACCATTTGCGACAGTGTGATGATAGCATTGTGGTAATGTAAAAACATGTCCTTTCTTAAAAGATGTATACTGAAGTATGTGAGAGTGAATGATGTCTGAGATTTGCCTTAGAATACATTAGCAATGAAAAAAATAAACAGGACAGAAGAAACAAATATGGTAAAACTTGATATTTATTTAAATCAGTGATGAGTATGTGGGAGTTAATTATATTAACCTCTATTTCTGTGTACGCGGAAATTTTTTGTAATAAAAGCATTTTTAATGTACATCTGAGTAATTAAAATATGTCAGTTGGGCTGCCTGGAGTAATTGGATATAAATGATTTCATTTTAGAGAACATCTGTCAAGAATAATGTCTTAAAATAGTTCACCTTAAGCTATTTTTCCAGTCATAGGTTTGGCCAAAAGTGTTTTCACAGTAGTACAAGCTGGCTGGGATCTGGAAGCTACCCTTGTATTGCTCTTTTGGGATAGAGCTGATCAGTGAACCAGACCAAACACGTTTTACAGATGGTCCAGCAGCCCAGGGCTGCTGTGGCCTCACCAGCCTAGTGTGTCAGGAGACCCCACCCTGTGTAATTAGGCTTCCCAGCATCTGTAGTGCGCTTCCTTTTCTTAGCTGCAAATACAAACCTGCAAAAGATCTTGCCTGCTTACACACAAAAGGAAACAATACCAGCCCAATAGCTAAACCCTTTGGTCCTCCTTGCCTTCACTGACACTCCTGGATTTGGACTCTTCTTGCCTTCCTGGACTTCCGCCACTCATGTGCATAGATCTGATGATAGAATATTCAGACACTTCTCCCTGGGTCAACAAGTCACTGAATCTCGAAGTTTGCTTGCCTAGATCAGAAATATCTACTATACCCAACTACTTCATTAGACTTTTAGGCTTGGCTCTTTTATATGCTCCATAATACCGCTTGGCACTATTTTATAATTATTTGTTCACATCTGTTATGTTAATTGCTTGAGGAAAAACTATAGTTGACCACTTTTGTTTGCAGATGACAAAACCCTGATGTGACTATCTTAGGCAAAAAGAAGAATCTATTGTTTCATGAAACTAAATCACAAGGACAGAGGAGTAGTTAGCAATATGAACAGAGGAGACTAGGATTTTTTTTATTTGTTAATCCTGGAACAAAGATCTGGGGATTAACGACCTAGCTTGTCTTTTACCATGACATCAGAATCACCTCCCCCCATACCTCTACACCACTCTCACTGCCAGCCCTGATTAGGTACAGTCCAGCTCCATAAGCTGGTCTTGGAGACTAGATTTTTAAGTGAGCGACTGGGTTCAGCTAAATTCAGTACTTCAAATATTTATTATGTGCCTGTTATTCGTCAGGCACTGCTAGGTTCTGGGGTGAGAATAACTAAAGGACATGGTCCCTGTTCTCAATGGGAATCTCAATGCTAATATCACCCCAGGTACCACTTTAAGGAGTCGTTTAATTTAATCTGTTCTCAGCAATCCCACTCCACCTTGGTTCTTTGTAACTGGGGATCATAGTTATTTATTTATTTATTTTTGTGAGGAAGATTAGCCCTGAGCTAACATCCGATGCCAATCCTCCTCTTTTTTTGCTGAGGAAGATTGGCCCTGGGCTAACATCTGTGCCCACCTTCCTCTACTTTATATGGGACGCCGCCACAGCATGGCTTGACAAGCAGTGTGTCGGTGCGCGCCAGGGATGCAAACCTGCGAACCCCGGACCGCTGAAGCGGAGCGCGAGCACTTAACCGCTACACCGCCAGCCAGCCTGGATCCTAGTTATTTTTAATGTGTTTTGTGGTAGAGTGTGACTCTAACCAGGCTATAAGTTTTAAGATTATGAAGTTTCTTCAAACATTCATTGCAAACTCTAAGGTTTAAAATGAGCAGAAGTTTTTCTGATTTTCTACTAGGCATTGATTGTGTTTTGAGGCACTTAGTCAAGTTTTGAAAAGAAATTTATTTTAAAGACTGTCATTTTTAGATTTTCTTATTTTAAAATATTTGCTTTTCTTTCTTTTTTCAGTTGAAGACAAACTGTTTTCTGTTATCTTTTTTTGTTTGTTTCTGTGTTAGGACAGGCTAGATTTTGCTACAGTAATGTCCTCAAAATCTTAGTGGCTTAAAACAACAAGAGTGTATTTCTCACTCATGCTATATGTCCATCTGGGGTCAGCAGGGGCTCTACTCCATGTTGTTCTCACTAAAAGATGTAGGTTGACAGAGGCTTCACTGTCTGAAACATCACTGGAACAACTGCAAGGTGAAAGAGAAGGGCAAATTGTGCAATGGCTCTTAAAGATTTCCTCCTGGAAGTGACACTCATCACTTCTGTTCAGTTTTACTGGCCAAAAAAATCATTGGCCACTTCTAGCTTCGGGGGGCCAAGGAAGTATAGTCCTACCATGTGCCTGAAAGGAAGAAAATCAGAAATATTTTTGGAGAATAGCAATATTTCGTTCTGCCCTTCCAGTCTCCAAGTATTCATTTAATTCTCCTTCTTGCATGTAAAATACACTCACCCTCTTTCTAAGGTAAACAAACCCAAAGCTCCATCTAATCAGGGCATCCGGTTCAAAACCCAGAATCTGTGAGTGATGTCTAGTGATCTCTACATTAGGTACAGATGCGGCTCCTCTTACTCTAAAGACCTATGCCTGAAAAGACAGGTTATCTGTCCCCATGCACAGGATAACCACAGTAAAGATTCCGTTTTGGAAAGAGACATATAGCAGAGGCAGACACTCATCTGTAGCAGTTCTGAAATCCTGTTGGGTAGCTATTTTGAGGACCCTCTATCACCCTGGGGAATGAGGAGTGTTTCTTCATTAAGCCCTTGACTCTGCCCCTTGGAAGTGATTCTCTTGTCCATTGTTCTTCATTACTCCTGATTCTTTCTGTGGTTGATTTTTCCTTTTCCATTCTCCTCCTTGGCCACATCTGGAATGGGTGTTGGGGAGAATGTGCCCTCCTTAGGGGCTGAGTAGCTTTCTTAGTCTGCTTTCTGCCCATAGACAGTTGGAGTTCTAAGGGTGAATAGTCATCATCTCGTAGTCCAGTCCGGGATAGCAGTTATTTTGGAAGTGAAACTCTCTCAGAAACTTAGTCAGGAGGGGAAAAAAACCCAAACTAGTCGTTTTCATCAGCTCCATAAGCCAGTAGCCACCTCCATACTTCCTTTCAAGACGTAATTCTCATTTGGTATAATTCTTTGTTTTCTAGCCCCTATTCATTCTCTCTCTCTCTTTGCCCCCTCTCTCATATTGATTACATAGGTTTATCAGGCTTTGCTGGGAAAGTCACTTTTCCTTGAGCCATTGTGTCCAAACAGCCTTAGTTAATTGGTTGGACCTTTGATCTAGAACCTATTAATCCATTCAGTTTTTTAAAAATTGGTAAAACAGCCATTCTTTTAATTTGATGCATTGCCTCCAGGCTGAGTTTTAGTTATCCTTTGTTATTCCAAGCATTTCTCAATTTTATCTTTAACTATTTGAGATTGAAAAGTTGCCTATTTCAACTCTACAAATCATCAAATTGGTGGGCCATTTATTCCCTTCATTCTTGTTTGGAAACTGGTCAATTATTTTTTCACCTCCTCTCTTTTTTGTAATGTCTTGCCAAAGGCAACCAACAACAATGAACACACAATATTCTGTTTCCAATCTTCCCCTTAAACTACAAATTTATTACATGACCTATCTTCTAAATTAACAGTAGGCAACAGTTTCATGAAATGTTTCATCACCGCATAACATGGATTGCTATCTTTCCATCCTCTGAAAATAGGTTGCTTGTACCTGCCATCTGTCTCTTAAATATTTTAGGTTCTTGTTATGGCAGCACATCACTATGGATAATTTCTATCTTAAGTGAGGATGATCTAGATTTTGCTGCAGTAATAACCTTAAATTCTCAGTGGCTCAAAACAATAAAGATTTATTTATCCCTCATGCTACTTCCCTCAACTATCCAAAATAGACATATAGCCTACCTCTCAGTGTTCCCAAAGATGTGAATGCTAATCCTGTGAGATACCTGAAGACATTCTCAGGGTACATAGGGAGGATAATTTTTAAGGAGTCAACTTCTAGGTCCTTAATTAACATATAAACTGTTTTCAAAAATTGATCTGCCTGAGTATGAGCCTGTGATGAAAGTGTAGATTCTCCTTTCTCACATTCCCTTTCACAATTGCTCTTTTCCCATTCTATAAAAATAAACTCTCTTACCTCTCAAATTCTTCTAGATGCATTTCCCCAAGTGTTAAAAACTTTCATGCCATAGAAAGGGAAAATTTGAATATTCTTGATGTAGAGAAAGTGAATAACTGGGTAGCAAATCCTTTTGCAAGTCAGCTGGTTTCATTTCTTTTCTTTGCAAAAATTTAAAGGGGAACCTAATTGAGTTCTCAGTGGAGAAATCAGTAAAAATGATTTTTGATCATAAATAATTATGTGATTTTTTTTTGCACATAATTCAGAAGTTCAAAGACTTGAGTGACTATGAACAAAACTCCTTCTATTCCCAACTTCTTATTTACATCTATAAAAACAGAAAACTAGGAGTAGAATTGATGCTGAATCTTCTCTCCTTCCAACAATGTTATATTCATCCATATTAACAAATAAAACTAGGCCCATTCAACTCATTAAGAAATGCATTTTCAATAAAATTAAACATAATATTTAATAATTATTCATCAAAATGTGTAGTATATTTTCATTGTCTTCATAAGTTTTATACTAATAATGATTGGAATGATGAATATATAAAAAAGAAAATTTTTTCAATATTTAGAGCCTTATGGTCAGAGGAAATGCTTTTTATAATGAAAAGTTATATGCTTAATTTTGTTACAAACAAGTATGATAGGATAACCAATGAAAGACTTTCATCATAAAATATATTAGGATAATGTACTGTGGGAGAAGTGGAGTAGGAATGAGTTCAAAGAGAAAAAGAATAATCTCAAATTTCTTTCTATTATAGAAGAGTTTGTTCACGCATTTTTATTTTTATTTATTTATTTTTTTGGTGAGGAAGATCAGCCCTGAGCTAACATCCACGCTAATCCTCCTGTTTTTTTTTTTTTTGCTAAGGAAGACCAGCTCTGAGCTAACATCTATTGCCAATCCTCCTCCTTTTTATCCCCAAAGCCCCAGTAGATAGTTGTATGTCTTAGTTGCACATCCTTCTAGTTGCTGTATGTGGGAGGGGGCCTCAGCATGGCCGGCGAAGTGGTGCGTCGGTCCGCACCCGGATCCGAACCCAGGCTGCCAGTAGCGGAGTGCAAGCACTTAACTGCTAAGCCACGGGGCCGGCCCCTGTTCATGCATTTTTAAAACGGGTAATGGTTGTATTAGTTAAGGGCCTATTAGCTACTGAAGCAGGTAAACCATCAAATCTCAATGGCTTAAATAGAAATTTCTGACTCATTTAAAAATCTAATAGCTGGTAGGGACATAGGTGATAAAGGCAGTTGTTGGAGGAAAAGGATCTTTGCTCAGCATCTAGCTGGTAGAAGGGGGAAGAGAGAGAGCAGCATGTAGATTATGCATTGGTAGTTTTTATGGGCCAGACTGGGAAGTGACATAAATCACTTCCATTCACATTCTGTTGTCCAGAATTCAGTTCACGTGGCCACATCTAACTTCAAGGGATGCTTTGTGCCCATGATAAAGAGGAGGTAGGTTGGGTAAACAGCTAATTATTCTGTGATGTAATGGTGGATATCAAATTGCTAAGATAGGTACATTCATTTTTTATACAATTAAAAGAGCGAAGTCACAGGTCTATTTTTAAATGTCAGTGTTTAAAATGCCATGAAAAATATGTTTTTTACAATTATTTAAACTTATGATGAAAATTTTTACAATATCACCTTAAAAATAAGCAAGAATCAGTAGCAATGAGCACTCTCAACATCCAGATCTTGGTGGGTTTTTTTTGTTTGCTTGTTTTTTTGGTGAGGAAGATTAGCCCTGAGCTAGCATCTGTTGCCAATCCTCCTCTTTTTGCTGAGGAAGATTGGCCCTGAGCTAACATCTGTGACCATCCTCCTCTACTTTATGTGTGGGACGCCTGCCACAGCACAGCTTGATAAGCAGTGGGCAGGTCTGCACCCGCAATCGGAACCCGCGAACCCCGGCCGCCGAAGCAGAACACGTGAACTTAACCAGTAGACCACTGGGCTGGCCCCCAGATCTTGGTTGTTATATACTTATCAACTTTTTATTTCAATTTATCTGATCTTTGGGGGAAAGTTTTTACATTAAAAAAATTTTTTTTTTACATTTACTCAGTCTCTACCTGACTGGAATTTTGGGCTTGGATTAAAACAAAAAAGAAAAAGATTGAACCCATAGGGACTTTTGCTGTAGGCCAGGATGAGGTAAAGATGCTGGATTCACACTCTCAGCTTAAACAAACAGGAACTGTACAAAACATACGAAAGAATGTGTATTACTTTCTTGTTGGTGCTGTAACAAGTTATCACAAACCTAGTGGGTTAAAATAACACAAACTTATTATCTTACATTTCTGATGGTTAGAGTCTGAAATGGATCTCACTGGGCTAAAATTGGAGTGTTTGCAGAGGATTTAAGGGAGAATCTGTTCCCTTGCTTTTTCCAGGTTGTGAGGCTGGAAAATTGGCTTATGTACTCATTGTCTTATGGCTCCCTTCCATCTTCAAAGACAGCTCTGCTTCTGTCATCACATCTTCTCTGACTCTAACTCTCCTGCATCCTATTTCACTTATAAGGATCCCTGTTATGATCTTGTTAAGTTGACATTTGTTAATTAGAGCACAGGGTGACTGATGGAGAGCCACAGTTCAACAAAAGACCACAAGAGAAATTGAAATAGAGAAGTTTATTACTCACAGGTCCTTGAGGAGGTACATAGCACTCCTCAAGAGGCCATGTGGGGAGGTCGAGGCAGGGTGCAGGCAGAGAGAGCTACAGGACCTGGAGCATATGCATTTATTAGAGTCTGTGGGTAGAGTGTTTTGGGATCCCCAGGCTAAGCCCAGATTGGTCAATACAAACCCAAAAAAGTAGGATTTTGGTAAGTTCCATGGAGGTCTTATCTAAGGGGCCCACAAGGGGAAGGTCCTGAGAGGTGGGGGAGACTATTGATCACAAAGGCTGTGGGGGAGGTCATATCAGGAACCTACATGTGCTTCTGGCTCTGCGGGCTGTTATCTAGGGCATGAGCTTGCATGAGGGTGCTATTGTCAGTTTAAGGCCTCAGAGGCCACTTGGCTAAACAAAATGGATGCTGAATTAGCAATACCATGGAGTAGCTTAAGTAAACTCTTGACAACCTCTAAGAATACATTAGGCCCACTTGGATAGTCCAGGATAATCTCCCCATCTCAAGATCCTTAATTTAATCACATATGCAAAGTCCCTTTTGCCAGATAAGGTAACATAGTCAGGTTATGGTAATTAGGACATGGACACTTTCGGGGGACCATTATTCTGCCTACTACACAGGATCTTCACACACCAGACAACAGGCTGTATGAAGGGAAACAAATGAGGCGAGCCCTACAATGGCTTCAGTTATTGACTGGAGAGAGTTTCCAGGCCACAGCACAAAGAGAGAGAACTAAAATAGATCCTGACAGTCTCCCTGAGTAGAGGAAACAGAGCTGAGAATTCAGGGAGGGCAAGGTGGCTAGATCTCACATGGCAGAGTTCTAATGAAGAGAGCACTTCATGGAAAGAGTGCTACACAGAGAGCACTTTAGATATCCTCAGAGTTCCTCCTGGGTCTTTAGCCGAGTACTGATCAATGCATGCCTGAAGAAAATAGTTAAGGCCAGGGAAAGAATCAACAGAATGGAGCAGGGAGAACAATCCCTGAAGCTCATACAGGGCTGGGGATAGTTTTTATTCCCACCAGCCAGATTGAAAAGTCTCAGAACACATGGGACATGGGGTAGGATATTCAGAAGGGTATTGCCTCAGTGATGGGGCAAAATTAGCTCTAAATTAAAGGCTACTCTTGTCCCCCCTAACAAGGCTTGAAGGAAAACTTCAAAAGGAAGAAACTATTTCCAAGTAACTTAACTGAATCAAGAATATCAAAAGGAATACAAAACTATCCAGCACCAAATAGCATAAACTCACAATGGTTAGCATCCAACGAAAAATTACCAGGCATACAAGGAAGGAGAAAAATATGACTTATAACAAGCAGAAAAATTAATCAATACAAATAGACCCCAGATTGGCATAGATTATCATCTGTTTTCATCTATTATCAGTCTATCATCTACCATCTGCATTAGTATCATCTGTCTCATCTGAGTTAGCAGACAAGCATGCTAAACGTTATTATCACTATATATGTTAAAGAAGATAAAGGAGAGCATAACCATGTTAAAGAGAGTAGAAGATATAAAAAGACTTAAACTTCTAGACATGAAAAAAATACAATATCTGAGATAAAAAATACACTGGATGGGATTAATAGCAGATTATACACTGTGGAAGAAAATATTAGTGAATATAAAAACATAATAATAGAAACTACCCAAAATGAAACAGAAAAAGAAAATTGCTGAACTTTGAGACAAATGTAAGTGGCCTAATGTGTATATAACTGGAATCCCTGAAAAAGAGGGGGCTAGGACAGGAAAAATATTTGATGAAATAATGGATGAGAAGTTTCCAAATATGCTAAAAACTACAAACCATGGAACCAAGAAGCTCAATGAACCCCACACACAAGAAACAAGAAGAAAACTACACCAAGGCATATGACAATAAAATTGTAATAAAGAGAAAATCTTAAAAGCAGTCAGAGAAAGAAGACATATTACATAGGGAAGAACAAAGATTTAAAAATCCAAGAGATTTTTTTTTTTGAAATTATGCAAAGTAGAAGGAGGTAGGGTACCGTTCGTAAAACACTGAAAGAAAAGAAAAACTCCTATCAACTTATAGTTCTATACTCAAAAAGGAAGGCAAAATAAAGACTTTGCCAGACATATAAAGCTGAAAGAATTTAATGCCTGCAGAATTGCGCTACAAGAAATGCTAAAAGAAATCCTCCAAGCAGAAGGAAACTGAAACAAGATGAAAACCTAGAACTGCACAAAGGAATGAAGAGCAGTGGGAATGGTGAAAATGTGGGTAAAGATAAAATATTCTGTTAAAAAAATCTATTTAAAATGTAATTGGCTGGCCAGTCTCAAAAAGACTATATATCATATGAGTCTATTTATCTAGAATGGCCAGAATAGGCAAATCTACAGAGATAGAAAGTAGATAAGTGGTTTCCAGGGGCTGAGGGGATTGGGAGGAAATGGAAAGTGACTACTAATAGCTATGTGGTTTCTTTCTAGAGTGATGAAAATGTTCTAAAATTGATAATGGTAATGGTTGCACAACTCTATGAATATACTAAAAACCATTGAATAGTACACTTTAAATGGGTGAATTGTATGGTTTGTGAATTATATCTCAATAAAATTGCTAAAGAAAATTAGGTATTTAAAGTAAAAATAATAACACTATATTGTGGTATTTATAACATATGAAGAAGCAAACTGTATGACAATAGCACAAAGGCAGGAGAGGGAAAATAAATGTATTATATATTGTTGTAAGGTTCTTATACTATACATGAAGTAGTATAATATTTCTTGAAGACAGATTTGTAATAAGTTGAAGATGTATAATTTACATCAAGGAAATGCAAATCAAACCACAGTGAAATACTTCATATCCACTAGGATGGTTATAATCAAAAAGACAACAACAAGTGCTAGTGAGTCTATGGGGGAATCAGAACCCTCATACATTGCTGGTGGGAATGTAAAATTATGCAGCTGCTTTGGAAAATGGTCTGGAAGTTCCACAAATGGTTAAACTTAGAGTTACCATATGACCCAGCAATTCTACTTTTTGGTATACAGCCAAGAGAAATGAAAACATACACCTACACAAAAACTTGTACATGAATATTCATAGCAGCATTATTCATAATAGCCCAAAAGTGGAAACAACTTACAGTGATGAATGGATAAATAAAATGTGGTGTATCCATATAACAGAATATTATTTGGCAATAAAAAGGCAGGAAGTGTTGATTAATGTTACAACATGGATGAACCTTGAAAACATTATGTTAATTGAAAAAAGCCAGTCACAAATGAACACATATTATATAATTCCATTTACATAAAATATCCAGAATAGGCAAATGTATAGAGTCAGAAACTGGATTACTGGTTGCTTAGGGCTGGGGGGAATGAAGGGGTGAAGATGAGGGTGGCTAAGGGCTGTGGGATTTCTTTTTGGGGGTGATGAAAACGTTTTAAAGTTGATTATGGTGATGGTTGCAAAATTCTGTGACTTTGCTAAAAGCCATTAAATTGTACATTTAAATGGATGAAGTGTATGGTATGTGAATTATATCTCAATAAAATTGCTTAAAAAATAAAATAAAAAAGATGTATATTACAAATCCTAAAGCAACCACTAAAATACAAAACAGAATTATTGCTAATAGACCAAAGACTGGAGGTAAAATGAAACCATAAAAAATAATTAATCCAAAAAAGTTTAAAAAAAGAAACAGAGGAAACAGAGACAAATAGGATAAACAGAAAACAACAAGCAAGATGGTAGATTTAAACTCTACCATATCATTAATTACATTAGAAGTAAATGGCTTAAAACACCCAAGAGAGTGTCAAGTTGGATAAAAAAAAAAGCTGCAGACAAGAAATCCATTTAAAAAATAAAGACACACATAACTTCAAAGTAAAGGAATGGAAAAAAAATATACCATGTTAACCGCAATCAAAAGAATGCTAAAGTGACAATATTAATTTCAGGCAAAGTAGATTTCTGGGCAAAGAATATTGCCAGGGTTAAAGAGGGTCATTTAATAAGAATAAAAAGATCAATTGTTCAAGAAGACAGGAATTCTAAATGATAATGCACCTAATAACCAAGCTTCAAACACATGAAGCAAAACCAATAGAACTGCAAAGAGAAATATACAAATCCAAAATTATAGTCAGAGATTTCAACACATTTCTCTCACTAATTAATAGAACAGGTAGACAGAAAAGAAGTGAGGATATAGAAGACTTGAACACTATGAACCAATTTGACCTAATTGACATTTATCAAACACTCCACTCAACAGCAACAGAATACATGTTCGTTTCAAGTACCCACATATCGTTTACCAAGATAAATCATATTCTGACCAAAAAAACAACTCTCAATAAACTGAAAAGAATTTAAATGATACAAAATATGAATCCAAGGAAATAAAATGGAAATCAATAACAAAAATATATCTGAAAAATCACCAAATATGTAGATTAAATAACACACTTCTAAATAACCGATATGTTAAAGAAGCAATCAAAAGGACATTAGAAATTATTTTGAACTGAGTAACAAGAAAAATTTGTATATGGTTCTCAAGCAGTGCTTAGGAGGAAATATATAGCACTAAACTCCTATATTAAAAAAAAAAAAGAATTTTCAAATCAATGACCTAATATTCTACCTTAAGAAACTACAAAAGGAAGAGCAAATTAAATCCAAATGAGCCAAGAAAGGAAATAATAAAGATAAGAGCAGAAATCAATGAAACAGAAAACAAACGAATGAACAAAAGAATAAAGAAAATCCATGAAGCCAAAAGTGGGTTCTTTGAGAAAATTAATAAAATTGATAAACATCTAGCCTGATTGATGAGGTACAAAAAAAAAGACTACACAAATCATCAATATCAAGGAGAGAGGGACATCACTAGAGAGTCTATAAATATTAAAAAGATAATAAGTAAGTACTATGAACAACTTTATAACAATAAATTCAACAACTTAGATGAAATATACAAACTACCAAAGCTTACTCAAGAAGAAGTTGTTAATATGAAAAGTTTTATATCTTTTAAAGCAATCAAATTTTTAGTTAAAAACTTTCCCATAAAGAAAACTCCAGGCCCAGGTTGCTTCCCTGTTGAAGTCTACCAAAATGTAAAAGAGATATAATAAAAATTGTATGAAAACTCTTTCAGAAAATTGAAGAGGAGGGAATACTTCTTAATTCGTGGTATGAGACCAGCATCAACCCGGTGCCAAAACCAGACAAAAACAATAATAGAAAATAAAACTACATGCCAATATTCCTCATGAACATAAAGGCAAAACTTCTTAACAAAATTTTATCAAAATAAATCCAATTATGTATCCAAAGATAATACATTATGACTAAAGTAGTTTGTCCCAGGAATGCAAGACTGGTGTACCATTTGAAAATCAATCAATGTAATTCACCATATTCACACACACACACACACACACACACACACACACAAATTCATCTCAATAGATGCAGAAAAAACACTTGACAAATCTTACATTCATTCTCTGTGAAAACTTCCAGCAAAGTAGGAATAGAAGGGAATATCTTCAACCTGACAAAGGCCATATATGAAAAATTTACAGCTAAATTCATAGTTAATTATAAAAGACTGAATGCTTTCTCTCCAAGATTCCAAACAAGGCAAAAAATGTCCATGCTCACTTCTTTTATTAAACATTGTATTAAGGCTGTAAAAGAAAACAAAAAGCATATAGATTGTAGAAGAAGAAAGAAAACTGTCTTTACTGTAGACAGCAAAATCGTCTATGCAGAAAATCCTAAGGAACCATAAAAAAAAAGCTGCCTTAATTAGGAAGTGAGTTATCTTCATTGAAGTTTAGATAGTCACCATAGAAAATATATAAAAATACTATCTACAGTAAAGAATTAAAATTTAGAAATCTATACCAGTTTTACTAGTATTGATAATATGAAATATATGAAATATATGAAAGAAATTTCACAAGAGATGTTGAAAACCTGTACACTGATAAGTGCAAAACATTGCTGAGAAAATTAAGGAAGACCTAAACAGATGGAGAGATATAGCATATTCATGGATCAGAAGACTCCATATTATTAAGATGTCAAATCTCCCCCTATAGATTCAATACAATCCCAATAAAAAAAGGCCAGCAGAATTTTTTTGCAGAAATTGACAAACTGATTCTAAAATGTATATGAAAATGAAAAGAATCTAAAACAGTCAAAACAACTTTGAAAAAGAATAAAGTTGGAGGACTTAAATTATTTCAAGTCTTATAAAGCTACAGTAATCAAGATAGTATGGTATCAGTATAAAGACAGACAACAGAACAGAGTAGAGAGTTTGGAATTAGAGCTACGCATATGTGTCAATTGATTTTTCACAAATGATTAATGCAAAGGAATGGGGAAAAGACAATCATTGCAACAAATGATGCTGAACCAATTGGATAGAGCTGTATGGAACAGAATGAACCTCACACTACACACACCCTATATACCCTTACCTCACGCTATTTACGAAAATTAACTCAAAATGGATCATACCCTTACATGTAAGATCTAACACTTTAAAATTTCTAGAAGAAAACATAGGAGAAAATCTTCATGATCTTGGGTTTGGTAAAGATTTCTTAAATAGGACAGAAAAAGCATGAAAGAAAAAATCCATTGTATTTATTATCTACTGTTTTGTAACAAATTACCTCAAATCTTAGTGGCTTAAATCAATACACATTATAACTTTTGTGGGTCGGGAATCCAAACATGACTTAGCTGGGCCTTTTACTTCAGAATCTCTCACAAGGCTACAATCAAGTTGTTTCTGGGGCTGTGGTCTCATCTGAAGGCTCAGCTGGGTGAGGATCCACTTTGAAGCTCACTCATATGGTTGTTGACAGGACAGTTTTTCAAGGGTTGTTGAGAGGACCTTCGTTTCTTGTTGACTATTGGCCAGAGGCCACTCTCATTTTGCCATTTAGCTTTAAATAGGGCAGCTCACAATGGGGCATCTTGCTTCATCAGAGGAAGGATGAAAGTAGAGCCAGAGAGAGGCTATAAGCAAGAAGGAAGTCACAGTGCTACTTTTGTAGCACAATCTTGGAAGTGACATTTCATCACTTTTGCCACAAGCTTTTCATTAGAAACACATAACTAGGTCCAACTCACATTCAAGGGGTTACTCAAGGGTACAAATGCTGGAAGGTGTCAATCGTTCATGCAAAGCATATGGAACTCGCATACACTGCTAGTGGGAACTTAAAATGATACAATCTCTTTTGAAAACAGTATGGAAGTTCTTAAAAAGTTGAACACAAACCTGCTATATAACATAGCCATTACATCCTGTTACACAATTTCTATTGCTACTGTAACAAATTACCACAAACATAGCAACTTTAAACAACGTAAGTTTATTATGTTACAGTTTGGGTGGTCAGAATTCCAAAATCAATCTCACCGGGCTAAAGTCAAGGTGTTGGCAGGGCTGGTTCCTTCTGGAGGCTCTAGGGAAAAATCAGTTTCCTTGCCTTCTAGCTTCTGGAGGCTGCCTGCATTTCTTGGCTCACGGTCCCATCCTCTATGTTCAAAGCCAGCAGCATAGCATCTTCCAGTCTCTCTGTCCCTTTGCTCCATCATCACCTCATCTTCTGTCTGACTAACTCTCTTCCCTCCCTCTTATAACAATGCTTGTGAATAATCAGGATAATCTCCCCATCTCAAGATCCTTAACTTAATCACATCTGCAAAGTACCTTTTGCCGCGTATGGCAACATATTCACAGGTTCCAGGGATCAGGACGTGGACATCTTTGCTGAGTCATTATTCAGTCTGGCAAACATCTCTAGATAATCATTCCCCCAAAATGAAAGCGTATATTCATACAAATACTTTTGCACAAATGTTCATAGTAGCTTTATTTGTAATATTTACAAATAGTTTATTTGTAAAACAAAAATAACCTAAATGTCCACTAATAAGTGAATGGATAAACTAATTGTGCTGTATCCACACAGTGGAACACTACTCAACAATAAAAAATGTAGCTACTTATGACAGCAACAACACAGATGAACTCAAAATAATTACACTGAGTAAAAGGAGTCAGACAATAAAGAGTATATACATCATGATTCCATTTATATAAAACTCTAGAAAACACAAATTTATCTATAATGAATGGAAGCAAATCAGTGACTGCCTAGGGACAGAGCAGGATAGGGGGAGAAAGATTTGGATTACAAAAGGTCACATGGGCTCTTTTAGGGGTGATGGATATATTCATTATCTTAATTGTTGTGATGATTTAATGAGAATATATGTATATGTCCCTTTAAATATATACAGTTTATTATACGTCAATTATACTTCAGTAAGACAGTTAATACAAACAAACAAAAAAACACAATTGATTAGTTCTGTTTAGATTAAATATAATGTAAAGGGTTGGGGCATTTTGCTGGAGGATGAAACTATATTCATCTTGACTACTTGGTAATCAAACTGGATTTGACAAGGAGCAGGGTGCTAGAAGAAATATAACGAAACTTCCTCTTTTTGAATTTTCTCTCCAATTTTTGGTTATCCATAGAAGTTGTTGAAATCCACCAAAAAGGTTGCTAGTTGTCTTAAAGATTCTCTCGGAGGGCTCTGCCTAGGGAAATTCTTCTTTGCTTTCAAAAGTATCTAGTTAATACTTGAGGCTCAAAAGCGCTTATTCTCACCTAGAATCTCACCTTAGAATTCTCTACCTTTCTCTTTTAGTTGTCGATTTCATCACAGTGCATGTAACTTCTGGTTAGTCACATGCCACACACGGCCCTGCTCTCAAAATTTCACTGAAAAGCTTGGGTCCAAGTAAACTGCTTTAGGCAGGACATTAATCCAGTGCTTTGTACTGAGTACCGCTTAACATCCAAGGCATTGCATTACGCATATTAAGTCTATTTCTCTTTTCGGATTTTCATGGTAACAGGAATATATTTTGTGTTGCTGCCTGACATTTGCTGTACTAAGTGGGATGTAATCTGTAAGGACTGTAAAGTATGGTCAAAAGAAAGAATAAAAATTATAACAGGGTCATGAACTTCTTACACACAAAAAAATGGAAAATTCTGTTTTAGTTCAGATTTAACAATCCTAAATGAATGTCATAATATTTACATCATGTCTAATATTTACATGTGCTAATATTACACCTAATATTTACATCATGTCCAAATATTTACCTAATATTTGCAGAAGACGAACTCGACAGAAAAGCAGTGCTGCAAATTGTATCCAAAGTTGATCTGTTGCTCACTGCAGAGACAAGATCTGTCTGTTTCTGTATAGTGCAGCATTCTTGCCATTAGATGGCAGTCAAAATTAATGCAATGATGAAACTCTCCTATCTTGTGTTTAATAATGATTTGTTTAAGTGCAACTTCTGTTATTCAGTGGACATGTTTCTGAAAAGTTCTGTGAATATTGAAAGACATTGTGAATGATCCAATATTTCTTTTGGAAACCAGAGTTATTTTACAAGGTAAATAAGTACCTCTAAAAGATCAGTTCTTTTTTTTTAAAATAAACTTTCTAAAAATTGAAGTATAACATATATACAAAATGCAGAAATCTAAGTATTGCCAGTTTGAAGTATCATTACAAAGTGTAAAACACCTGTAGAAACATTACTAGCATAAAATGAAATAACATTACCAGCTTCTCAGAAGACCACTTTGTACTCCCTCCGAATCATTACTCTCTTCCTTCCCCCCACAGATAAACATTATCTTGACTTCTAACATAATTTAGGTTTTTCTGCTTTGAGAAATTTTGTAAATGTAATTACATATTACATATTGTTTGTGTTTAGCTTATTTCACTCAATATTTTTTATTTTTGTTTGTAGATATATTTCATTATTTTTCTTTGTAGTAATGTATTTTATTATAGGAATGTACTTCATTCTACTACTGAAGGAAATTTGGGTTGTTTTTAGTATTTAGCTATTATGAATAATTGCTGCTGTGAATATCTTTGTATATGCCTTTTGGTGCACATATGAGTGTATTGCTTTTGAGTATATATATTCAGGAGTAGAATTTTTGGATCATATAGTATGTGATATTGCCAAATAGTTCTTCAAAGTTGTAGCAATTCACACTTCCACTAGCAGTGTGAGAATTTCCATTGTTCCACTTTTACACCAACATTAGGTATTGTCAATCTTTTTAATTTTAGTCATTTTGATAGACAGGCAGCAATCTTAAATTGGGGGATTTAATGTGCATTTTTCTGATATCTAATAAGGTTAAACACTTTTTAATATGTTTGTAGACTACTTGAATATTTTCTCACTTGAAGTGCTGATTCAGGTATTTTGCCAATTTTCTATCATGTGGTCTCATTGTTTTGTAGGAGTTCTTTACATATTCTAGACATGAGTCTTTTGTTAGGTATATATATTGCTTATATATTCTCCCATTCTGGGCTTGCTTTTTCATTCTCTTAAAAGCACTTTTTGGTAAATTTTAATGTATTCTAACTTATCAAGTTTTTCCTTTATGCTTAGTGCTTTTTGTATCCTGTTTAAAAAATTTCTGCCTACAGTAAGTCATGAAGATAATCTCATACGGTATGTTCTAGAAGCTTCACTATATTAATTTTCACAGTTAGATCTGAGATCTACTTAGAATTGAATTTTGTGTATCATGTGAGATAAGGGTCAAGATTCATTGTTTTTCCGTGTGAGTATCCAGTTGATGCAGTACCACTTGTCAAAGAGACTATAGCTTCCCTCCTCTGCAGTGCCAACATGGGTGTTTTATGTTCAGATTTTTTAAAGGTGTATTAGGTTTGTGTAAAGTAGAACATATCCATATTTAGCAAAGTTCATAATTTGGTAGAGCTTTTCTGGAAAAAAATGCTGTTAAAAAAATCCCATTAAAATCCTTTACTATGTAGACAGTTGCGTGTTTTTGACAAAAGCTGAACATGTTTGATTATAATAGGGGATAGTTTCATCATTATCCAAAATGTACTGCATTTTCTGGGGAGTTTAAAACTCTCCTTTTTGGGGGGAATTTAAAGGATAAAACAAACAATTTGCTTAAAGCAAAGCAAATGATCCTGCTGACACTTTAAAATCAATTAATCAACCTCAAAGCTTGTGTTAATCTGCTTTGTGACTGATCTGATCCAAACCTTTGAAGATGTTGCCATCAAGCTGGGGAAACATTAACACATTCAACAGGTAGAAAACAAACACAATAATATTAAATCAAGTGTTTCCACTCCTACCTCTTCATAGTAAGCTTGGTAAAAGATGAAACAAACCAGCCATGAATGCTCTCCTCAGACATTTAAAAAACCAGATTTGTGATTTTAACAGTCTGATTGTGTGGTTTTAAGCAAGAGGTATCATATTCTAACATTATTTCTATACTTTATAACTTTTATATTGGAATGTAGACTAACTTGTTTCCTATTTCTTGAAGCTTATGATTACATATTTTCACAGATGGCCTTATCTGGCTGTCTTCCCATTTAAACCTCACCAAATTATCTCTAGTACTGGAATACATTTAAATGTATTATTTTGATTAATTATATATCTGCAAGAATAATTCTTTAGGAAAGCAACAACAGGAAAAGATAACATATTTAGATTAGAAGTTTGGGAGTCATAGTTGAATTCACTTTCTCCATACTTAAAAAAAATCAGCCTTAAGCTTGCTTTCTTTTTGTGGATTAGTCACTTTTAATAAGTACTTAACTCACCTCTGCTGAGCTTTTGCCAGGAATGTGGAAGTCATGGTTGCTTTGGTCTTTCTGAATTCTCTTTATTAATCTTTAAAGAGTTTCTTTTAACCTGGATTCCTGAACAAGTTTTAGAATGGTAACAAACATGCCGTTTTTATGTGTGATTTCAAAAAAACTTTCAAGTTTGAGGGGATTTATTAATTTTTAAAAAATCTACAAAAATTTCTGTGTATTTTACAAGTCTAAAATAATTAGCTCTTGACAATTCTTTTCCTGTACAAAAACATACAATTAAAAACATTATTCATAAATAATTTTCATTTTAAGATTTCTTTTAAATCATAATTTTAGTTTGTTGTTAATTTGAAAGCAAATAAGCTAAGAATGGGATATTAGGTATTTGAGGCAAAAGAATCTGAAAGTCAATCCCAGAAATTTGACTTACCTACATCTTTTTTTTTTATATTTTTTGCTGAGGAAGACCAGCTCTGAGCTAACATCTATTGCCAATCCTCCTCCTTTTTATTTCCCCAAAGCCCCAGTAGATAGTTGTATGTTATAGTTGCACATCCTTCCAGTTGCTGTATGTGGGACATGGCCTCAGCACGACCGGAGAAGCAGTGCATCTGTGCGCACCCGGGATCTGAACCCGGGCCACCAGTAGCAGAGCACACGCACTTAACTGCTAAGCCATGGGGCCGGCCCAACTTACCTATATCTATAGTCAACTTTAAAGGTATATAAGATGTGAATTTTTATTTATTATTTGAGAACCTTTGATATTCATTTATTAAATATTAATTGAGTACCTATTCTGTGCCAGGAATTGTCCTGTCCTCAAAGGAGACAGACAAGTAAAAACAACTATTTGAATTGTATCTGCTTAGAGGTGGACACCAAGAACAATAAGAAATACAAAGTAGCACCAAGTTCAAAGTTAGGAGAGGAAAGAAGTGGGAAAAAGAGATTCTCGGAAGACTTCTCAGAGTCATCACATGTGAGGTGCGCCCTTGAGAACAGGTAAGAGCTAACCAGGTGAAGAACACATACACAGAGGCGTGAGAGAGGACCCAGGCAGTCATGGAACAAAGTGCAGTTGAGTACAGCTGGAGTTTAGGAAGAACTGCAGAGAGTGGTAGGAGATGGGTGGAGAGGTAGTTAGAGGCCATATCATGAGAGTTTTTGAATGTTGACATTCTAGAGAAAATACGAAATTCACGGTTCTATAATGTTTCATTTTCTTTTTCTTTTTTTTTGTGAGGAGATCAGCCCTGTGCTAACATCTGTCAATCCTCTTCTTTTTCTCTTTATTTTTTTGCTGAGGAAGACTGGCCCTGGGCTAACATCCGTGCCCATCTTCCTCCGCTTTATATGGGACGCTGCCACAGCATGGCTTGCCAAGCAGTGCGTCAGTGTGCACCCAGGATCCCAACCGGTGAACCCCAGGCAGCCACAGTGGAGCACGTGCACCCAACCACTTGAGCCACCAGGCCGGCCCCATGTTTCATTTTCTTAAAAATGCCAACTTAAGGATTTTAGGGTGACCATCCTGGATCCTTTTAACAGACAAAATATTTAGGATTATCAAGGGAAATTTTGGACCTCCGTCTTCCAAAGAATAAGTGAAATACCTCAGAAATTACCCAACTTGGAGGCTGCAGAAAGATCCCCAAGAACCCCCAGGACTACTGTCAACAGAAGAATACCAGACACTACTTTCTAGGACACAGGTTTGTAATAACGTCCAGTTGTTTTTGTGAATGAAATCAAATGCATTACATAAATTGTGGTGCAGTCATGTAATTTGCAGCATTCTTTTCCTGTGGACACAATGGACCAGAAATAGAACAATAAGAAAAGAGAATAAGAATTTATTTTTGTCTCAGATTGTATGTTTGCCTATGAAGGAATTCTTTGCTGCCAATTTTGCAGAAATGCAGAGAAGCACGGGTAAAGAAGAGACACCATTTCTTCAGGTCGACTTCAGGAGAATGCCCCAGGCAGTGCTCGAGCACACTCAGCTGAGGGCAGGTTTTCTCTCTGCAGATTTAGTCCTGAAGAACTGTAGTCATTCTTTGAACATTGAATGACATTTGCTGGGTAGTGGGTAGGATGAGGTAAATTGTGAACAGGTGGGGTATTTCCTTGCACCAGGCCAGGCAAATTCCGGTGATGCCAGAACACTAGGAAGAGTTTCTAGGAGCAACAGGTCCTTGCTAATCCTGGCCCCATCCACTAGAAATGCAAAAAAGGCAGGTTGCTTAATAGAGGGATAAGCAACTACTCAATTACTCCGGGGCGTACTCTAGTGACCAAAAACATTCGTTAGGAGTCTGCTCTCCTGAGCCTTCAACTTAAACGTTGAGCAGTTTCCTCTCACCACCCCTGAGTGTGGACTGGTTTGACTCACCCCCTATCAGTTCTACACAGAACTTTTCCAGCATAAAAAGCTGTAGTGAGTCGCGTTCATTTTCTGGGTCTTTCCTGGGAAATACAGGGGATGGTATATGTGTGAGCGTGGAGTGTGTGTATTTGTATTTGCTGTTTTTTTGGCAATTGCCATAGATCAGTGTGTGTGTGATTTTGACGTATAATCAAAATACAGTGTAGAGTTAGAAAAAACAAACTGCAAACACACACGAACATTATGACCCAACCACTGGAAATTTAGAAATTCTGACCTAATAGTCCTAGAGCGAGGCCTAGGCACTGTTGTTATTTTTGTAATTTTAAATAGATGAAATATGGACAACGTAATAAAATTAAAAGTCACAAAAGAGTGATAATGAAAAGTAAGACTTCTTCTTACCCCCATCTCCTAGTTCCCCTCTCCAGAGATAACCACTGCTTCCAGTTTCTTGCGTGTCCTTCCAGAGTACTTTGTGCCTATAAACGCATAGTAAAAATTTCCTCCCTCCATTAAACAAAAGTGATAGCATCCTCCACCCACTGTTCTCAACCTTGTCAGGCAAAAGTTTTTTACAAGCTCACCAAGAGATTTTTGAAGCAAATTCTTCATTAAGAGCGACTGATAAAAGCCATGCTTTTGTTCCCCCGAAAAAGCTACAGACACATCTGTTAAAAATCTTTTACATCCAATTTCAGGTGTTCACCAGCTCCGTAGAATCCATTGTCTAAATTCATCTGGTTAAGAGTCCCTGACCTGGGGGGTTTGGTTTAAGATCATCCTGAATACTTCGTGTTGCCAGATAAAATACGAGACACTCAGTTAAATTTGAATTTCAGATAGACGACAAATAATTTTTTAGTATGGTATGTCCCCTGTAATATTTGCAATATCTGAAATTCACATTTAACTGGGAGTCCTGTATTTTTATTTGCTAAATATGGCAACGCTACAGAAAATTATGATTCACTGGAGACTATTGCAACTAATTCTCTCTAGAACGCCTTGTGTTAGAGATAACCTAGATCATAATTATAGGACCAGACTCTTCAGGCTAAAGCCAAATATTCAGAGTTTAACCAGAAATTGGATATCTATTGGCTTATTTTAAAATAAGTGGCTTTAACTTGCTGTTTTATCTAATGGGATAAAACTGAATTGCTACAATGAAGTGGTCACTAAAATAAGAAGTGTTACCAATTAACACCTTAGGCTTGTTCTGAGCAGGGTTGTGGTTAGTGTCTTATGGGTTCTGGGGCCAGGGTAACAAAAGTACCTTGAATTTACATATAGTAGATTATCTTTCAAAGAATGTAAAATATTTAAAGTCTGAGCTATTCTGGACTTTAAAATGAACATTAAAATCTTAGCTAACTAGGTTTGGACAAGGATGAAGAGAATCAGCCTAGAGGTAGGTTTTCATTATCGATTATTTAAATCATTTTTATCATTAAAAAATAATATTAAGCATTGACATACGTGGTGTAAAATTTTGACATGGAGGATGCAAAATTATGATTTATGACTTTTTAAGTCAATAAAATATTATAATAAATATCAAATGACAAAGACTTACAAGCATTAGAATCCTAATATGAAGACAGTAGAAGCAAGGATTACCATAATGGGTATGATTCTGTTACATAGGAAATGAAGAAAAAATTATGATCCCATTAGACCCTGAATATCCCTGATACATCTGAACGGACTCAATAAAATCAAATTTTATCATTCCATTTCAGAATTGTTCTCACTTAGTAGCTAAATGTATGTTTTCATTTCCTTCACCATTAATCTGCATAGGATTTAGACCATGGTTTGCTAATGTTTAACAATTAGTTCTCCTAGGGGAAAAACCATCCTGATTTGTAGCATTTGCCAATTTCTATGGTATAAATACTCTCACCATGACCAATATCAAGCTAACATTTTTAACAACCTGTTTGCAAAATTCCTGAAAACTTAACAATTGGCTCTTGTGAGCCTATGAAAGTGGTTTTATTTCTATAAGTACATATGATGCACCTGATTGGATTTCATAAAAAGAAAATAGACAACTAGGTGTTTTTTTTGTTAATTGATGTTCATATCTTGAAATTTGTCAACACAGGCCAAAAACCCCCACAAAAAATAAAAAAAATTGGAATACTTCAGGAATTTAATTAGTGGAAATTTTGAATGGGTTTGGGAAGATGTAATAAACACCTGAAGAAATCTGTAACTTTTGTTCTACCAGGTATCTTGGCCCTAAAGAGAATTTAACCTAAATAAATACCTAAATGCTTTTAAACTTCCACAGTTCTATAATAACCAGTGGGAAAGAACCAATCATCAGAGAAAAGTGGAAATAAGTTACTTCTTTAAACAGATCTATTCCATTTGATTTATATAAAATTTTCTTTTTCTTTTACTTTTTGGCAAGTTTCATTAGAGCAACTATACAAAATGCTTTAACTGGATTCAATAATGGAAAGCAGAATTCCTAAAGACAAAATAGTAGGTGGATTTCCTTCCTTCTTTCTTTTTCTTCAGTGAGCCACCTTGAACTATGCTCTTGAAGTTTTGAATTTCTTCCAATTCTTGGTTAGGAAACCTGGCAGTACAGAAGGTAGTGATGACTCTTAACCAGCCAGTGCCATCCTTCATTTGTCTGGCATGGATCGGTATTCCAGTATGAACCTGTTCTGGTGTAGTGATCCATTTGAAGCATTGAATCGGAGGTGCCAAGTACATTGCCTTGATATTCTTCCCAAAATAGTTTTAGCTTGATTGTTTTGGCCTACCTACATAGATAATAATTCTATTTGTGGACACTACCACTATAATTTTAATTTTAAGACATAGTCTTAAGATATTTGAATGACAAGAAAGGAGTTGCTATTGTTTGTGCTAGAGATTGTTCCCTTTCAATAGAGGAAATTCTATATGATCGGTAACCATTTATGGATGGGACATTGATACATACATGCTAAGAAAAGCTTTCTACACTCCAAATACTAAGTTTATCTAAAGCTTTATTTTTTTCTTTGGAAACACTTCAAAAAAGTGCTTATAAGACATTAGTAACTTTATATATGGAATAAACATTGCAAAAATTTAATTTTAAGATGAGATTGATTTATGGTAGGAGGTTAATGTAATTGGACTAGTAAATTATTCTATATTGCAGAATGCAGCAGTGAACAACTATGTTTCACAATCTGACTTAAGGAAATTCAAGCAGGGAAAATTTGAAACTGGAAAGGGCATTAGCTAAATGTTTGTAATATAAAGAAATTATAAAAGGGACTTACATTTGAATTAACACAAAATAAAAATATACAAAAGAAAATGTAATACTTCAACGGCTTATCATAGAGCAGAGTTCAAACATATGCCTGAAGAAAAAATGCATTCAATAAAAGTTATTTTCCATAATTAATAAAAAGATACAGTGTAATAATTTTAAAAATTGCTAATGAGCGTGTGTAATTTGAGCTCTTTCAACTTTACTCAGTAGAATGGCTCCATTGTGAAAAATAGGTGGAGAAAGCTAGAATAACATTATTTCCTCAGTTCCTTCTTAGTGTTGATTGCTTTATAAACTATGTAATGTGAAACAGAAACTATGTGGTAATGGATTACCCAAATAGGTCAAGTAGCAGAAGGTATAAGATAATTGGTTTAACAGAATTTTGTATCACTTGATGCAAAATATGATTATATGATTTGGGGTATCATCTGGAATAAATTAATAGTAGATTGCTGTTATACTAAAGAGATTTTGCTTTCAAGATGCTAAAAGTTATGTTTTACCTTTTTTAGAGATAAAAATGACGTGTTTGAACTGCTTACAAAATACTTTGAAATCTGATTAATTTTTATTATTTTTGTAACAAAATATAACACAAAACATATTTATTCTTTTGTTGTGATAGTTTCACTTAATCATTTTTTCTTAAAACTTTGTTGAAGTAAATAGTGAATTTTAATATCATGAAAGAATTTTGTAAGTTACAAATAGTTATTTAAAAAAGATTATCAATTTAAGTTGATTACATGAACTATATTTAAATTTTACAGTACTGTAGAATAACAAATTTTATCTGAATTTGATGCCCCCAAACCTAACTTTTTGAAGAGAAATCAGTTGTTCTAAGTGTGGAGTACTGTTTAGAAACTTTGGAACAAAAAATATTTATCTAGGAGATAAGACTTTATGTTCAGTAGGGGAATTGTGTAAACCGTATGGTTGAGGATAATCTTTAATGTGAATGTAGATTATTTTACTTTTTAAAGAGAAAGCATGTAATTTTGTTTTAAATTATGTTCCATATGTCTTAACTTTGATGACGATATTTAGATACAATAAATCTTAGTATTGGAATGGTTCTAAATAATGAGACATCATTTAATAAATATATTTTCTATTACTAATAAATGTTACTTATAATTGCTAAATACATTCATGATGTCTAGGGAGGGTGAAGAGAGGCAGTGTTAGGTGGTATAAATAACCCTGAAGGAATTCTATTTGAAACAGAGACAGTATAGAAAAATATTGGAAAGAGAAAGTGTTCAGTCAATGCTTCCCAGCCTTTTTACTGCATGGCACACTTAAGAGTTTAAAAATTGGCCATAACGCACTTGGAAGAGGGTATTTGTATGCTCAAGCTGGACTCAGAGAAGGGCAGCAAAGAATTTAGCAAGAGTGGTGGCTGGACTGCTAGGAGAGCTCAGGCTATTTGCCTCAACCCCAAGAGGGAGCACAGCTAGGCAGGGACAAGGATTGAAGCAGAAGAGATTGGCACACCTGAGCAGGCCGTACAGGGGAGGAGTTTCAAATGCTGACACGCAGGTTGGGAGAGCTTCTTAAAGACACTCAGCAGTCATGACACTCTGAGGAGTACTCTAGTAGTGACTGGATTGAAATGTGTGTGTGTGCGTGTGTGTTTAGGAGACAAGCAATTAACGCCAAAGCATATGTTAGGGAGCTGCTAAGCGTACTCGATATCTAACAGCACCAGCCAAACTTGCTGACTGCAGTTAATGATTGCTCAGAAAGGCCGGGAAGTAACTCCACAGAAGGAAAAAGGAAATGGTGCATTTGCCTCCAAGGTTCCGATATTCCGAGTGAGAGATATCTGAAGTTCCGAATAGGCTCTTTGCACTACGGGGGACGAATCTCGCTCCCATCCAACCCCCCTACATGGGGTGCCCGTTCCAGAAAAGGGGCAAGCTCAATCCTCGTTTCCCGCAGGTGACAGCTCCGCTCACATTCGTCCATGTCTTCCATCTCGTGTCAGGGCAACATTCCAAAATGAATGCTTTAAGGTCTGCCTCTTTTCATGATTTCCTGACAGAACTCATAAAATTAAAATGTTTTATTAAAAACAGAATCGGGGCCACGTTGCGTTCACATTTGACGTTCAACCTCTACCTCTTTTAGTTATTGCCAAGATCACCTTAACCGTCAAGACTTTTTTCTTATAAATAATACACAACTCTCCACAATCGAAACCCACGGATATTGATGAGGTTTCCTTGTCAGGGTTTCTCCCAGGTGGAGGAGGCAAGAGGCAGGAAGGGCGGGTGACTGGAGTTGCCTCATCTAAGGGGGCTCAGGGCGGAGAAGGGCGGTGGGCGTCTTTTCATTCTCTCCCTTTCCATCTTAGACAGAGATCCGAGTGGCAGCGGCGTTGGCGGGGCCGTCCAAGCCCCGCGGGGCGTGAGGGAAGAGACCCGGCGGGTGAGCCGCGCGGGTGACCCGGGCGGGTGGAAGACCCTCCGGCGAGGAGACCCTGCCGGCTGCGTCCAGGCGAGCTCGGGTCCGCCCCGATCCCAGGGTGCACCGCGCCCCGCCCCCTCCCCTCTCCGCGTCCCGCCCCCCCCACCCCCACCCCGGCCCGGGCCCCCTCCCTGCCGGCTCCGGGAGGCGGGGACGCGTCGTCGGCGGCGGCTTCTCCGGTCGAGTCTTTCTCACTCACTGGGGAGCCTCGCGGTGGCGGCACCTTCGGAGGCAAAGCAGCGGAGCCGCGAGCCTGCCGGCCAGCAAGTGGGAGGTCGGACAGACTGACGGCAGAGCCGACGGACGGACGGACAGCGGGGCAGCCAGACGGCCCGAGTCGCCTCAGCTTCCGCCATGAGCTGGGGCACGGAGCTGTGGGTGAGTCGGGGAGAGGGGCGCCCCGCGCGGACCCCGGCCCCCAAAGGGCGCGGGCTGGGCAGGCGCCGCTGACCGTCGACGGCCAGAGCGCGTGGGTTGGGCCGTCCCCGCCCCTGGCGGAGTAGGGGGTCCCGCTCCTCTTTGTGTGCAGAGCCCTCGTCCCTCTCGGCCGGGGGTTGCGGGGCTGCTGGTCCGCGCTCCTGGCTCTGCCGCCTCTGGGGCTGAGGGCAGCGCCTTGGACGCCCGGGGGAGCGGCCTGCGGGCTCCCGCGTCCGCCGCCGTCCTCTCCCGGCCTCTCTCCGTCCTCCGCCTTCACTTTCCGGACGCCTGGCTCGGTGCCGGGGCGCGCTCTCTGCCTTTGTATCTTCCCGCTTGGAGGCGGGGGAGGGGGCCTATTGTCCCGAAGGGGCGCAGCTCGCGGGCGGAGAGGGTCCCCGTTGCGGCCTCCAGCCTCGGCGAGGGCCCCCGGGGCGAGGGCGTCGCCGGGCCCGAGTGGCGCGGGGAGCCGCGAGGCTCCGCCCGCCGCGCTCGCCCCAGGTAGGGGGAGCCGGGCGGCTTTGTTCGGAGCCCGGCCTCCGGCCAGCCAGGCCCAGCCCACACGCCCATTTTCCTCTCCCCGTCTCCGTGCTCCGGACCGGCGGAGCTTCGGGGACTCCGGCTGGGCCACCTCCGGCTGCTACCTTGGGCGGGGAGGAGGTTGGCTTTTGGGATTTGAATTAAATCGAATGATGGATGGGGAAGCCAATTTTGCCAAAAGGAGCATTCGGCTTCCCGATTGCTTTGCTTCCCCTTCCGTTCTTTATTCTCATTCCTTCTCCCCCCCTTTTCTTTTTCCTCCTTGCCTTTCTTGGGCGCTGGAGGCTCCAGACAGTGCCCAGTGGCTGGCCAAGGTGCGAGGGGACTGTAATAGGTCGGGGAATTCGCTCGCGACGCCGCCACTGAAGGGCGGAGGTGTGGAGGGCACTGATTTCTCAGGTGCCGCGGAGGGCCAGGGGGCGTGGGGGCGCTGTCCCGAGGGCGGCCTGGCTTCTGCCACTCCCCTTTTTATCCCACCTGTGCCTGTTTTCCTTGCCTTTTGTTAACGAGGATCTCGAGAAATCACTGCAGAGAAAGAGGAGAAAGAACTTTTTTGTCTCTACCTACGTGCATTTGGGATGGGAATGAACGCAGCTCGGTTAATTGAAGGGCAAAACGTTTTCTTCTGTTATTTTTCACATCTTGCTCACAGATTGGAAATCTTAGAACTGAAAGAGACTTTAGAGTTCATCTAGTTGAACACCTACTTGGCCAGCCCAGGAATCTCCAGCAACACTCTAGACAAGTGTTTGCCCAGTCTGTAAACACACCATCCAAGAGAAAATACATCAGGAGCCTCTCCATTTCGTGTTTTGGATAGCATTAATTGTTCTCATATTGGGGAGGATTATATAGTAAATGAATTATGTAAAATTTAATCTTTGGTTAGATTCTCAGGCATTATTGGTCTTTTCCCTTTGACTTTGTACATTCTATAATTGATTATAGTGTGTCATCAAAGGAGATGGGTGTCATTTTATCTTCCATTTTTATAATTAGAAAATATTTTTACATGCTTGAATGACCCACGTTTCAGAGGAAGCAAAGATGTAAGCAGAATACTTTTTAAAAGTACACATAGGAAAACAGTAGAGGAATATTATTTAGATTTAACTCAATTTAGACTTTTGAAGAATCAGTTTGTATCACCTTGTAGAGAAAGTTTTAAGGAGAAACAATAAAATATTTTAGTGAAGACTAAATGCGACCTTTAAAGTTTTTTTTTAAATTTTAATTTAAGAATATAATACATTTAGAAGTGATTACCAATCCCCTACTGTCTTCTGTAATTTGGTTATTTACTTTCAGCATTTGAGTAGTTTCTCAGCAATTTGAAAAGGTAAACTGTAGACAAGATGGGAATTTCTGTTCTAACTAAAAATTGTTTTGTATCCTTTCGGAAATTATGAAAAAATATTTTAAATTAATTTTTCTCTTAAAATTTAATACATCCCCATGTTTTAAATTTTTTAGTGGTTTGAGGATTTGAGGGAAACATTTATTAGAAACTAAATAATGTAAAATCAGTTAATATCAACTGGATGCTTAAACCTTAGATAAGTAGAAGTTTGGTATAGAAGACTATTGTTGGGACTAGAAAAGACCGTAGAAAAATTTGACTAGACTTCCTCTTTTTTACTGTTCTCAGTTTTGAATAAGGATATTGTGCGTCCAATGGGTTGTTACAAACACCAATATGGTGCTCTTGCCATTGAGGAGTTTGACGTTGGGAAAATTCTCTTGAAATTTTGAATTTAGAAACCAGTTCTCATGTTATTTAATGTTTAGGATCACATTACCGTCCCAAAGGTTTAGTTATTGAGAACATGTTGTCACAAAAAAATGGTAATATGGGAGTATGCACTCAAACTTAAGTTTATTTTTTATAGTATTCATTGGAGTTTTATTGCTATCTTAATGCTTCTTAAGTCTTATGTTAAATTTGAGAATAAAGTAATAAAGTAAATTAGAGAACCACTCTAATACTGACTCTGGGGGGCAGAACTGATAGTGATAGGCTAAGTGGGTTGTGTCAGACTTTCGTTGTGTAGTTGTGAGGAGATATGAATTAACTGGTAATAAATTTGAGTTGTGCTTTAAGGGATTTCTAGTGTTCCGAATGAGTGTTTAAGTAAGGTAGTGAATATATACTAGGGACTTAGTTCTGGGTAATATCAAACAAAGCGATGACAGTGTCTTCGTTTCTTCAGGATACAACGTAATTATATGGTAGCATCTTAGGTGTTGTTTATTGTGTTGATTTTTTTTATTACCACAGGAAGAATGGTTGGATCAAAAAGAGTCCAAATACGAATTAATGATTTCATAAAGCACAGATTTTGCAATTATTAGCTCTTTTTACAAATAAGGAAATCAGAGATTGAAGAGGTCTTGTGTTTAGTCAGTAAGTTTGATTTATTAGGAGACAGCTTTTTAGTTTTTTGAGGAGCCAGTTAAAGTTCAACAGAAAAGAAGAAATCCATGTGTGTGGGGGGGGTGTGTGTATAGATATGAAAAAATGTGGCTGAGCACATGACATTCGTATCATGAGTTATTCAAAAATTTGCTCCCCAAAGGAAATGAGGTGACTAGTCTGGAAGTTAGAAAGTAGGTTCAAATATCTGACTTAATTTATAGGGGTTTATAAACCTTTTTTTAAGGCTGCGTTTCCTGGTCTATGTGACTTTTGGCCCTTAGTTTTAAGAGTGTATAGTTTAAAAGCCATTGTTATTTTCATCATATTATTAGCCAAGTGCATTTGACAAAGCTCATGATATCTTTTTGGACGAAATGTAAAAATGTGGGTTGGATGATAGATTCAGTGGATTCTTTATGTAACACCCCTAGTCTTAACCCTTTAATTTGATGCTTCCTTATCTTTGTCCTCATAGCACTTTATGTAGCACTTCTATTTTAACACTTACATGGTAAGTGTACTAGACTTTTGAGTCCTTGAATGTGGGGACTGGGTTAATCTTTTTCTTTGTTTTCACTGACTAAAACAGTGCTTGTAGGTGATCATGCATGTTTTGCCCAATTGAATTAATAGTTCATTGCGTTACCCAGGGTATTGATTACTGATTAATAAGTGCATACTGGAGAAAGTCTTGATGGTTCTGAAGGCCTTTGTAGGTGATGATAGATTAGGTGGTCTAGATAATAATTCAGAAGGCCCAGCAAGCTGAAACCAAAATGATGAAGTTAAGTTTTAGGTGAAAAATTTTTACAGATTGGGTAAGAACTGACCTAAAGGTAGTTCTTGTGAGTTTACCTGACTGGTAGCTCGGTGATGTGACTGCCACATTAATAGGTTTGTCTAGAACAAAGGAATTTGGTCCCATTGTAGTCTATATTGGTTAGACCATATCTATGATATTGACTTAAGTTTTACTTCACATTTTTAGAAGGCACTATCTAGAGGCGGTTGACAAAGAAAACTCCTTATCACTGTGAACTGTATTGCTTTTTCAAAGGCTATGAAACTGCTATAGGAATTTAGTTTTAAAAACAAAATAATTCTTGAGTGTCTTTTATAAGGAAGCACTGTGCAATGTGTGATGAGATTTATGAAGGCTTATAATATCAGCCCTGCTATGAGGAAACTTAGAGTCATTTTGAAGTGACACTACTTTCCTAACTGCAGAATACTCCCCTACACTGATATCACTGTCCAGAATGGCCTCTGTTGACCAGTTCCTTTCAACCCCCTCCCTCCAGACTACACATTCTGGATATTGTCTTTCATATGGGACTACTGCCTTATAGTTATTTCTAGTGCGTTCAAATCTTTGGAAAATATTCATGGTATAAATATTTATATCTTACATTCCATTTTGTTGGTAGAAATTGTCGTGTTGAACATTGTGTTACAGATGTTGTTGTTATTAGTTAAGGAGGGTGAGTTAATATCAAGACACCTGTTTATGCCCCCATTAGTCCTGACTGTAATGAGGTGGAAGCTGGAGAGCTGCCTCTAACCGATATCTCTTCTGTGTTGCTACTTCCTTAAACCACTCATTTCCAGTCCCCTTCCCTGCCTTTATCTTAAAACATTCACTCTCTTTCTCCTTCCCTCAATCTATAAAATGTGGGTTTGGCTGGAAACTTAAAAACCTGTTCTGCATACTTTTTCCTATATATAAGCCCTGTTTGCAGGCAGAAAATAGGACAAGAGAATGGTAATGGTTTATCATTAGGGAGCACCTTCTGTGTGCTCCTACAAGTGGTATCTTATTTAATAATCTTTCATCTTTAAACATTCTCACCTTAATAGCAAAAGAAAAATTCTGTTTTGGGGAACACAGTCATACCTGCAGCATATTAAAAACTAGTAGGAAAAAATTATATAAAGGTTTTGTTTTATAGGAAGCAAAAAATGTTCCATATATTAGTTCAGGCCATGTAAATCAGACATACCAAAAAGATATTTGGCGTGGGGTTTGGAATAAGGAGGGTTTTACATATGGAGGTGAGACGTTCCTAGAGGGCAGAGATCATGTCTTACTCATTGTCTGAGTCATTGCTGTATCCTCAGCTATCAGCACACTGCCTGGCATACAGCCTGACACTACTAGGATCTTTGGTAAATGTTTGCTGGACTGACCTGAGTATAGTGGTTAGGTCTGACTTCAATTTGAGTGTAGGATGCCTGCAAGTAGTGATGAAGGGTAGATTGGGACCAGGCTAAGAGGTTGATCTGGCTGAATGCTTGATTCAAATTCATGAATTGTGTGTGTGTGTGTGTGTGTGTGTGTGTGTGTGTGTGTGTTTGTGTGTTTGAGTAGTTATTCATTAGCATATAATTAACTCAATTTTCAGACTGTGTAAAAATCCACAGAAGGAAATCTTAGTTTGTGTTGGTAGAAGGGATTATCTCTTCCTTCTGAATCCTTTGGTAGTAGGAGGAGGAATCCCTCTGGGTTTTAGAAGATGAAAGTTGTATTGATTTTATCACTTCTGCAAGAATATTTGAAGGGTGTTGGTTCTTTTGATAATGTTATTCGTTTTGAAATCAGTTGTATTTTTTTAATTTATGTTATTACTGCAATTTATTTATGCTGTTTTTCCTTTCCCCCTTATCTATGACTTAGTATTTTTACTTCTGTATCAGTTTAGTTTCATTGCATTTTCTGAGGGTGAGAGGTGTTTATTGGTAAAATGCAGTAAGTTTTGATCCCCCTAGTTTTGCATTAATTACTGGTTTCATGAGATGATTTATGCACTAAGTTTCACACACAAAAATATTTTAGAATATTTTGAGATATCACCTCTTAATTGATAATAGAATGACAAATGCTTTAGAATTGCATATTGTGCTTAAAAAATAACCTGTTGGGGTTGTATTAATTTTAATATTGTCATCTGTGCTTTTCAGCATGTTCCCTTTTTTCCTACAATAAGTTCTGTTACTTCTGTAATTAATTTTACAGAATTTTCATTGACTAGTTCTTAGAAACCACTTCTTTCACACCATAGGAGGATGCTGTCAGGCACTGTAAAATGATAGATATCTGACTGCTTTTTGTAATGTGAGATTGAGCATTTACGATTTGTGTGGAGCCCAAGAGAAAGAAATCTAGAATACTACAAATAAAAGTTTTTGTCAAATGTTCCTATTTAATCCAAATTAGTTATTAATATTTGGGGCTTAGGAGCAATTTTTCCTTAAGTTCTTGGTAGAGAACTAATCATCAGACTTTAACAATACCTCATGAAATAACAAATATTAGTATTACATATTTATTATAGTTTGAAAAAGCATAAATGTAGAGAGTTAAATTTTCCTATTTTTGGCATACTGTTATTTTGTTGTTTCCGGAGAGTAAAAGTCATGTTTTGTTTCTGCTGTATCCCTAATTTGTAGAAAAGGAATAAGTGTATAATAAGCACTGAAATATTTATTGAGTGAGGGAATCAATGAATTGCTATAACTCTACCATCAAATTATGTTTTAAATACTAAGGTTATTTAGGTTTTTTCCTCAGCTAGTATATTTCTCTTATCCTTGTTTAACCTTAGGGATCCTTTTTATAATCTGGAAATATAACTAGTTATGCCTTTTCATATGAAATTTCTCTAAATTTGTTTAGGTCTAGAATTCTCATTTCCTTGATTTAGTGGAAATGATTATCTTTTTTATTTTTATTTTTATTTATTTATTTTTTTGTGAGGAAGATTAGCCCCAAGCTAACATCCAGGCCAGTCCTCCTCTTTTCGCTGAGGAAGACTGGCTCTGGGCTAATGTCTGTGCCTATCTTCCTCCATTTTATATGGGACGCTGCCACAGCGTGGCCTGACAAGTGGTGCCTCGGTGTGCGCCCGGGATCCGAACCCGGGCCGCCAGCAGCGGAGCGCTCGTGCTTAACTGCTACACTACGGGGCCGGCCCCCAAATGATTATCTTTAGTGATAGCATGTTTTATGGCCCTTTGGATTCTAAAAATGAAAACAGTGAGCGTTCTGTTGTTTTTTATATGCTTCAACTATTAATAGACGGTCATGTAAGAGTAATGTAAGTGTCAATTGTCTGAGACTTAATGAATTAGAAAAACATAAAAGATTGATTTTCAGAGAGTACCAGCTCTGAGATTTTTGACGGATGTTAGTGATGGTTAGTTGAGATTTTTTTCCAGTATAAATTGTAAAAATCAAAATAATTGAAACCGCTATAGTAAATAAACACAGAAACCATTACTTTTAAATCAACCTTTTGGACTTAGACCATGAACTAAATTAACATCCTTTACTGTTTGCCAAGGCTGAATATAATGAATATTTGTTGTTTTTTTAATCTGAAAATTTCTTTATTTCATCTTCATTTTTAAAAAATGTTTCATTAAGGGGCCGGCCCCCGTGGTGTAGCGGTTAAGTTTGCTTGTTCTGCTTTGGCATCCCGAACCCCGGGGTTCTCCTGTTTGGATCCTGGGCGTGGACCTATTCACTGCTCATCAAGCCATGCTGAGGTGGCGTCAACAACTCTACAACTATGATACACAACTATGTACTGGGGCTTTGGGGAGAAAAAGAAAAAAGAGGAAGATTGGCAACAGATGTTAGCGCAGGGCCAATCTTCCTCCAAAAAAAAAAAGTTGCATTAAGATATAACTTTCATACATTAAAGCATACAAGTCTTATATGTATAACATTTAAAAAAGAAAATGACTACACTCGTGTAACTCCCACCAAGATCAAGATACAGAAGTCTCTCTTATGCCATCTGTACCCTACCGCCTCAAAGGTAACCACTATTCTGACTTGTATTGCCATTGATTAGTTTTGTAGGTTTTTTTAACTTCACATGAATGATATACGATATGTACTCTTTTTCATCTGACTTCTTCCATTTAGCATGATGTCTGTGAGAATCACCCTTTTATGGTTAGTTTGTGGTATTCCATTGTATGTATAGGATTTGTATTTTCTTCTGCTGTGTGCCTGAGATCGCTTTAGTCTGGGACCACCTTAAACCATGTTCAGGGCTTGAAATTCTCTTGGATGGTTGTTGGATTTTGATTTCTGTCCCCATGTCTCTTGCTATGTTATCAAAACAAAGATCCTGATTTTCAGGATTGGTAAACATCCTCAGGGCAAAAGTAGCTTGTATGCTCTTTTTCCTTTCTGGGTTCTCATTTTTACTTCACGTGTGACTTTGTAATTTCTTATTGTCTTGGCTTGTCTTTGATGCTTTAAAATTTTTGAAATATATTTTATCTGTATTTTTAAGTTTTTATCTAGGGGAGTAGTGATAATTGATCCAAATAACTTAGCCTGCCACTGCTGGAAACTGGAAGTTCTTACATTAAAGAACTTTTTAGCTATTATATTTTTAATTTCTAAGAACTGTTTTTTGTTTTCTGAATGTACTTTTAAAATAGCATCCTTTATCTGCATCTTGGAGCAGTATCTTCTCTTAGTTTTTTGTGTATATCAGAGACAGGTTTTTGATTTTGTTCTGTTTAGTTTTCTTATCCTTGCATAATATCCATAGCCTCCAAGTTACATTTTTTCTCTTTGTTAGTTTTGGTTGCTGTCTTTCATGGTAGAGACTTTCCTTAAATATTTTTTGATCCCAGGACCCTGGAAAGATGTCTGTCAAGATGAGGGCATACTAAGATCTGATATGCCCTACCTGTAAGTTTAGGGTTTGGGCTATTTGAAGTTTTTGATCCCTGTAAGGGATTTTGCTTGAGAGTTCCCCCTGGGGTTGTTCAGCTTCTCTTACCTCTTTTCCCATCCTATTGTGAAAGCCCGAGAGGTGTAGTGTAGTCTTTCTGGGGTACTATAGGCTTTCTTTTGAAGTCACATTTATCATTGCTGTTTATGGTGTTGGGAGCCACAACTTTATTTCTTTTTTTATGAGTGCTTAAACAAATAGTTTATTTGTCTTATATAACAAGAAATTTGGAGGTAGGCAGTCATTGGCATGGGTTTATGAACTCAATACTATCAGGGTCAGCGTCTGTGCAACTGTTTTGGGCTTTCCCTCAGGGTTACAAGGTGGTGGTTGCAGCTCCAACCATCTTGTCTGTATGTAAAGGCAAAAAAATAAAAAGGAAAAGAAAAGAAAAAGAGGAACAACATTAACTATGTCTGCCTTTTTATCAGGAAGGCAAAAACTTTCCCAGAAACCCCACAATAAACTTCCCCTTAGGTTTCACTGTTCAAAGATAGGCACATTGCCACCTGAACAAAATTAGGATTCTATTAGAAAGGAAGAGGGGGAATAGTATAAGGCACCCCAAAACATAGAATTTTATGGTGTCTATCCCCAAGGAGTTAATGATGGCTTAGTAGAGGCGAGACATATAGATAGATCGATATTTGAATAGTAGCATGGGAGTTAAGAAAAGGCAATAATATAAGTGAAAGAACAGATATTTCAGAGATGAAGTCTTTAGGGGATCTAACACAGCCCATCAACGTTTTACGAGGCCTCGTGGTGAAGAGCTTATGTGTCTTAGCTAGAATTTATGGGCTACTTCTTGCTTGCCACACCATGCCATGCTTGCCAGAACAGATGGGCGCTTTGAACAAATGTCCAGAATTGATGTGCAGGGCGTGGTGAAGTTGACCTGACCCCAGGCTGAGTGAAGGCACTGTGGGGACTGAGGAAAGGGTCCCGACATAAAAGTCCAGAAGTTCATTTTGTGAAGAGAGAGATGTCCTGGATGTTGGAAACAATAGAGATCTCCTGTAATTACCCAGGTCTCTTAACGTCTAGATATGATACCAAGCCATAAACTTGTCTCCAGAGACTGAGAGGCTATCAGCCTGGAGTTACTGGCACTTGCTTTTTTCCCCCCCTCTTCTAAAATTGATACATTAGAATGGTACATTTGTTGCAATTAATGAACCAATATTGATACATTATTATTAACTAAATCCCATAGTTTATTCCGATTTCCTTGGTTTTTGCCTAACGTCTTTTTCTGTTTCACATTACATTTGGTTGTCATGTCTTCTTAGGCATTTCTTGTCTGTGCCATTTTCTCATTTTCCTTGTTTTTGATGACCTTGAGAATTTAGAGGAGTACTGGTCAGGTACTCTGGTCAGATATATTGTGGGATGCTCCTCTATTGGAATTTGTCTGATGTTTTTCTCATGATCAAACTGGGGTTATGGGTTTTTGGAGGATGATCACGTACCATTTTCATCACATCATTTCAAGGGTACATATTATTAACAGGATTTATCATTGTTGATATTGATCTTGGTCACTTGGCTGAAGTAGAGTTAGGTTTTTCCACTGTAAAGTTATTTTTCCTCCTCTTTCTGTACTCTGCTCTTTAGAAGGAAGTCTCTATGTGCAGCCTACACTTGAGAGAGGAGTTATGCTCCCCTCTTTTAGGGTGAAGTATCTACATAATTTATTTGGAATTATTCTGCATGGGAGAATTGTCTCTCCCATTTATTAATTTATTCAATCATTTATTTAAATCAGTATGGACTCAAGGATGTTTATTTTATACTTTGGGTTATAATGCAATATGACTTCATTTATCTTGTTGCTCAGATTGTTCCAGCTTTGGCTATTGGGAGCTCTTTCAGTTGACTCCTGAACTCCTGTAACACATCTCCATCAATAAGGATTTTTTGTTTGTGTGTGTGGAAGATTGGCCATGAGCTAACATCTGAAGCCAATCTTGCCCTTTTTACTGAGGAAGATTAGCCCTGAGCTAACTTCTGTGCCCATTTTTCTCTATTTTGTATGTGGGACATTGCCACAGCATGGCTTGATGAGCAGTGCGTAGGTCTGCGCCTGGGATCTGAACCTGCGAACTCCAGGCTGCCGAGCAGAGCACGCGAACTTAACCACTATGCCGCTGGGCTGGCCCCAAAGGATTTTTTTAAAGCACTTCCTTACTTTCTGGGACTACAAGATGGTCCAGGCTCATCTTGCGTATTTCCTGCCCCCGTCCTAGAATCAGCCATTTCTCCACGGGGCCCTGATTTCTTTTACTGGAGAATGGTATTAGAAAGTAAGATGTAGGTGCTAGATGTATTTGTTGCTACTGGAATTTCATTTCTTTTAGTCCCTCTCAGCTGATACAACAAAGAAATATATGTGTGTATACTAACCTGTCTGTATATATATATCTATAAATATTTCTACATGTATCCATCTGTATCTATATTAAATTAAATACGAGTTCTTACTGATGGCTCTAATTCTAGTCCATTACCATATGTATCCTTCTAGCCTCTTCCCCTTGCTTATCTGTAAATTCCCACTCTAATAACTCCCTTGGCTGCCATCCATTTGTTTAATTGTTCCTTTTCAGTATATATGTATAGCAATATCAGAGTTGTTAACCTATAGCCCTCTGGGGAACAACTTTATCAACTAGAGTACAGTACTATGTGCAGTTCCTTTTCCCTTTAGTCTTATAGACTCTATTTTTCAAAGTTACTTAGGTCAGCACCATTCCCCCCATCCCCTACAGTGAAGTTGTTTCATACATTTGTAATACAGTTAGATTTTCTTATCACAGTCTGCATTCTTCCTTGGGGTCCTCTGACTTTCTCAGTGATTTTTCAAAAATTGCCTACATTAAGGTTCATTCTTTGTGCTGTGAAGTTCTGTAGATTTTGACAGATGTACAATGTCATGTATCTACCATTCCAAGATCATATAGAATGGTTTTACCTCTTAAAGATCTCCTGTGGCCTATCTCACACCCATTAGGACGGCTACTGTCAAAACAACAGAAAATAACAAGTGTTGGTGAGGATGTGAAGAAATTAAAACTCTTGTGCACCATTGGTGGGAATGTTAAAATGGTGCAGCCGCTGTGGAAAACAGTATGGCAGTTTCTCAAAAATTAACCATAGGGGCCGGCCCGGTGGCGCAAGTGGTTAAGTGCGCACGCTCCGCTGCGGCGGCCTGGGGTTCGCTGGTTCGGATCCCGGGCGCACACCGACGCACTGCTTGGCAAGCCATGCTGTGGCGGCGTCCCATATAAAGTGGAGGAAGATGGGCACAGATGTTAGCCCAGGACCGTCTTCCTCAGCCAAAAAAGAGGAGGATTGGCGGATGTTAGCACAGGGCTGATCTCCTCACAAAAAAAAAAAGAAAAAAAATTAACCATGTGAAGAAAAAAGAATTACCATGTGATCTAGCAATTCCACTTATAGGGAACCAAAAAAATTGAAAACAAGGTCTTGAAGAGATGTTTGTACACCTTTGTTTATAGCGTTATTCTCAGTAGCCAGAAGGTAGAAAAGCAACCCAGATATTCATTAATGGATAAATGGATAAGCAAAATGGTGTATAGATACAATGGAATATTATTAAGCCTTAAAAAGGAAGGAAGTGCTGATATGTACTACAAAACATGGATGAACCTTGAGGACATTATGCTAAGTGAAATAAGCCAGTTAAAGAGAAGTACTGTATGATTCCACTTATATGAGATACCTAGAGTAGTCAAATTCATAGAGACAAAGTAGAATGGTGGCTGCTGAGGGCAAGAGGGAGGGGGAGATGGGAATATATTATTTAATGGGTATAGAGTTTCAGTTTTGAAGATGAAAAGAATTCTAGTGATGGATGGTGGTGATGGTTGTACAACAATATAAATGTACTTAATATCATTGAATTGTACCCTTAAAAATGGTTAAGGTGGGAAAGTTTATGTATATAATTACCTCCCTGTTAAAAAAAAAAAAATCTCCTGTGCTGTACCTGTACATGCCTCCCTACCCCAATCAGTGATTTTTTTTAGAGCAGTTTTGGGTTCACATCCAAATTAAGCAGAAGGTAGAGATTTCCCATATGCCCCTTGCCCCTGCATATGCATAGCCTCTGCCATTATCAGCATCCTCCCCCAGAGTAGTACATTTGTTACAATTGATGAATCTACAGTGACACATTGTTGTTACCCAAAGTCCATAGTTTACATTAGGGTTTGCTCTTAGTGTTATACATTCTGTGGATTTAGACAAATGTATAATGTCAGGTAGCCACCATTTAATGTCATACAGAGTACTTTCACTGCTCTAAAAATCCTCTGTGCTCCACCTATTCATCCCCCCTCCTCCCTAACCCCTGACCACTGATCTTTTTTCTGTAACTTTTCATCGCCCTAAAAAAAGAAAGCCAGTACCCATTAGGAGTTACTCTCTATTTTCCCCTCTTCCCCAACCCCAACATTAGGAAACCACTTACCTACTTTCTTTCTCTAAAGATTTGCTTATTCTGGACATTTCATATTAATGGAATCATACACTATGTGGTCATTTGTGATTGGCGTTTTTCAGTAACCATGTTTTCACCGTTCATCCATGTTATAGCATGTATCAGTAATTGATTCTTTTATTACTGAATAATAGTCCATTGTATGCATATACCACATTTTTTTAACCCATTCATCAGTTCATGGTCATTTGGGTTGTTTCTGCTTTTGGCTGTTGTGAATAATGCTGCTATGAACATTTGTGGATCAGTTTTTGTGTGGACATATCTTTTTATTTCTCTTGGGCATATACCTAACATTGGAATTGCTGGGTCCATATGATAAGTCTGTTTAACTGTTTGAGGCACTCCCAAACTGTTCTGCATTTTACATTCCCACCAGCAATATATGAGAGTTCTAATTTTTTCACATCCTTGTGAAAACTTGGTATTATCTGACTTTTTGATTATAGCTGTCATCGTGGGTATAAAGAGGTATCTCATTGTGGTCTTGATTTGCGTTTACCTTATGACAAATGATATTGAGCATCTTTTCATGTGATTATTAAGTGTACATTTGTATATTTTCTTTGGAGAAATGTCTGTTAACTTCAGTTAACTTTTAAATATTAATGTTTCATTCTTAGTTCTTTCAAACTAAGAGATGTTTGATTTTGGCATTTAACTTGAAAAACTTAAAATCCAAGTGTAAATGTTAGCTATGCTGTCTTTTACTTTTGTTAAGAAACTTTTCAGCTAAACTGGCACTCTGCTTGGCTTGCTTTCCTTAGCTCTATGATGGCAGCCCTTGTCGTTGTCTAGGTAGAAAGCTTTCTTATGTTGTTAGAACTCAGTACTTGCAACTATGAAAGGCCAGGAAAGGGGGTCTTTCAGGAGATATTTAAAAATAATGAAAACCTGCATAATTCATACATGACCTTTTGAATTCTGAATTTTTTTGCAGCATTTAGTTAATGCCTGTCACCAGGATATTTTGGCTGTTCTTCAGTTCTATTCAAAGAATAATGGCAGTATTCTTTTTTATTGATGCAAGATTACAGATGCTGCAGTGGTGCTTATTTACTCATGTATATTGTACAAAGAATGTTAGTTGTTACGTTAATCAGAGTCACATTTTTGTTTTCTTTCTTAGTATTTTGAATATATTATCTGGGTCGAGAATCTAGTTCTTTTTTATCTATCTTAATTGTTTCTTGATTAGGAAAATGTTGATTCATTCCTACATTCAACTTCTGATAGTTCAGAGGTTATTGATTTGTTTTGTGGATTTTATACCCCTTAATTGAACAACAATGGCAAAACCCCTCTCATTTCAGTCAGCTTTTGGTCATTTGGCCAGTTTGGCCTGGAGATTCTTATTTCATTAAGTTCTAGGGGTGTTGGGTGGTCAGCCATCTGGAGTTTTTTAAGACTTTGTTGGTGATTGTGGTTCTTACCCCTGGCAGAGAAACGGTGTTAATTTGCAGTCCTCAAATCTTGCTGATCATTAGAATCATCTTGGGAATTTAAAGGCAGTAACAACAAAACAAACTCCCAAGCCCTACTGTAACCTCCTGAATAAGAATCTCTGGTAATGAAGCCTAGGAATTTGTGTTTTTGAAAAACACCCCAGATGATTCTAATAATACCAAGGTTTGAGAACCATTGCTTTACATGCTCTAAGATCTGTACTTACCTTAAGCCAGGACATTAGAAAACTCCTTGTACTTAGACTGCGTCATATTCCCTTTTCACTCGCATTGAATTACTTTCAGTAATACTAGTAGGAATAATTGAGTGATTATTGAATACTTAGTGTATTTGAGGCAGTGTATCTTCCTTTTTGGGGCTCAGAGGTTAAGTGTCTTGTCCAAAACTACTTCATAGTAAGTAGCAGAACTAGGATATAAATTCAGGTCTTGCTGTATTCACAGCCTTAATTCTTTACCATGAATGCTACACTGCCTTTATCAAATTGCTTTTGTTGAGAAGCTAGCCGTCAGTGTATGTGCAGAGAGGTTGTTTTTTGAAGGTCCTAATAATTTGCTAGTTTACCGTAAGGACCTTGTTTAGAATATTTTCTCACTGTATTACATGTGTTCTCTATGAAAAACTCATGGGAAAAATTTCTTTTGAGGTTTTTTATTGTATAGAAAATGTTTGCGTTGACTGTTAGCATTTCCCATTTTGAACTTGCTGCTAGAAAACTTACAGTTAGGTTTCTGGGTTCACTGTTAGCAAGTATATAGAATTTTGTCCCCATTTTGTTTGTGAATTCATCCTTGGTGTCATTTAAATTTCTGTCTTTTTTCATTTTCCTCATCTCTCAAAATTGTTTTATCTTGCTGTGTTATCTTTTTATTTCTTTATTCCCCTCCCCCCCAAGCCCCAGTAGATAGTTGTATGTCATAGCTGCACATCCTTCTAGTTGCTGTACATGGGACGTGACCTCAGCATGGCCAGAGAAGTGGTATGTCGGTGCGCGCCCGGGATCCGAACCCGGGCCGCCAGCAGCGGAGCGCGCGCACTTAACCACCAAGCCACTGGGCCGGCCCTCTTGCTGTGTTATCTTTAAAAGTCATTTTGAAGGAAAATGTTCAGAAGTAAATTAACTAGTGATTTTGAGCCATTTTATGTAATTCTGGCCAAATGTCTTTTTGAGAGTTGAATTTGGGAAAGGGAGGAACTTAGAATTTGGAACGTATCTGTGTGCCAGGTACTCTGGTAGATGTTCTTTTATTTTCATGCCAACTCTATGAAGTAAGTGGTGGTATTCCCACTTTATAGAAGACAAAACTAATAAGAAAGGTTAATCTTTGTTGTGCAGAGCTTAACTTGAACCTAGGGTTGTGTGACTCCAAACTCTTTCTTTTGTTTAGTGCCTTTAATGGATCTAATTTATCCAATAATTTCTTTTTTTTTTTAATTTTATTTTTTATTGAGGTAACATAGGGATATAACATTATATAAATTTCAGGTGTACATCATTATATTTCAACTTCTGTATGGACTACATCATCTTCACCACCAGAAGTCTAGTTGCCATTCATCACCATACAAATATGCCCCTTTACCTCTTCTGCCCTCCCCCAATCCCCCTTCCCTCCTAGTAACCACCAATCTATTCTCTGTATCATTGTGTTGGTTTGTTGTTGTTTTATCTTCCACATATTAGTGAAATCATATGGTATTGGGCTTTCTCTGTCTTATTTTGCTTAGCATAATACCCTCAAGGTCCATCCATGTTGTTGCAAATGGCAAGATTTCATATTTTTTTATGGCTAAGTAGTATTCCATTGTGTGTATATATGTGTGTGTGTGTATATATACCACATCTTTATCCATTCATCCTGTTGATGGGCACTATTCATCCTGTTGATGGGCATTTAGGTTGTTTCCAAGTCTTGGCTATTGTGAATAATGCTGCAATGAACATAGAGGTACATATATCTTTTCAAATTAGTGTTTTCATATTCTTTGGATGAATACCCAAAAGTGGAATAGCTGGATCGTATAGCAGTTCTATTAGTAATTTTTTTGTGTGTTAGGAAGACCAGCCCTGAGCTAACATCTGATGCCAATCCTCCTCTTTTTTTTTGCTGAGGAAGATTGGCCCTGGGCTAACATCTGTGCCCATCTTCCTCTACTTTATATGGGACACCGCCACAGTGTGGCTTGACAAGCGGTGTGTCGGTGCGCGCCCAGGATCCGAACCTGTGAACCCCGGGACGCTGAAGTGGAGCACGCACACTTAACCCCTGCGCCACTGGGCTGGCTCCTATTTTTAATTTGTTGAGGAATCTCCATACTGTTTTCTGTAGTGGCTATATATATTCTTAACAGCAGTGTACTAGGGTTCCCTTTTTTCCACACTCTCTCCAACACTTATTATTTCCTGTCTTTTTAATAATAGCCATTCTGACAGGTGTGAGGTGATATCTCATTGTGGTTTTGATTTGCATCTCCCTAATAATTAGTGATGTTGAACATCTTTTCATGTGCCTGTAGGCCATCTGTATACCTTCTTTGGAAAAATGTCTGTTCAGATCCTCTGCTCATTTTTTTGGGTGGTTTGTTTTTTTTTTGTTGAGTTGTATGAATTCTTTATATATTTTGGATTTTAATCCCTTATTGGATATATGATTTGCAAATATCTTCTCCCAATTAGTAGATTGTCTTTTTGTTTTGTTAATGGGTTCTTTTGCCATGCGGAAGCTTTTTAGTTTGATGTAGTCCCATTTGTTTATTTTTTCTTTTGTTTCTCTTGCCTGAGGAAACAGTAAAAAAGATACTGCTAAGACCGATATCGAAGAGCATACTGCCTTTGTTTTCGATGTCGAAGAGCATACTGCCTTCGTTTTCTTCTAGGAGTTTTATGGTTTCAGGTCTTACATTCAAGTCTTTAATCTATTTTGAGTTAGTTTTTATGTATAAGGTGTAAGATAGTGGTCTACTTTCATTCTTTTGCATGTGGCTGTCCACTTTTCCCAACACCATTTATTGAAGAAATTTTCTTTTCTCCATTGTATGTGCTTGGCATCCATAAATGGTAGGTTTCTTTGTGGCTCTCACTTCTGTTCCATTGATCTGCATGTCTGTTTTTGTGCCAGTCATGCTGTTTTGATTACTACAGTTTTGTAGTATACTTTGAAATCAGGGAGTGTGATGCCTCCAGCTTTGTCTGTTTTTCTCAGATTTGCTTTGGCTATTCAGGGTCTTTTGTTCCATATACGCTTTTGGATTCTTTGTTCTATTTCTGTGAAAAATGTTATTGGAACTTTGATAGGGATTGCGTTGAATCTGTTGATTGCTTTAGGTGGTATGGACATTTTAGCTATGTTAATTCTTCCAATCCATGAGCACGGAATATCTTTCCATTTCTTTGTGTCTTCTTTGATTTCTTTTAATAATATTCTATTGTTTTCAGTGTACAGGTCTTTTACCTCCTTGGTTAAATTTGTTCCTAGATATTTTATTCTTTTTGTTGCGATTGTAAATGAGATTGTATTCTTGAAGTCTCTTTCTGCCATTTCTTTGTTAGTGTAGGGAAAAGCAAGTGATTTTTGTATGTTGATTTTGTACTCTGCAACTTCACTGTTTGTTTATTATTTCTAATAGCTTTTTGGTGGATTCTTTAGGGTTTTCTATATATAAAATCATGCCATCTGCAAATAGTGACAGTTTTACTTCTTCCTTTCCAATTTGGATGCCTTTTATTTTTTTTTTCTTGCCTAATTGCTCTGATTAGGACTTCTAATACTATGTTGAATAAGTGGTGCAAGTGGGCATCCTTGTCTTATTCCTGTTCTTAGAGCGATAACTTTCAGTTTGTCACTGTTGAATATGATGCTAGCTGTGGGTTTGTCATATATGGCCTTTCTTATGTTGAGGTACTTTTCTTCTATACCCATTTTATTCAGAGTTTTTATCATAAATGGATGTTGAATCTTGTTGAATGCTTTCTCTGCATCTATTGAGATGATCATGTGATTTTTATTCTTCATTTTGTTAATGTGATGTATCACATTGATTGATTTGCTGATGTTGAACCACCCTTACATCCCTGGAATAAATCCCACTTGATTGTGGTGTATGATGCTTTTCATGTATTGTTGTATTCGGTTTGCTGATATTTTGTTGAGGATTTTTGCATCTGTGTTCATCAGTGATATTGGCCTGTAATTTTCTTTTTTTTGTGTTGTCCTTGTCTGGTTTTGGTGTCAGAGTAATGTTGGCCTTGTAGAATGAGTTAGGAAGCTTCCCCTCCTCTTCAATTTTTTGGAATAGTTTGGAAGGATAGATATTAAATCTTTTAATGTTTGGTAGATTTCACCAGGGAAGCCATCTGGTGGCTGGCCTTTTGTTGTTTTGGGAGGTTTTTGATTACTGTGTGGATTTCCTTACTAGTGATCAGTCTATTCAGATTCTCTATTTCTTGATTCAGTTTTGGAATTTTCTATAATTCTAGGAATTTATCTATTTCTTTTAGGTTATTCAGTTTGTTGGCATACAGCTTTTCACCATATTCTCTTATAATTCTTTGTATTTCTGTGGTATCCTTTGTAATTTCTCCCCTTTCATTTCTGATTTTGTTTATTTGAGCTTTATATTTTTTTCTTAGTGAGTCTAGCTAAAGGTTTATCAACTTTATCTTTTTTCAAAGAACCAGCTTTTAGTTTCATACTTTCTATTGTCTTTTAGTTGCTATTTTATTTATTTATTTTCTGATTTTTATTATTTCCTTCCATCTACTGATTTGGGGCTTTGTTCTTATTTTTTAGTGCCTTTAGATGTGATGTTAGATTGTTTATTTGCGATTTTTCTTGTTTCTTGAGGTAGGACTGTATTGCTATCAACTTTCCTCTTAGTACTGCTTTTGCTGTATCCCATGGATTTTGGTATGTTTGTATTTTCATTTGGCTCCAGGTATTTTTTGATTTCTCCTTTGATTTCTTCGTTGATCCAGTAGTTGTTCAGTAGCATTTTGTTGAGTCTCCATGTAATTTGTGACTTTCCCAGTTCTCTTCTTGTGGTCGATTTCTAGTTTCATATCATTGTGTTCAGAAAAGATGCTTGATATTATTTCAGTCTTGTTAAATTTATTGAGACTTGTTTTGTGGCCTAATATGTGATCTGTCCTGGAGAATGTTCCATATGCATTCGAAAAGAATGTGTATTCTGCAGTTTTTAGATGGAATATTATGTATACATATTGGTTAAGTCCGTTTGGTCTAATGTGTCATTTGAGGCCATTTCCTTATTGATCTTCTGTCTGAATGATCTTTCCATTAATGTAAGTGGGGTATTAAAGTCCCCTACTCTTATTGTTACTGACAATTTCTCCTTTTATGTCTGTTAATATTTGCTTTATGTATTTAGATGCTCCTCTTTTGGGCTCAAAGATATTAAAAAGTGTTATATCCTCTCATTGGATTGTTCCCTTTGTTTTTATGTAATGCCCTTCTTTGTCTCTTGTTACAGTTTTTGTTTCAAAGCTGATTTGGTCCGATTTAAATATTGCTACCCTAGCCTTCTTTTTGTTTCCATTTGCCTGGAATATCTTTGTACATCCCTTCACTTTCTGTCTGTGAGTGTCTTTAGATCTGAAGTATATCTCTTATATGCAGCATATATATGGGACTTGTTTTTTTATCCATTCAGCCATCTTATATCTTTTGATTGGAGTGTTTATTCTATTTACATTTAAGATAATTATTGATAGGTATGTACTTATTGCTGTTCTGTTATTTTTTTGCTGGATGTTTTTGTAGTTCTTTTCTATTCCTTTCTTCTCTTGCGATTTGATGATTTTCTTTAGTGTTGTGTTTGGATTCCTTTCTCTTTATTTTTTGTGTATTTATTATAGGTTTTTGTTTTGTGGTTACCGTGAGACTCGTATATAATAACCTATGTATATAGCAACATATATTAGGTTTATGGTCTGTTAAGTTTGACCTTATACTAAAAACCATACGCTTATATTCCCCACACCCCACGTTTTATGTTTTTGACGTTATAGTTTACGTCTTTTGATTTTGTGTATCCCTTAACCTCTTATTGTAGATATAGGTGATTTTAGTACTTTTGTTTTTCGACCATGCAAGCTTTATAGGTGGTGGATTCACTACCTTTACTATATATTTGCCTTTACCGGTGATATTTTTACTTTGATAATTTTTTATTTCATTTGTGGTGTTTTCTTGTCCACTTAAAGAAGTCTCTTTAACATTTCTTATAAGGTCAGTTTAGTGGTGATAAACTCCTTTAGTTTTTGCTTGTCTGGAAAAGTCTGTCTCTCCTTTCATTCTGAATGATAACCTTGCCGGGTAGGTATTTTTGGTTGTAGATTTTTTTCCTTTCAGCACTTTGAATATATTGTGCCACTCCCTTTTGACCTGTAAGGTTTCTGCTGAAAAGTCAGGTGGTCACCTTATGGGGTTTTCCTTGTATGTAACTTGTTGCTTTTTCTCTTGCAGCTTTTAAGAGTCTGTGTTTACTTCTTGACATTTTAATTATAATGTGTCTTGATGTGGGCCTCTTTGGGTTCATCTTGCTTGGTACTGTCTGTGCTTCCTATACCTGAATGTTTGTTTCCATCCTGAGGTTAGGAAAGGTTTCAGGTATTATTTCTTCAAATAAGTTCTCTGCTCCATTGTCTCTCTGTTCTCCTTCTGGGACACCTATAACGCAAATGTTAGTACGCTTGATTTTTTCCTAGAGGTCTCTTAGACTGTCCTTGTTCTTTTTATTTTTGTTTTCTGTTCAGCTTGAGTGATTTCCTGTACTCTGTCATCCAGATCAGTGATCCGTTCTTCTGTATTATCTGCTCTGCTGTTGATTCCCTCTAGTGACTTTTTTATTTCAATTATTGTATTCTTCAGCTTTGATTGGTTCTTTTTTATATTTTTTAATGTTTTGTTGAAGTTCTCATTGTGTTCCGTTCTTCTCCTGGGTTCAGTGAGCATCCTTGTGACCATTAGTTTGTACTCTGTATCAGGTAGATTATCTGTTTCATTCAATTCTTTTTCTGAAGATTTGTCCTGTTCTTTTTTTTGTGTGTGTGTGAGGACAATCGGCCCTGAGCTAACATCTGCCAATCCTTCTCTCTTTTTTTTTTTTTGCTGAGAAATACTGGCCTTGGGCTAACATCCATGCCCATTTCCTCTACTTTTTATGGGATGCCACCACAACATGGCTTGACACGTGGTGCATCGGTGCGCACCCAAGATCTGAACCGGCGAACCCCGGGCCACCGCAGCAGAGCATGCGCACCCAACTGCTTGCGCCACCAGGCCGGCCCCTGTCCTGTTCTTTTATTTGGAACGTATTCCTTTGTCTCCCCATTTTACCTACTTCTCTGTGCTTATTTCTATGTGTTAGGTAGACCAGCTACGTCTTCCGAATTTGGAACTGTGGTCTTATGTAGGGGATGTCTTATGGAGCCCAGCAGTGTAGTCCCTCCTGAGACCCCTGCCAAAAGCTCCAGGCGTGTCCCCTGTGTGGGCTGTGTGTGCCCTTCTGTTGTGGTGGGGCGGCCACTATTGCTGCAGGCGTGTGGGTAGGCTGGGCTGGCCCCCTGTGTGGCTGTGTTTGCAGGCCAGTAGTCAGGCTGTTGCTAGCTTGCTTTTGGATAGGGCAGGCCTGAGGCGCTGGCTGGCTATGTAGCCAGTTGGTGCATACCTTCCTTGGTGGCTCACTAGTGGGCAGGTGTGTGTGTGTGTGTGTGTGCGCGCGCGCGCGCACGTGCAGCTGCCTCAGGTGTGCTTGGTGGGTGGGGCAGGCCCCTGTGCTAATAGGCTAGAGGGAAGATTCCAGATGGCACCAGACACAGGCGTCTGTGTCAGCAAGGCTGAACTGTGTCACTAAAATAGCTGCTGCTGGAGTCTCCGTCCCTGGTGGGTGGGAGCCAAGCCACCTCCTACCTCTCCAAGATGTGCTCTGAACTTAGTAAGTCTCTTTTACCAATGGACTATGCACTTTACTATCTGGTGTTTTTCTGCTGGCTTCCAGGTCAAGTGAGTCTGTGTGTGGGCCCTTTAAGAGCAGATTTTACTTTCCCTGAAGTTCTGTAGTTTTCCTGGGCATAAGCCTTGTTGATTTTCAGAGCCAGGTGTTTTGGTACCTCATCTCTTGTGCTAGATCTAAGGGCTGGGGTGCCTAATGTGGAGCTCAAATTCCCCGCTGCTCTGGGAAAGGCCCCGCACCTTTGAGATCTTTCTGACTGTGAAGCCCTGTGGGTAGGGTGTGGTTTTTTTCCCTCAGTGGGGCTGTATCTCTGCCTCTTCCACCCTTCTCTGTGTTGTACCCTGTTGTGGAGATTCTTTTCATCCAGTTTCCAGATCTCTCTCAGAGGAAACTGTTCCACAGGTAGTTATAGGTTTATTGTGTCTGTGGGAGGAGGCAAGCTCAGGATCCTCCTATGCTGCCATCTTCCAAAATCTCCCCTATCCAACAATTTCTAAACCCTTCATTGGGGGTCATTCATATATTCAGAAAACACTTGTGGATGACTTACTAGGTAGGAAGCACTGTGCCTGGCACTGCCTTGTAGAAATTGCCACACTGATTAGAATGTCTTATCTTCAGCTTAGCATGTCTTTGAAAGGACATTGTATTAGTCAGGGCCCTGGTAGGAAATAGCACACTCAAAAGAGTTAAATGAGGAGAGTTTGATAAAGATACTGTTTATAAAAGTGTGGGCATGTTCAGTGGAACCTAGGTGGATGGTGCATTACCCTGGAGCTAGTAACAGTTGGGAGCTTATTACTTAGGTCTTAATGGGCAAGGAGAAGGAATAGTTACCAGACTCTTAAGTAGAGGTTTTAAGATAGGGCTACCTGATAGGATCTGTGGCCTTCAGTAGAGGAACTTAGGGAATTGGCAGTTACCTGTCAGAGAGAGAGTTGGAATAAAAACCTTGACCTCACTTTCATCCTGCTTATGCCTCCCATTGACTGAACCCAAGGAGAAGTTAGAGGACAAGGGAACCCATTATTGATGCAGTCTGCTAGGTCCAGAGAAGTATTAATGAAAGGTGGAGATTGATTCTGGAGGGGGAAACAGTAAGGAGACATGGTCCCTGCTCTGAAGGAGCATACCATCTAGCTGGGAACATAGGTATTGAGTAAATTATTATAAGTGTGATGAGTGCTAAGTAGAAGATGCTGTGGAAATGTATAATAGATGTACGTAGTTTGTGGAGTCAGAGAAGGCTTCTCTGTGGAAGGTTCTTCACACATCCTGGTTCTTTTAAAACAAAAAAAACCCCAACAAAACAGATTCCTGGTCTCCTCCTCCAGAGATGCTGATTTATTAGGTCTGGGTGGGGTTGGGGAATATGTTTTAAAAAAAATCTTAGGTGATTCTGTCAATCATTTCTTAGAGTTATTGACAGGCCAGTATGCCTAAGGCGTAGAGGTTGAGGGAGAGGGTGGTGTGAGATGAAGCTAGAAAGATGATGGGCAGAGCCTTGTAGGACATTCTTAAAGATTTTGGCCCTTATTCTAAGGTAGTAGGTAGACATTGGGGATTTTTTTTCAAGCTACCTTGCTATCTCTATATCTAGCTTCTTCTGCCTCTCTCCACAGCACATCTTATTCCCACACCTGGCTTCTTTTCTTTGATGTCTTTCTCTGAACCTCCAATTCCTCAGTAGGAAATAGATATCAAGGAGATTGGAGAAATGAATTTAAAAGTAGTGATAATGGTAGCTTTGTGTCTCTTCTGAGGCCTAGAATAGTAATTGCATTCTAAAGCTTGGAATTTCCAGTGGAGGACTAGAGCCAAGGCCATTTTGGATTTTCTCAAGTGAGTAGCATCTGAAGTGACCTCTATTTTAAATTTTTCTTGATATCTAGAATCATGATACACATAAAACCAATAAGCTATAAGATGTACAAAATATATAGAGCTACAGTTTGAAATGAAAGAAGTGAAAGTTTTGGAAGCTCTATAGATTAAGATTCTTGTATTCTGAAAAAATATTTCATTATTTAAAATACAATATTTTTTGTATTAAAGAGATACTCTGAGCCATCATCACATTTGAAGAAATATTTTGCATAAGTACCAATGTTAGATAAATAAGTAGTAGGCATAAAAGTCAATTCAGTGTGATTTCTAAAGGATAAAACCTGCTATATGTAAGAAATAGTGCTTAAGAATACTTAAAATAATAAAGTAGCATTATTAATAACTCTAAGTATTTGAATTATCCTGTTTATTAGAAGGAAACATAAAGTAATGCTGCCTGCTATTAACTTTAGTTTATAGAGTTGTGAAATATAGTTGCTAAATCAGAAATTTCAACTTGGCAGTTTTATAGTATATTAAAGTGACTGATTTCTCCATATTGATTCTGTACCTTGCTACCCTACTGAATTCTCTTGTTTTCTGTAGTAGTTTCTAAGTTATTTTCGTGAGTTTTCCAGGTATTGGAGGTATCACATCTGCAAGTAGTGATATTCTGCTTTCTCTTTTTGCAATGTTTATACTTCTAATTTCTTTCTCTTGTTTAATTTTATTAGTATACTAGTACATTAAAACATCAGATGACATATCAGATCAAACACATCAACATTGCAATACTAGTGCACAAATAGTATGTAACTTATTTTATTTTCACTTAAAGCATTTTATTCAGCTCTTGGTAGACTATAAGTTCTAAGTGCAGGATTTTTTTTTTTTTTTTTTTTTTTTTTGTGAGGAGATCAGCCCTGAGCTAACATCCGCCAATCCTCCTCTTCCTTTGCTGAGGAAGACGGCCCTGGGCTAACATCGGTGCCTATCTTCCTCCACTTTATATGGGACGCCGCCACAGCATGGCTTACCAAGCAGTACTTCGGTGCGCACCCGGGATCCGAACCAGTGAACCCCGGGCCGCCGCAGCGGAGCGCGCGCACTTAACCACTTGCGCCACCGGGCCGTCCCCTGCAGGATTTTCTTTTAATTCTTCCTATCTCCCACTTAGCCCAGGGTCATTTACTAGCTCTTAAGCTCTAATCTCAGTTGAGACGAAATGAGATGATATATAAAGCACTTAACACAGTGCCTGGCACAGGTGGAAGTTATTGTTCATTCATTTAATTCAACAAGTGACTGGGTGTTGAGCTAAGCACTAAGGATATAATGTGAGCAAAGATAGGCATGATGGAAAGGAGAGCTGTTAATCGAAGAGTCATACAAAGGAATAAGTACTATGAAGGAAATGAACAAAATTCTTCAAGATGATATTGACAAAAATACCTAGCCCATCATTAGGTTCAGGGAGAGTCTCCCTGTAGAAAAGATGTTGACAGAGATCTGAGAAATGATTAGGAGCTAATAGGCAACAGGTGTGTGTGAAGGGCAGAAGCGTGAGTTCACGTAGAGGGTGTAGCGTGTGCAAAGGCCCTCACACATTACAGTGTGCAGCCTTTTCTCAAATGGGAAAAACAAAACACAATAAAAAACTCGCCAGTATGGATGGAACAATACAAAATAAAGATGTGGTGGTTGAGATTGATGAGGTAGACTGCTGTTCACAGAGCACTTACTTTGTTCATTTAATCCTTACAACCGTTTAAGATACACGTATTGACATCTCCATTTTACAGATGAGGAAACTGAGGCAGAGAGGTTAAGTGGCTTGCCCAAGGTGACAGCTAATAAATGGCAGAGTGTAGATTTGGACCCAGGCATCTTGGCTCCTGAATCAGTGCTCTTAACAGTTGTACTGTATTGCCTGACATAATCACTTTTGCATTTTGGAAAGATGACTGTAGCTGCAATGTGAAAAACAGATTAGAGGATGACTAGAAAGGACATGGAGAGACCAGTTAAGAGACTACTGCAGTATTCCAAGAAAGGTAATTGTATCTTGGAGTAGAGTGATGACAGAGAAGATGCAGAGAAGTAGATGGTTTACTATTATACAAGGTGAGTGTATCCTGGGTGAATAAATGAAAAATAAATGAATGAATGGTTAAACACATGTATAAATATGGCAATATGCTTTCTCACTATACAGTATTTATAAGCAACAACTGCTGAATTGTCTGTTGGAATAAAAACTGTGAGACAGATATAAACCCATTTGAATTTATGGTACTACTAACCAAGATGTTTATCTTAAATACATAATAGAAAAAGTTGTTAATTTACAAAATAATAGGTTGTATATATTTATTCTACAAACTTTTTGGTGCGCTTGATACTATAAAGCTCTTCTAGTTCTTATTAGACTTTTAAATACTCTTTAACACAAAAATAAATTACGGTGCAAAGCTATTATTGCTTCTCAGATAAGAGAGTAAAGCAAAGGAAAAATGCTCTAAACATAAATGTAAGAGAATTTAAAGGAAGTGATCACTCACTGTAAAATTGAGAATCATAGCCTTCCTGAGCAATAAAGACAGATGGGCAGAGAAGAAATACTTTAGTCTAATTTGAAAAATCCATATTTCTATTTCAGATATCCTACTGTAACCATACCCTACATTAATACATTGTGTGGTTAAAACATTTTTATCCTAGAAAGCTAAAAGATGTAATAAGGCATTAACATCTATTTTTAATATTCTGCATTTTCTTTTCTATAAGTCTAAGTACCATTGATAGATATAGACTACCTAATTATTTAATTGTGAGAAACTTTATTTTTAAAATGTCTGGAACACACACAAATTCACTTTGGTTCTAGAATAAGGAAACTGTATGAATTAAGAATCATTCTACTTAGGAATAAGTAGGGAAGTGATAGTTGGGGGATATAAAACAGAATCTAAGGTGAGTAGCTGGATCTTTCCCTTCTGCCTTCTACCTTCTGAGCAGTTTAAGTGAGGCTGAAAAGGTTGGTTTCCTCGGAGGATCAGAAGCTGTGATGGTTTGGAGGAGGGTGTCAGAACCTGAGTCTTGAGGAGGGCTTGTGTGCAGGAGGGTGACCTGTAATGTTAAGTCAGAGCTGAAGTGGGGTGAAGACAGCCTCTACATGAGGGGATGGTGTACTCTGTGTGGGGTGTCAGAGCATGAGTAGGATGAGGAGGATGACCATGTGGGAAGGTCCAGGGAGTGCCAGTTATAACCCACTGCAATATATTGGGAGCCGAAGTGTGATGATGAGGGCATCCATGCAGGAGGGCAGCCAGGCTCAGGGTAGTGGAGCCCAGGTGGAGTGGTGGGGGAGTCCATGTGGGTGGGTAAGCACAGTGGCAGCAGTCTAACAAGGGGTGTGAAGGCTGACTACAGCCAGGAAGGTACATAGATGAAGAGTATTAGCAGTAGCAGTGGGAGGTTGGTTAAGTATTGGGGATCGTTTAAATGAGTAAATAAATATATTAAGGATAAAGGGAGCCAGGTTTTCACTTTGGAAAAAGGAATTACAAATATTGAAAGGGTGTTGGTGGTGTCAGATTGGAATTGGAGATATTGGTGTGAACTCTGGTTTTCAATATATATAGATAAAGAAATAAAGAGCTGAATGTCTGTATATGTCTGTCTATCTATCTGTCTATCTATCTGTCTGTCTATCTATCTATCTATCTATCTATCTATTTATCTATCTATCTACGTGTATGTGTGTATACCTGTACTCTAGATCTGTTCCTTAAGAGTGCCTTGGAGTAGTGATACACCAATAGCAATGAGCATGCCTAGTATCCAAATCTTGGCTTCTGAATATCTTTCTCCACTGAAAGGAACCAGAGTTCCATGGAGAAATAGCTGATTCCAGGACTTGGGGCAGGGAAAGTATAAGATGAGCCTGAAATATCTTGTGCCAGAAAGTAAAGAAGTGCTCAAAGAATGAATGATGAGGACATGTCAAAAACAGATGCTAGCTTAAAGGGGCTTTCACTGGTCAAATGTGGGACAACTTGAGCGTCAAAATAAATGATGATTATGAATGATAATCCATGGAAAGGAACCCATGAGTCCATGCTGATATAAATAAATAAATGAATAAATTGAGAGTTTGATGAGGAAAAAGATATTTCATAGTTAATCTACAAAGGGAAAAAGTAACTTTACACTGGAGAGGCCTGGCAGTTGTCATCTTAATCAGGTGATTGGTTAGCATCACCAGTAATGGTACTAATTGAACTCATGTGCAACCTGATTGGATGCAATGAGAAGGACACTGCATCATTTCCTGCCGAAGATGCATAATCTGAATCATGAGGAAGGATCAGAAAAACTCAAATTGGTAGTCATTCTACAAAATACCTGGCTCGAAACCTTCAAAAGTGTCAGAGTCATGAAAGATAAGGAAAGACTGAGAAACTGTTGCAGATTGAAGGAGCCTAAAGAAACATGAGAATAATTGTAATGTATCATTCTAGATCTGGTCCTATTGTTGTAAAGGATATTGTTGGACCAATTGATAAAACTTGAATGGGGTCTGAGAATTAGATGGTAGTATTGTATCAATGTTAATTTCCTGATTTTGATGGTTATATTTTTGTTATGTAGGAGAATGTCCTCATTTGTAGAAAATACACACCAGAGCATTTGGGGGTGAGAAAAAAAAGTAAGTGGGAAGTGTGAGAAGTAGAAACAAGTACACAAACACAACTCTTTGGAGTAATTTACTAAGAAAGGAAGCAGAGAAATGGGGCTAGATGGGGGCATAGAGTAAGGGACTGTCTTGGTTTTTGTCTTTTTTTTTTTTTAACATCAGTGCGGTTACAGGATGTATGTTTATGAATGAAAAAGATCTAGAGGAAAGGGAAAACGATAATGCAGGAGAGGATACAATTTCAGAAGCAATGTACTTAAGTAAGATCAGTACTTAAGGGATCAGTGCACAAATGAAGGCATTGATCTTAGGAGCCAGGGACTAAAGGAAGAGAAGAAGGCAGAGTACAGCTGATAATTTAATGCTGCACAGATGAGGTAGTTATTTATAGATTGCTTCAATTTTCCCAGTGAAAATAGAATCTGAATTAACAGCGGAGAATGAGGAAAGGAAAGATGGTACTGGAAGTTTCATGAAAAAGAGGAAGTGGCAAATAGTCTTTGTGAAGCGGAGGAAAGTAAACAGACCAGAACATGTAATACAATAAAAAGGCAACTCTGAAGGCTCTCAGGTTTGTGGTAAAAAATTTAAAAGTGAGACCAGGCAGTACAGGTGGCTATTTTTCTCCAGCCACATTCAGCTGACTGGATATGGGCATATAGAGGAGGTAGACAACTGGATAAACCAGGGTTGGGATTTTTTTTTTTTCGATGAGAAGATTAGCCCTGAGCTAACATCTGTTGCCAGTCCTCCTCTTTTTGCTGAGGAAGATTGGCCCTGGGCTAACATCCCTGCCCATCTTCCTCTACTTTATATGTGAGACGCTGCCACAGCATGGCTTGATAAGTGGTGTGTAGGTCTGTGCCTGGGCTTTGAACCCGTGAACCCCAGGCTGGTGAAGCGGAGTGTGAGAACTTAACCACTATGCCACTGGGCCGGCCCCTGGGGTCGGGATTTTATCAGAAGTACAGAAAAGTGAGAGGAGGGCAAAGGAGTTGAGGATGCAAGGGAGTGATTATTATAGACTAAATGAGACTACGCAACACTGACCCTCTCCCACTTGGTGTTATATCAGAAATGGGGACTTATTTCTCTGGCTTATTTATTTCTAAGACTCTTGTGAAAAGAGGTAATTAGTTTGGCTCTCCCCAATGGTAACTAATCAGACATCCTACAAAGTGCTAATTGTATTAAGATTGCTTTTATTCAGTACATTAAAGAATGCCTGGGAATCCAAAGAATTCTTTCCCCTGTTAAAAAAACTGAGTACATTTTAAAGATCTTGCTGATGTTATTCAACCATTCATGAATCAGGCAGCATCCAATCTAGCAGAGAGAAAGGAGCTCTGAGGAGGTGTGCAAAATGAGACTTTTATAGACAGAAGGGAGCAGGAACAAGTAAGTTACACTAGGCAAAAAAGCACATTGGTTACTGGAAGGTTACTTTCCTTTAGGAGATGGCAGGGGTCTATCAGGCAGATTATCTACCTAGTGCTGATCAGGCAATTCCTGCTTAACTGGTTTAAGATTCCATTTCTGGGAGAGCTGAAATTGTGAGTCTTGGTTTGGTAATGTAGGGCTTAGCGTAAGTGACTCCATTTTGTACCTGTTGTCTTGTTTTTAACACCCCCCATAGTCCTGAGGCATAAACATTAAACGGTATCTCTGGATATATTACAATTTTGAAATTATTAAATTGGTTCTCAGATTCTATTTCCTTGTACCAAAAATGTTCATTGACTTTATTCAACACATATTTATTGAGCATTTACTATGCACAAACACTGAGCCAACCACTTTCTTAGCTAATCCTTACAGAGCTTTAAAATCACAGGGCTTAAAATAAATTGCATTCTCCAAACCTGGGACTTGCTGTAATAGTAACTCCAAGTAACAACACTTTATATGCCATGGTGGTCCCAGTTGAAAACCTAGGTTTTTGCATTAGTTTCTTCCGGGTTGTCTTGCCTGTGTTTAGTACTTTAATCCTCCTGGGGAACTGTGTAACTACTACCCTTTCCTAGTTCCTGCCAACACTCCAGCTTCTGACATACTACTGTTATTAGTACACCTCACCCATTGAGGTGAGATGTACTCCTCTTAGTACATCTGCCAAATAAACAGATATCTGAACCCTAAGCACCACTCCACTTGATTTCCCAAAAGGACTTCTACCTGGAACTTTTGTTGCCCAGATGGACCAGATTGGACATTACTGTTACCAAGAATTGCTTAAAATTGTACTTAAGTTTTTATATGCTATGGGCCAATGCCCCCAGACCCAATTGTACATCAAAATTCCTGGGCACCTAACCCCAGAGATTGATTCAGTAGGTCTAGGGTGAGGCCCAGGATTCATAATTTTTAAAGCTCTCTAGGTGCTTCTTATAAGGATCAGTGTTTGGGAATCTTTGCTTTGGACCGTTGGTTTTCAAATACTGGTCCCACAATCAACGTTTCACTAATATTGCATAAAATGAGAAAAATAAGTACTACATGGTGATTTTTTTTTATAAGCTAGTAATCATACTAGTTTAAAGGACTGTGTTTTATTCTGAGATTGTCTTCTTTTGGGGGGCTTGTATTAAATTGTTTCTTTTAAAACATGATGATGAGTGGAGGCAGTAATTTATGTATTTTATTTTTTAAAGTAAAGATGTCAAAATGAACATAAGGTTGACAATCTTTTGTCAATCCCCAAAATCTAATTTGAAATTGGACTGGTCCGTGTAATTCAAAAGTCTAGAAACCCCTTACCGGAGACTACTGGACTGCCACATCAAGTAACAAACTCAAGCAGGTTTCCCAGGGGCCAATTTCCCCAGTTTCCTTTGGCTGTTCACTCTTCCTGCTTTCCATCCCAGATAGCCTCAGAACTGTGCCCTATATTTTATAACTTGGACACTTGGTCAGTGTCTCTACTGCAGGGGCATTCAAGCTCTCCCAACAGTGGGAAACTCATATTAAAAAAATTAATGTGTACAAGTCATTAATTTTTTATTGATAATGATCTTTAGACTGTAAGTCAAGTAATGAATTTTTGGTAATTTTAAGAAGGAGTAAAAATGCAATCAACTATGTTCATAGAAAAATGATGCAGTTTTTTTTTTAACTGTAGGTTTAACTATATCAAGAATTACAGCATTATGTTTAGGGCCCAAATCTATGCTAAGATTTAGATATTGCATCTTCCAGCTTTTATTTTAGCAATTTGATAAAGAGAATGTACTTTCCAAGCCAGGTGGATGCAAACAGTACACAGAATTTAGCCATTTAGAAATTTCTGGAGAGTTCTGAAATTTAAATAGCCATTTCCCCAAGTCCCAGAAATACTATTTCTTCTTATGGAAAGTTAAGTTTTGACTCAGGTTTTCTTTAATTCATACAGTCACACTGACAGGAAAGATACTTGATGATTCAGACACATCTTGAGGTTTGCTTTCCAGAAGGCAGCCATTGAATCATACATCAAAATTTGTAAGTCTTCTAAATCTCTTTATATTCTCCCCCAAAGCACTGTAGTTCTTCACAGTTTATGGTTTTACTGAACTCAGCACAGTTCAGCAAGGAGAAATGAGTAAACCTTTAGCGGTCACTGGCTCCATGTCCATACCAGGCTGAGTCTGAATACCTTGGACAAATCAACAATGCTTTTGTCTTTTTCCTGCGATGTCAAATGGCAAGACTCCCAACTCTGTACCCCTCACAAATCACTTAACCTCTGAGAACCCATTTCTCTCTATATAAAATAAGGTTAATACCACTGACTTCATAAGGTTGCAGGTGAAGATTAAATGAGATAATACATATAAAGTTCCTTCTCACTTTGGGCGCTGGAGTGTACTTCTCTTCAAGTGTCTTTATACTTTCTTACTGATGATTCTGAAGGCCCTACAAGTTGGATCTCTCAGGGTCTTTTAATTTTAAAACCTCTTAATTTAAGGAAGCAGCGTATTAAATCCCTTCAAGATTTTACAAAATAATTAAAGTTTCCATACTATATTTTAAATCTTCCAATTAGCACAAGAGCAAATAATGGTTAAGGTAGAATTGTGAAAAAAATCATAATCCTGATCACTTCCTCCAGTGCATGATGTGATTAATCTTACTTGTGTTACCATAGAAACCCTCCAGTTAAATGCTGCAGTGGAAGAAGTGCATAACCAATGAGCAGTTGAAACTTCCCCCCTTCTATAGGTGTCCCTCCATATTGTAGAACAGACTTCTTAATTTCTGTAGAAGCAGTTAGGCCTCAGAGGTCCATGTGTGCTCTTTTTTTCTTGGCTAAAAATCTCAGGCACCCATTTGTTGGATACCACTCCCTGAATATTTGAGTGAAAGCACACTTTAAACCCAGTCTTTATTACCACGACCAGCCTATCAATAGTCATTTGGTATTAACACTGTCAGAAAGAAAAACAGTATTGATGCCTGAAATGTTTAAGAATATTTAAGAGGAAAAATTAAGGAAACGTGGGGCCGGCCCGGTGGCGCAAGCGGTTAAGTGCGCGCGCTCCGCTGCGGCGGCCCGGGGTTCGCTGGTTCGGATCCCGGGCGCGCACCGAAGTACTGCTTGGTAAGCCATGCTGTGGCGGCGTCCCATATAAAGTGGAGGAAGATAGGCACCGATGTTAGCCCAGGGCCGTCTTCCTCAGCAAAAAAAAAAAAAAAAAAAAAAAGAGGAGGATTGGCGGATGTTAGCTCAGGGCTGATCTCCTCACAAAAAAAAAAAAAAAAAAAAAAAAAAAAAAAAAAATTAAGGAAACGTAATGGCCCATTAATTGTGGGATAAAATAACAGTGGTCAAAATTTTTAACCAATTTAGTGTCGTACTTTTAAGCCTGTAATTAATTTTATTCCTGTACTAAAATGAAGGCGTAGTAAAATTTGAGAGAAATTGAGGTTCAAAACAGATTTTACTTCTGAGCTGGGAATACAATAAAAAGTAACAGACCACTGTCCCATTGTAATATCTTTTTAACACCTTATAATTTCTTTGCCACCTATAAATAAATAGTCTAATTCTGTATAATTGTTACTCATTCTCCTCAGTCCTTTTTGGAAGTAGACAGGGAAATAAACTGAAAAAAGAAAAAGAAAGAAAGTGTTGGTCTATTTGTAAAATTTCAGTCTATTGCATTTGAATACAAATCTACCAGAAAAACCCAGTGCTAACCAGAAAATTTTGTTTGCTTTATTTCCTTGTCTTTTTCTTTCTTTTTTGAGGAAGATCAGCCCTGAGCTAACATCCATGCCAATCCTCCTCTTTTTGCTGAGGAAGACTGGCTCTGAGCTAACATCTATTGCCAAACCTCCTCCTTTTTTTCCCCCAAAGCCTCAGTAGATAGTTGTATGTCATAGTTGCACATCCTTCTAGTTGCTGTATGTGGGACGCGGCCTCAGCGTGGCCGGAGAAGCGGTGCGTCGGTGCATGCCTGGGATCCGAACCCGGGCCGCCAGTAGCAGAGCGCGCACACTTAACCGCTAAGCCATGGGGCCAGCCCTCCTTGTCTTGTTAGCTGCTAAACTTCCTCCATGTGTGTACTTTTCTCCTACATATATCTTTTTAATTGTTCTAAATATATGATGTATTTCACGTTTGCAGATAGAAGCCATTCCTTTTCTATTGACAGTCATTTTGCTATAGATATTAAAGGTCTAGGGAAGAATTTTAATAGTCTCCTTTTAGACTTATTTCATAGGTATAATACTTGTAAGTACATCTTCATGTGCAGTATAAGGTTTACTCCAGTGCTGTTTTAGAAGTAAGAAAGAATCAGTCTTAACATGAAGTTCTTTTAAAAAGTCAGAAGTTATGTATTCATTCAAACTACTATGCACAATAATGGTACATGGAAATGAAAGTAGCAGCTACCCTGCCTGCTCACAAGCTAGTTTTTGAGGTTGACATAAGAATCACTTAGAATCGATATGAAAAGGACCAAATGGCTGTGTAAATTTAAAGTGGTATTATTAATAGTATCTAGTTTATGTTAATGTGCAAGAGAATTCATTTACTTGACCATTTCCCTTTTACTCAGTGCCTCCCACCATTATTATATTTACATTACATACAAGAAAGAATAAAGAACAGCTAAGCTTTGTACATATTTTCTGAATATTCCTGCTTTTGGATCTTAAAAGACTCTTCTGAGTGGATTAATGTACAATACTTCTGTATCTATCATATAAAATTTTAATACTAGTATTAATTATAACTTCTTAATTCTAAATATTAAGATTTTTCCAATACTACTTACAAAATAAACCATAAAAGTTCTATCTGGGCCAGTTCTGCTGCTTCCAAAATATAATACAGCACATATAGATATAGTGAAATTATCTCAGTGTTTAAACCATAATTATATACTAAGAGTAGTATGAGATCACTCTTTGGAATTATTCCCATGAATATACCAACAGCTAAGTGTCTCTTTAGATTAGATTAGAGCCAGAAAGCCCATTTGCTCTCTAAATAATAAATACAGTCAGAGAGCATTTACTTAACTAAGTGTACTGATTTGAAGGAGCAAAACAGGAAAAACTAATTAAGACATCTGGATCCTTGATTCAGCTCTTACTCAGCTCTGTTACCTTGGGCAAATAGTTTAATCTCTAGGCTTCAGTTTCTTCATCTGTACATAGAGAGGCTGATCTTTGAAGTCCTTTCTAGCCACAAAGACCTGTGATTAGATTTCATACTTACATTGTGCTCATAGAGTAGATTAAGAGTCTCAAACAGGGGAAAGGGAAAGAGACTAAAGAGGAAAGGGAGCCCTGGGGGGAAGAAAGCCAAGAAGTCAAAGAGAGACTATGCAAAGAGATGCTTAGCACTGCTGTAGAGAATTTTCATGTTAAAAATATGAATGCATATACATAAAGACTGGCTCTGCTCTTGACTCTCCTTTTTGCTAATCATGCTTTCTGGTGTCAGGGCAAAGGATAAAATGTCAGCTCCAGGGGAATGACACTATGTTATTGGTCTGAGGGCAGAGGAACAATGGCAGGAAGTGGTCCAGGATAGTAGGTAGCAGGGACAGCAATGAAAGCTAATGACCAGAGAATCTGAGCCAGGGCAAAAGAGTATAACATAGAGAAAACTAGATTTAAAGTAGTTAATCCCAAACTGTAGTCCTGGTTTTACCTGTAAGTAACCATTGAATGAACCTGGGCTCAGGTTTGAGATTTGGGAAGCAGAGTGATGCTGAATAATAGAAGGCTAATGTGAAATAGAAATGAAAATCAGTAAGATACCCAGATTACAAAGAACTGAAATGAGAGGGACAGGTGGGAAGATGGATCATCAATATGGATGCTATGGTGTTGTCACAAATTGTAGAATTAAACAAGAAAGATGTTAGATAATATACAGATGTAGACCTTGCTTCACACAACGGGTATGTTCTGATAGTATGTAAATTTATTTTGGATCAATAAAATCATTTTAATTGTTCTAAGAACGCATACTGTTTGAAAGGACCCCTGCAGAGAACAATCATCCTGCAATTTAATTTTCTCGTGTAAATAGAACAGTCATATATTGAGTTTGCCAGAAGACATAAAACCTGTGTGTTGATACAGGTTCAGATATATGAATCTGACCACCAAAAATTGTTAACTGTCACAATTGTATTTAATATTATTCTGGGAGGGGGCCGGCCCAGTGGTGTAGTGGTTAAGTTTGTGCATTTCGCTTTGGCAGCCCAGGGTTCGCCGGTTTGGCTCCTGGGCGAGGACCTAGTCACAGCTCATCAAGCCATGCTGAGGCGGCATCCCACGTAGAAGAACTAGAACGACCTACAGCTAGGATATACAACTATGTACTGGGGCTTTGGGGAGAAAAAGGAAAAGAGGAAGATTGGCAACAGATGTTAGCTCAGGGCCAGTCTTCCTCAAAAAAAAAAAAAAATTCTTAAAAAATATTGTTCTGGGAGTACTAGCCAATGAAAGTTAAGAGAAATTGTGATTATTTGATTAGTAACTTTCCTTTCCACTAAGTATATTTTTACTCACCTTGTATCACTAGTGCCAAGCTCAACACTCATTCACTTGTTGAATTAAATGAATGAATAATAGCCATCAGTGCCAAGCACTGTTGAATGTTTTATTTATATTTCATTTAGGGGTTCTCACTTTAGAGTCATGTAATTACTCCAGCTTTACAGCTGTGGAACCTGAGGCTCAGAGATCAAGAGCTAGTAAATGACACTGGGCTAGGTGGCAAGATACAAAGAATTATAAATAGATCCTGCACTTAGAAATGATAGCCTACTAAAAGCTGGATAAACGCTTTAAGAAAATGTAGAAAAAATGTAGAAATTAACATACTATTCGTGCATAGCTATTGCAGTATTGATGTTTGGTCTGATATGCCGTGTACTATTTTAATGCACTGATGTACCACTATTTTTGTTGGTGTAATGCAGTTATTTTGGAATTAAAAAAATCCGAATCATTTGCATTTGAGATGTGCACAGCTAGTTATATACTCGACATTAGAATTTCAGATTAAACAAAGGTCACTCTTCTATAACTCTATAATTTTTAAGAGGAAGAAAAAGAAAATAATTGATAAAGCATAGCTCTGTAGCAAGAATAATTGTAATTGAATTCAAAGCTTTCTGAATAAGTAGAATATGAACATGAAAGTACTGAAAATGACATACGTAACTGTGTTGGAACCTCACCTTTACATGATGAAACTAAAGGAGATAAAGACCAAGCTAAAATGCTTTTTTTGCAGTAAAAGCTATAGCTCTCTAACAGTAAAAAAGATTTTACTTCCTGTTAAGAAAATGAAAGACTGTTCAAAAGATTTTCTCAAAAGTTATGCAAGAAATGAGATTATTTATGGGCCGGCCCGGTGGCTTAGCGGTTAAGTGCGCGCGCTCTGCTGCTGGAGGCACGGGATCAGATCCCGGGCACGCACCGACGTACTGCTTGCCTAGCCATGCTGAGGCCGCGTCCCACATACAGCAACTAGAAGGATGTGCAACTATGACATACAACTATCTGCTGGGGCTTTGGGGGAAAAAATAAATAAATAAATAAAATTATAAAAAAAAAAAGAAATGAGATTATTTGAAGAATAAAGCATGAAAGGAAAATACGTGGTGTTAGCTTGTAGCTTATCTCCTTACTGCTCTCTTCAGACGGAAAGTGTATCAGCATCTGGAAAACTTTGCATAGGAATATATACAATAAAAATGATGTTATTGGCTCTTTCAATGAAAGATTTCTTTAAAAAAAAGGTCAAGTGAAATTTTATTTTCAGGTTTTATAATTAAGTGGTCATCAGTATATGTACTGTTTAGTTCATTTTAGAATATTTTTATTACATATGCTAGTTTATGTTAAAATATCCATGTATATTTCACATTCATATTTTATAAATTTGTATTCACCATTTTGTAATATATTTAATTTTATATTTATAAAAATGTATAGTCTATAGTTGTAGTCTATATTAGTTTCACTGATTTTTTTAAAAGGAGTTACTGTATTCTGAACGCTGAAATAATGTTAAAACTGATGTTTTAATATTAAATAAAGCAAATGCCAAAATAAATAAATAGTGATATTAAAATCAGTATTTTAGTATTAAATGGACTAAATGCTGAAATCCTTTTGTAGTAGAAACTGTACATATTCATTGTGTACACTTGCGTGTTTGGTATATTTTGCAATAAAAACATAATAGAAAAAAATGCACTACACTAACTATGCTTTAGATCTGAGTATTCAGAGAAAAGAGAACTTTAGCAAATTCAGTATTTTAGAAGCACATGGAATAAGAGTTTAAAATTTTGTCACTTATCTGAAAATATTTTGTGTCAAGCTTTGTACATGGTATGTTCTTTAGAAATTTGTGTGTTAAAAAAACCTGTTAAATGTGACTTATCAAAGAACCACATCACTTGCTTTTTATGTGCACATTGTGAAATTATTTCAGAAATTAATCAGATGTTTTTCTTTATAAAAAAGATAGTCTCTGTATTGAACTTAGAAGGGCATTTGCTAACAGCAAGAAGAGTTCATGCTCTTGCATCCCACAGAGTTTTATCACTAGTTAGTAATCCATCTTGTTCAGTAGAATTTGTAGATTGGCAACACACAGGATTTCTGTATCTTGTGTATCATATGATTTGGTTGGCAAAGATAGAGAGAGTTTGGACAATAACATACTTATTTTTGGTAGCCACCTCTGTTATTTCTTGGGTAATGAACAGTATGGACTTAAGTGATACTTTCCTTTTTGATTTTGGCTGATTTTCACAAAGTTTAAAAATTTCTTTTTTCTCTACCTGCTTTTGATTATGTAGTTCCTTCCTCCTGGAATGCCTTCCTCTCTTACTTCTGGGTGTCCATATCCTACCTATCTTGCAGGACCCAGATGAAAATTTATCTGCTTACGTATAGCTAACATTATACTTGCTGAAAGATCGAAAGCTTTTTCTTCTAAGATCAGGAACAACATAAGGGTGCTTCTTTCACAGCTTCTATTCAGCATAGTATTGGGAGTTCTCGCCAGAGCAATTATGCGAGAAAAGAAATAAAAGATATCCAAATCTGAAAGGAAGAACTAGAATTATTTCTGTTCCCAGATGACATGATCTTGTAGGTAAGAAATGCTAAGGATTCCACAAAAAAACTTTTAGAACTAATAAACAAATTTGACAAAATTGTAGGGTACAAAATCAACATGCAAAAATCAGTTGGGTTTCTGTACACCAACAGTGAACAAAGATTGTAAGGAAATTAAGAAAACAATCCCATTTATAATAACATCAAAAAGAATAAAATACTTGAGAATACAAGGAGGTGAAAGACTTATCCACTGAAAACTGCAATATACTGCTGAAAGAAATTAAAGAAGACACAAATAAATGGAAAGACATCCACGCACGTGGATTGGAAGACTTAATATTGTTAAGATATCAGTACTACCCGAAATGATCTACAGATTCAATGCAGTCTCTATTAAAATCCCAATGAAATTTTTGCAGAATAGAAAAGTCAATTCTACAATTCCTATAGGTTCTCGAGGGACACCGAGTATCCAAAATAATCTTGGAAAAGAAGAACTTAGAGAATTCATACTTCTTTCAAAACTTATTACAAAGCTATGGTACTGGAATAAAGACAGACATAAAGAAAAATGGAATAGAATAGAAAAGCCAGAATAAAACCCCTGCGTATATGATCACATGATTTTCAACAAAGGTGCCAAGACCATTCAATGGGATCTTTTCAACTAATGGTGCTGGGAAAACTGGATATCCACATGCAAAAGGTTGAAGATGAACCTTAAAACACGTACAAAAATTAACTCAAAATGAACAATGATTCAAAGATCTAAATATAAAAGCTAAAATTATATAACTCTTGGAAGAAAACACAGGGGAAAAGTTTCATGACGTTAGATTTGGCAGTGATTTCTTGGATATGACACCAAAAGCACAGACCACAAAAGAGAAAATAGATAAGCTGGACTTTAAAATTAGAATTCATCAAAATTTAAAACTTTTATGCATTAAAGGACACTATCAATGTAGTAAAAAGGCACCCCACAGAATGGGAAAAAATATTTGCACGTTATATATCTGAGTAGAGATTAATAACTAGAATATATAAATAACTCCTGCAACTTAACAACAAAAAAAAACAGTCCTATAAGAAATGGGCAAAGGACTTGAATGGACATGTTCTTGTTTTTTGAATAGACATTTCTTTTTTTTTTTTTAAAGATTTTATTTATTTATTTTTTCCCCCCAAAGCCCCAGTAGATAGTTGTATGGGATAGCTGCACATCCTTCCAGTTGCTGTATGTGGGACGCGGCCTCAGCATGGCCGGAGAAGCGGTGCGTTGGTGCGCGCCTGGGATCTGAACCCGGGCCGCCAGCAGCGGAGCGCGCGCACTTAACCGCTAAGCCACGGGGCTGGCCCTGAATAGACATTTCTTCAAAGAAGATATACAGATGGCCAATAAGCACGTGAGAAGATGTTCAAGATCACTAATCATTAGGGAAATGCAAATCAAAACTACAGTGAGACACCACTTCATACCCATTAGGATGACTATATCAAAAAAACCAGAAAATAACAAGTGTTGGCAAGGATGTGGAAAAATTGGAGCCCTTGTGCACTGTTGATGGGAATGTAAAATGGTACAGCTGCTATGAAAAACAGTATGGCAGTTCCTCAGAAGTAAACCATAGAATTACCATATGATCCAGCAATTCCACTTCTAGATATATAACCAAAAGAATTAAAAGCAGGATCTTAGGGGCCGGCCTGGTGGCGCAAGCGGTTAAGTGCACGCGCTCCGCTGCGGCGGCCCGGGGTTCGCTGGTTCGGATCCCGGGCGCGCACCAACGCACTGCTTGGCAAGCCATGCTGTGGCGGCGTCCCATATAAAGTGGAGGAAGATGGGCACAGATGTTAGCCCAGGGCGGTCTTCCTCAGCAAAAAAACAGGAGGATTGGCGGATGTTAGCTCAGGGCTGATCTCCTCACAAAAAAAAAAAAAAAAAAAAACAAAAAACAGGATCTTAAAGAGATACTTGTTCATCTGTGTTCATAGCAGCATTATTCAAAGTAGCCAGATGGTAGAAGCAATGCAAGTGTCCATTGACAGATGAATGGATAAGCAAAATGGTATATACATACAATGGAATATTATTCAGCTTTAAAAAGGAAGGACATTTTGACACATGCTACAATATGGAAGAATTTTTAGAACATTATGCTAAGTGAAATAACCCAGTCACAAAAAGACAAAATACTGTGTGATTCCACTTATAATATGAGGTACACAGAGTAGTCAAAATCACAGAGACAGAAAGTAGAATGGTGGTTGCCAGGGGCTAAAGGGAAGGGAGAATGGGGAGTTACTGTTTAATGGGTGCAGAGTTTCAGTTTTGCAAGATGAAAAGAGTTCTGGAAATAGTGGTGATGATTACACAGCAGTATGAATGTGCTTAATGCCACTGAAATGCACGCTTGAAAATGGTTAAGCTGGTACTTTTTTTTTTTTTTGGCTGAGGAAGATTCACCCTGAGCTAACATCCGTTGCCAGTTTTCCTCTTTTTTGGCTTGAGCAAGATTATCCCTTAGCTAACATCTGTGCCAGTCTTTCTGCATTTTGTATGTGGGTTGCTGCTACAGTGCAGTAGATGAATGGTGTAGGTCCGCTCCTGGGAGCCAAACCTGGGTTGCCAAAGTGGAGCGTGCGGAACTTAACCACTAGGCCACAGGGTGGCCCTAAGGTGGTACATTTTATGATATGTATATTTTATTACAGTTTAAAAAATGATATTGTAAGGAATCAGTAAAACTCCTACAGTTTAAAATTTAAAAAAAAGGAAAAATGTCTTGGGCTTCTGTTGACCTAACAAATCAACCTCAGTAACTATGTAACACTGTGTTTAGAAATATCTTTGTCTCTTTGTAGTTTCATATTTGGTATTACATGTCCATTTAGTAGTTATTTCTGCTTTATAAGAGAGCAGATAACTTTGAATAGCAAGTTAAAATTTTTGATTTCAGTTTTAGCTTATTTTTAATGAATTAAAAGATAACTTTAGTGTATACATACAAATAGAACTCTAACCTTAACTTCAAATTCTTTTTTTAGCATATTCAGTAAAATGTGACAAGTGAGATGCAAAACTTTTAATTGCATAAAATATAGTGTAAAGTTTGTGAAAATGATATTTAGCTGTACTGTCAGGAACAGCACCAAGGTAGAGTTGGTGAAAAATTGTACCGAACTGACATTGCACTCAAGCGAGAGGGTCCCAAATGATCTTGTGTTCAGTCATTTCCCATCTTTCTCTCTGAAGGACTTGAGCTTGCTGCTTTTTGAGAACAAGAGTGTGGCAGAGGACAGAAAACAATTACATTACATTCAAATTTGTATAACCTCTCTGTTAAGGCTTTGCTTTATTCAGTGATTTTGTGTTTGTTAGCCTCATTAGAAATGTGATATAAAAGTACCCTTTTGATTTTCTGAGACAAGGGTTTTGTTCTCAAATATTTAAGTTAAATTTGTTGTATTTAAAGAAATTTCAGCTGTATTAATTTTGGTTCTCTGAGAACCAGGCACCTGAATGGGATTAAACATGCAAGAAATACATTAGGGGAAATACCTGTGAGAGGAAATGGAGAGGGAGCCAGAGGAGGCTGAAGGAGCCATAACACCACCATGTAAGTCTGACCTCGATGGAGGATGAGAGGAAGGAAGGTAGGAAGACTGAGTAGAAGCATCTTAGGCTGGGGTGAAGTTCTAAGGAGAATTTGGCCAGGCTGTTTTGGGGGTCCTTGAGCCAAATCCACCTTGGTCTCCCTGAAGCAGACCTGTCTTCGTATCCCTGCTTTCCTCAGTCATTGTGTGGGAGCAGCCGGTGGGAAGCCTGGCAGCTGGGGCCCTGGTCAGCTATGCTCTCTGTGGTTAGAAATCCGAGTCACATTCTCATAGCTTCATCACCATCTTCTTATAAATTATTTTGTATTCTTTGTGTAGAATCTATTATGGCGTGCTAAATCATTGCCTTTAAAAGACATGACTCAATTAAGGACTTTTATGTATTCATTTGTAACCATACTTGGAGAAGTTGAAGAATTGTAATATTTTTGTGTTATTGTATATTTGATGCTTATCGATTTAAGTTATGAATGCAAAAGAGGGAAAGAGATTCTTTTTTCCTGCTCCAGCCTCTAACACCTCCTGTATCCTTATTCTCAACTAATAACCTTGCCTCCTATTTTACTGAAAAGAATAGAAGTGATCACAGGAGAATTTCCCACAAGCTGCCATCGCCATATCTACCAAGCTGTCTAGACCTGTGCTCATTTACTCAGCCTTGTCTGCTGTTAATATAGGTCAGCCTATCCACTTATATATGCATCTCCTCTCACCTACTCAGTGCTCATTACTCCAGTTCTTCTCTCTTTCTTCTACATTATAAATGTTTTCCTTTCTTTTGTATTATTTCCATTAGCATATAATCTTATTGTTTCTTTCATCTAAAAATCACCCACACTTGACCTCACTTCTCTCTTTAGCTATCATATCTCTTCTCTCCTTTAAACCAAAATTCCTTGGAAATGGTGTCTATATTCACTGTCTTTAATTTCTCTCTTCCTAATCTTTTTTGACCCCACTCAAGTCAGGCTTTTGCCCTCACTACTTCAACAAAACTCCTTTTGTCAATGATGAATGATTGCTACATTCAATGGTCAGTTTTCATATGGCTTCCAAGATACCATACTTTTCTGATTTTACTCATACTTCACTGGTCACTCCTTCACAACATTCTTTACTGGTTCCTCCTCAATTCCGTGACCTCTAAATGTTGGTGTGCAGCAGAGCTTAATTGAGATTGCACCCAGGATCATATGCTACCATATACCTTCAGGGTGGCCACTTCTGTTGAATTCTAGACGTATGTATTTAACTGCCTACTCAACGTATCCACCTGGATGTCTAAGGATATCTCAGACTTAACTGTTGAAAGCCAAAACTTTTGTTTTTTCTTGGCCATACTTGTTCACTTAATCACCCCAGTTTAGTTCAAGCAACTTTATCCTTCTAGTTCATGGTACTCCAAATTGATAACTTTCTTTCATAACCCACACTCAGAACATCAGAAAATTTTGTTGGCACTGCCTTCAGAATATATCCAAAATTGGACCACTTTTCACCATTCTGCTGCTTCTACCCTGGACCAAGCCAACCTGATCTCTGGTCTGGACTATTGCAGTAGCCCTCTCCAAAAGGCTCCCTTATCCTGAGTCAGTTTTTTAATCAACATAGAAGCCCGAGTGATCTGAGTGACCTGTTTAAAAACCTGAGTTAGGTCATGTCAGGGTTATGCTCAAGACCCTCCAAATGTGTTTTCATTTCATCCGGGGTTAAAGCCAAGGTCCTCATGGTGGAAGGTAAGGCATGTGCCATCTGCATTCTGACCCCACACATCTCCGTTTCAACTTCTACTACTCTTCCCTCTGCTCATTCAGCTATAGCTTGCCACCTTCTTGCTCTTCCTGGAACACATCAAGCATATGCGGGCTCAGGGTCTTATTTTAACAACTAAACCTGACACCACACTAATTCTTCAGGTAAGCAGAAGCACTAGAGGTGTTGACAATTTATTCAAAGTAATTGACATGAAGGCAGAGTAAAAGCGCATAGGTGTTTGTGGTAGAAAGAGAGTTAGAGAGTGAGGAATTATCTTCTGATTGCTTCTTTTTTAGTGAAGTGGGAAGCAAGATTGTTAGCCAAGAGTGAGATGGATAGGAGGTGGTGTAAATTTAAAGTGAAAGAAGAACGTGTAAGATAGCTGGCTAAGATAATGGGGTAGTAAATGGGTTCGGGCTAAGGAGCATTAAAGCCTTTTAGGTTAATAGGCACACATTTCAAACTATGATCAGTCAGCATGGTTCGTTCTTTCTTTTTTTTCTTTTCTTTTCATCTTTCTTCAGCAGCATGGGAAAGGGTTGGTGAAGAGGTGAGTATAAAACCTGGGTTGAAATTTGGCAAAGCAAGAGAGGGCAAGGACAGTGAGGTTATTTGCAAGAAGTGATTATAATGATGGCTTATGGAATCCAAGCTGTGTGAAGATGGAAATGAAGGCAGGAGGGTGAAGGATTGTAATAATGTATCAGGATCAATGGATTGGGGTTTCCTTGGGGTCAAAAAATTACTGGCCTTGGGGTGCTGGAGTTAGTGAGTTAGCACACAGGGCTAGCCATCTGAGAACGAGATTCTTGGAATTTATCGGAAGAGGGTGTTGCAGTTATTGCCGATCACAGTGGAGGTGGTCACGGTGGAGGTGACCACTGGAGTCAGTTGCTGAGGTGAGTAGAGGAGAAAATCATGAGAAGAGAAGTAAAAAAATATGCAGTAGGTTATTGGAAGGATCATCTGGATAGATTTTGAAGTACTAAGAGCTTAATTTAAAATTTAATTGAAATTTTTAATTAAAAATGTAAGGTGAGTTTCCCAAATATACAAGTTTGCATCTGTCTTTTTTTTTAATAATTTTTATTTATTTATTTTTTTCCCCCAAAGCCCCAGTAGATAGTTGTATGTCATAGCTGCACATCCTTCTTAGTTGCTGTATGTGGGACGCAGCCTCAGCATGGCCGGAGAAGCGGTGCGTCGGTGCGTGCCCAGGATCCGAACCCGGGCTGCCAGCAGCAGAGCGCACGCACCCAACCGCCAAGCCACAGGGCCGGCCCTGCATCTGTCTTTTAAGAAACAAATGAAACCATGAGACAACAAATCTAAATAATTAAGTTGATATTTTTAAACTTTACAATATTCCTCAATTTACTTTGGGGATAGATGTTGTTGGCCCTGAATTGTAAATTGATTTCTTAGCTCCATGAGACTTGAAAAAGCTTCCACAGTCCCATATGAATCAAAGAATGAGAAAAGTCAGTTGTGTTAGATCTTAAAAATGTTTTTTGGTAGTCCTTTGGTATTCAGAAGTGCTGGAGAAACTTGGGCAGAAAATCAGAGCCATAGAGTAAGCCCAAACTAGGACAGCAAAGTCATTATTCTGCTTTTTAGTGAAGAAAGTCTTTTTTTTAAACAGTTGTGACCTTTGGTGCTTTACCAAAAGTACTTTATTGGGACTTCATTTGGATGCAAGGCTGTGTCAAAGTAATTAGAAAAATAAGGATTGAATATTAAGTAGTGACTTCTAAAAAAATTCTAACATTTTGTGATATGTAAAATAGTTCTTTTTAATTAAATTACTTTAAAGAAATCACTATATAGATGAAAGTAAGAAGATTGAGTAAATGTACTATTTATTACCACACTTATATTACTATACAGTAGAACCTTGCAGCAACATATAATTCATTTGATTTATGCTACATAGTAGGGACATTTAAGTTGGACATTAGGTTGGCTTTAATTTAGAATGTTTTCCTTGTATTCCCAAATAAATAAGGTAAAATAACTTTCAACATTTTACAAAATTAAACAATGCCTGAAGGAAACTGGAAATAAGCTTTCTTGAGTTTAAATATGAGATGGTAAGATTTAATTATGGCACACCACTGATGGAGAGATATATTTCACAGAAGCTGTGGTAGGAATGAATGTGTTGAAAAAGGAAGTGAGGGGATAATTAAGGCAAGGAAATGGAAGAAGTTGGATTTAGCTAGTAATCCAGAATAAATATATAGAAATGAGCAGTGCTAAAGATAGAATAGGGAAGTGAGGATAAGTTGCCTATTTTGATGACTTAATATTCTTATTTATTTCTTATCCATAGATAGTTTCAGAATACTGCTAAATTTCACTTCTTTAGTTTGTCTTGAGCCTTTTCCCAACATTTTCCGTAGTCCAGGGTATTTGCTGGCATGGAGTAGGGAAAAGTGTGATCTCAGGCTTTGAAACTAAAGGGATTGAAATGTATTACCTTTGAAGACCTAATAAGGCTTTATGATTTTGATTCTTGTTTTTTGATTTAAGAGCTTTCTACTTTACTTTGTGGTAGGAAAAATCATTCCTCGATCTCCAGCCATCTTCTTTCATGCTTCTGGTGTTTTTTTGATCACTAATGGTATGAATACTGAAGAAAGACTGAATGACTTCTTATCGGAATGTTGTAAACAGAGTTTAAGCATTCAGTGTGTGTTTGTATTAGGTAATTTCTAACTTTGAGATTTTTAATTTGTTCCTTTCATCAAAGCTCCCCAGTGACCAAAAATTTTCTTCAGCCTTATATTTCTTTCCTGGTGAAAGAAATACATCATTTTTAATAACAATATTCACAACAGTTATTCATTTGGATACTTATAAAACTGGCAATGATTTTAAGAGATAATCTATCTAGCCTCATCCCATTTTGGTTGCTAGCCAGCTATGGGCAAATCACTTAAGCATTCTGGGCATCAGCTTCATACCGTAGTCACCTCTTACCTGCAGTGGATACATTCCAAGACCGCCCGTGGATGCCTGAAATCGCGCATAGTACTGAACCCTATATATGTGTTTTTTCCTATCTACACATACCTGTGATAAGTTTAATTTGTAAATTAGACACAGTAAGATATTAGCAACAACTAATAATAAAATAGAACAATTATAACAATATGCTGTAATAAAAGTTATCATAGATCTTAGCAACCTCACGCATGTGATTTCTTATTAAGTTGAGAACTTTCACCTTTTCACTTAAAGGAAGTACTTTACAGCTTCCCTTTGCATATCTGAACTGCCAGCATCATTAACTCTTGTGCTTTGGGGCCGTTATTAAGTAAAATAAGGATTACTTGAACACAAGCACTGTGATACCACGATGATCTGTCTGGTAACCGAGATGGCTACTAAGTGACTAAATAGTCACAGGTAGCGTATACAGCATGGATAGGCTGGACGAAGGGATGATTTGTGTCCTGGGCTGGATGGAGCAGGACAGGGTGAGATTTCATCATGCTACTATTAACAGCACACAATTTAAAACTTATGAATTGTTTATTTCTGGAATTTTCCATTTAATATTTTCAGACCATGCTTGACTACATGTAACTGAAGCTACAAGAAGCGAAACCACGGATAAGGGGGGACTTCTGTATTTATAAAACGAAGAGTCTGGGACCATTATTTGCTAATAAACATTAATTACTAAACTTATTTTTGATAAATGATGTGTTGTGGTAGAAAGAAATAAGATTTGGAGTCAAAACGATTGAATTCTTTGATTTCAGAAACTTGGTTTCCTCATTTGTAAAATGCCTTATAGGGTTTTGTAGGCGACATCCGGTGATATATGTGAAAGCACTTTGTAAATTCCAAAGTACTAGACAAATAGAATGGTTATTCAATCAGCAAGTAAGTGCCTTGTATGAGCTGGGCTGTGTGAAGAAGTTCATTTCGTTATCTCTTCTGGTTTTAACATTTATTAAGTCATTGAATCCCGTAAAAATACTAAAATCATTGTGAACAAATAAAGCTATTCGAATGATTGTTTGGAAACTAGTACATGAAAATGAAAAATAAGCTTGTACTTTATTACCTAATGTTGCCTCTTGGATTCAGGGTAACAAGAGCAACCTATGGTGAAGTTCTTTCGCAGTTTCAGAATTGATCCATTTTTGTTGAGTTCTGCTTTGAGAAAAAGTAAAATATCTAGTAAAATTACAGAATTTAAAATGAACATTTGTTCACTGAATATTTTAACATTTCAAGCATGAATCTTGTTTGGATCTCTTACTATTTACTTTGGCTTTTTATTGCTTATATGAATGTTGCTAAATTAGTTTCTCTGCTCACTTGCTTTCAAAATTTAAATCACTCACTTTTGAATGTTTAGAGTTTGTAATATTTATAGTTTCTTACTGTATTGAAATTAATATGTCTAGTTGAAAACCCAGATATGTTATTCAATGGATTCAATAAAATTTATCTCAAAAATAAAAAATGTTTATTCTGTATTTTAAATGTCATAATGTTAAATCTGTATTTCACGTAAATTCTTATTTGCAGTTTGTGGATTTACTGTTTAAGGCAACAAATATTTGATGATATGGCTATATAATATAGTATTTAAAATTTTCTATTTCAACACTTCTGACTTTTAGAAGTACTTGTTTTTTCAAGTCAGATGTTTTTTCTGAAGTGGTTACAAGGCAGAGAGCTTTGTTTCACTTGTATTAAATGTGTATATCTTGCCTTTATGCTGCCTTTTAATGCTGGTTATGTTTTTTAGTTAGCTTTTATTTGAGATCTGTCTACCTAAAAAGTATATTAAAGCTGTAGTCAAATATAATTAACTCAATTATTGGGTTTCTCTAATGTTTTCTACTTGTACCGTTCTCCAGTGATATTTGAATATTTTAAAAAGCAACCTTAAAAATTAAGAATTGTATCCAAAGAGATTTTATAGCTTATAACTTAACCTTCAGTAATTGAAAAATAAAATTTAACCATACTTTCTCATTATTCTGATTAGTTGAGCTTTTATACATTTGTTACAGTGACCAACTCTAAAAATACCTTTTGGAGAGTTAATAAATAAATATAGCCCAAGGTTCTATCCAGTGGAATTATAGAATGAATGATTTTGAGTATTGGAGAAAATAGGAATAACATTTAATTTTTTTTTTTTGTGAGGAAGATGGGTCGTGAGCTAACATCTGCCAATCCTCCTCTTTTTTGCTGAGGAAGACTGGCTCTGAGCTAACATCCGTGCCCATCTTCCTCGACTTTATATGGGACGCCGCCACAGCATGGCTTGACAAGCGGTGCATCGGTGTGCGCCCGGGATCCGAACTGGCGAACCCCGCGCCGCCGCAGCGGAGCGCGCGCACTTAACCGCTTGCGCAACCGGGCCGGCCCCAACGTTTAATTTTTTTAAACAGTCTAACACAGGTCTTAGATACCAAATTCTTTAGATGATTTAGTTTTTCTTTGGGAATCATGACAGAGCTTGAAATAGTCCTAGGGGAGTGTATCAATTTGGAGCAGTGTTTCTTGATTTAACTTGGGAGGTTATTAACTTAAGTAGAAAACTGGAATTCTATGTGGATACAAGAGAAGGTAAAGATAAAAAACAGTGAGACCATATCAGTGGAGTAGGGAGGACTGGATAAACATCAGATGATAATGCATAATTTAAAACAGGGGTCTTCAAAGTAGAGCGCAAAAGATGATCCACTGAGATAAGGAGAAAAGAGCTTAGAACTTCTATATATATGTTATCTAAAAAATAAGAAATGTGACATTTTACTAGTATTTTAAATATGAATTGACCCTGGAGTCTTCGACTTAAAGTTTCCCATAAAGAAATCATGGGCTAAATATAATACTATAACGAAAGCATAGGCAAACAATAAGAAATGGCAAGGCTGATGCTTCTCATCTTAATATATTTGAAAAAATATACAAACAATGTTTGTTAACAAAGAAAAGAAATATAATGGCTATATAATAATATAGACCAGAGGTGGCCTCTCCCAAAGAAATTATTAAGAAGATTATTTGAAATATGGCTACTGATCTGTTACTGTTAGTAACGAAGCTTGTCCTGAATGTCTTCTGTGTCTTATGATCAGATAATAATAATATGAAGCCATCATAATTAGCAAGAATTTGAAAAATAAGAATCCAGATCATGACCCCTGCAGTGTTTTAGTGATAATTAACATCATGTGATAACCAGTCAAGACTATACTAAATTTCCCTGAATTTATTGTTAAATGTTTGGAAGCCTCCTCGCGTGCCCCCCCCGCCCCCCCCGCTGTTATGGTAAAATATAGATAACGTAACGTTTATCATTTTAAGTGTACAGTTCATTGGCATTAAGTATATTCATGGTGTTGTGCAATCACCACCACCATCCATCTCTTGAACTTTTCTCATCTTCCCAAATGGAAACTCTACCTATTGAACAATAACTCTATTCTCTCCTCTCCTGAGCCCCTGGGAACCACTGTTCTACTTTCTATCTTTATGTATTTGACTACTCTAGGTATTTCATATAAATGGAATCATACAGTATTTGTCCTTTTGTGACTAGATTATTTCACTTAGCATAATGTTTTCAAGGTTCATCCATGTTGTAGCATGTGTCAGATTTTCCCTTTTTAAGGCTGAGTAATATTCCGTTGTATGTATATAGCATATTTTGTTTATCCATTCATCTGTTGATGGACATGTGGGTTGCTTCCACCTTTTGATTATTGTGAATAATGGTGTTATGAACATGAGTGTTGTGGAATCCGCTTGAAATTTCAGACTTAATGGAGAAAGAGAGCATGCTGTTAGAAATATACTTACTCTTATATTTGTGGTGAAAATAGTGATATATGTAAAACAACATGGTGACAAACTAATGATCTCAACAAATACTGTTAGAAGGCTCATAGAAAACACCCCTAAAGAAATATGTTTTAGGAAAAATTATATGCTGAAAGTTAACTATACAGTTTGATTGAAGTAGAGATGTTTCTAATATCTCAGCTTATAATGTCGGCTAGATTCTGTTTCAATAATGAGGTATATTTGGAACTACTTTTTTGTGAACCACTAAAGGAAAGATGTATTGAAGAAGATTGATTCTCAACAGTAGATGACTTGGAACAGTGTTTTATGAAAAAACCGTGTAATAACCACTGATAAAGCAGTGACTTGACTGGAATTTCTAAAAGGAAATTGGGATATGGTTGCAATTTATTCATTTCATCATTTATAGGTAAGCAAAAAAAAAAGCGAGAAGCCACAGAATATTACAGTACATTTTAATTATGGTTAATTTTATAAAATAATACCTTTAAGGGACCGGCCCCATGCCTAGTGGTTAAGTTCAGTGTGCTCCACTTTGGTGGCCTGGGTTTGGTTCCCGAGCGTGGACCTACACCACTTGTCAGTGGCCATGCTGTGGTGGCAACCCGCATAAAAAATAGAGGAAGATTGGCACAGATGTTAGCTCAGGGCGAATCTTCCTCAGCAAAAATAATAATAATAATAATACCTTTAAAATGCAGTAGATAGGGGCCAGCCTGGTGGTGTAGTGGTTAAGTTTGTGTGCTTTGCTTCTGTGGCCTGGGGTTTGCAGGTTTGGATCCCGGGTGCGGACTGACGTACCTCTTCTCAAGCCATGCTGTGGCGGCATCCCATATAAAGTAGAGGAAGATGGGCACGGATCTTAGCCCAGGGCCAATCTTCCTCAGCAAAAAGAAGACGACTGGCAACGGATGTTAGCTTAGGGCTAATCTTCCTCAAAAAAAAAAAAATGCAGCAGATAGACTTTTTACTGTATTTCCAAATGAAATGGGGAGGGATCATTGAAAATCTTTGTTTCACACAGATTTTCTGTTCATCTCCTGGTTGTCTCAAATTTGCTGACCTTTTCTTTAATAAGTAGATGTTAATAATATGCTTTCATAGCAAGTACTTTTGAGAAAATTTAATGTCTCTTCAGGGTAAAAGGGAAATTTTAGTAGTGAATGAATAGCTGCTTTTCCAAAGAACCTTGGGCTATGGAGAAAGCATTTTGATGATGAATGTTTGGAAATGCATCCATCATTATATAACTTTGTTGCTGAAAATGATGTGTGTCACCTACAAATATTATATCTGCACACTTAAAACACTTAGAAACAAATTTCTTACTTGTTTTAAAGTCAGTGTTTTGGTCAGCGTTCTCCAGAGAAACGAAACCATCAGGATGTATATATATGTGTATGTGTTTGCGTACACACACCGCCCCCCCAGAGAGAGAAAGAGAGAGAGTGAATTTTTTTTAAGGATTGATGATTTTTAAGGATTGAATCACACGATTTTGGAGGCTTGGCAAGTCTAAACTCTGCAAGGTAGGCCCAGGGAAGAGTTTCGGTTCTAGCCTAAAGACAGTCAGCCTGCCGGCAGCAATCCTTCTTGCAGGGGAGAGGTGGTCTTTGTTCTATTAAACTTCGGTTGATCGGATGAGGCCCACCCACATTATGAAGGGTAATCTGCTTTATTCCAAATTCACCAATTTAAATATTAATCTCATGCAAATAATGTCATCCAAAAAATGCCTTCACAGAAACATCCAGGATAATATTTGACCAAATATCTGGCCAGTGTGGCCCAGCCAAATTGACACATAAAATCATATCACAGTTAGTTTCAGTAGAGTTTGAACCTATTTGTTAAAAATATAAAGATGCAGTGTTTTCTGATTAGTTTGTAAAAATAACAGACTGATATCAAGGACGTTTATTAGCCAAATTTTAATGTAAACCTTTGCATATTGGTGGATGAGGTTGAAAAAGGAATTGGAAAATACAGTCACAAGTGAACTTTTTCCATTTAAATCTTTATATCTTTGTGAGGTATCATTTGTTTACCCAGCTATAACAACCACTAGAAACTGTCACATTTGAGAACCAAGGCCTTCATATTGCTTTGCCATTAAGTATTAAATGAAGATTTTAGAAATAATGAAGTATATTCAGTTCCTTGCTCTCACTAAAATTGTTATTAATATTTTAAAAAGTCATTGCCCAAAGGCTTTTGTTTTTTAAATAAGAAAAAAAACTATTTAAAAATGTTTATTTCATTTTCATTTCTTTTTAAAATTTCTATTTTTGTGGATTTCATAATTACATTATTTAATATTATAGTATATATAATTAAATTTACATATAATAGAGATATTTGTTCAGATGTTTTACTAATAAAGATTTGTAATAAAAAATTTGGAGATTTCATCTAGAAGATAAAGAAGTGTAATACAAAATTTGATAAAGATGATGATGAGAGGACGCCTTTGAAGCATTTTGAAAAAATGAAAGATGATTGTTTCAGCTTCAGATTATTCTTCTTTTGGAATGTTTTTGTTGAGTTTTTCAATTTGAAAGAGAATTTCAATTTATAATGGGAAATATTACTAATATGCAGATTAAGTATACTGATCAGTGCAGTTTCTTGCTGTTTTCAAGTCTACTTTGGAAGCCAAATGATAAAGTTGCATGAAAGAATAGAAATAGAGTAGTAATACCCAACTATGATAGCCAGATAAATTCTGTCTCTGCTGTTTAGATAGAATTTACATTTACAAGCAGAATTTTAAAATGATTTAAGGTAGGGAAAGAGATAAAAGGCAAAGGTGGAGATGGTTCATTTGTAAATAACAAATGTGATTAAACTATGGGTGATTTAGAAAAACAAACTAGAGATATAGAAAGGGATTTGAATATTTGAATATTTTGTCAGCATTATAGACTTTTGATATGGGGGAGAGAGAGAGCAGTAAGTTATTAGTCAATTTGGAGATTATTCTTCAAGGATGGGAAATGATGGTTTCTCAGGCAACTGATAGCAGGGAATATCTTTTGAGGATTGAAAGACTCTTGTAGGACAATGATGCTTTGTTATGTGTTAGTGTCATGTTTACTGCATTGCAGAACACTTCATGACATCACCATAATCCTATTGAGGTGGGTGATAGGACTCCCGTTTTAAGATGGAAAAAGTTCAAAGAGCCTTGGTAACTTGCCCAAGGTCAAACATCTGATAAATGCAGAGCCCAGAATTTGAATCTAGGTATATCTGATTCTGTTCAGCTAACCAGTTCTTCACTGAGTGGCTGCTATGGTGCCAGGCGTGGTGCTTATGCCTTGAGAGTGCAGAATTGAATAATACATGGTTCCTGCCCTCAATATAGTATGGCAAGTGAATAAGATAGTAATTTTTAGAGAGCTTTGGGGACCCAGGGAAAGATCACTTATCCCAGTCTGAGGGTTTAGGGCCATTTTCTGGAGGACATAGTTCCTGAACTGAATCTCAAAGGAGAAATAAGAGTTAAATGCAAAAAAGGTGACCAGAAGAGGGTGTTACACAGGGAGAACTACATGTGTAAAAGCATTCAGGCGTAAAGTAGTATGATTTATGCTGAGGAAACTATTTCTATCTAGGTCTTAAAGATGAGGTGGGTGGGGACCAGCAGAAGAGCCTAAGTTTTTCCTTTTATACCTCATTGCATCTCTGGACAGATATCAAAGCTAGTTAAAATATTTTGTGGATAAAATTTTAGACTTTTCAACATGTTTTTACCTTCCTTTTCTAGGATCAGTTCGATAGCTTAGACAAGCATACACAATGGGGAATTGACTTCTTGGAAAGATATGCCAAATTTGTTAAAGAGAGGATAGAAATTGAACAGAACTATGCGAAACAATTGAGGTAAGTTAAATTTTTTTTCAGTTCTCAGAAATGAAATTACATGTTTAAACAGTTGGATATTAGATAAATGTGCTATACTGGAGGTTAAATTCTATGTTTTTCGTCAGAATTAGATTGAATTAGGTAACTGGCTTGTTTTAATGATAGATTTAATTAAATCATTGCCTAGTAACACAGGGAATATTGGGTAGCTAAATCATGAGTAGCTTTCATTCCAGAAAGATACTTGAAATCCTAAAATCAGGAAGCAAAATGCCGAGAAAAAGAAATACCTAGGTATTAATTCTGTGCTTTACAGTTTTATTCCCTTGTGACTTTGCTTTAGTAATCTTTCCAAAGCATTGAAGATTTCTTCAGTTTCTCATTTCTTCAGAGTTTCTAAGACTTGGAAATTGAGTATGCTGAACTGAGTTTCTTTCTGTCAAAAATCAGATATTTATTACTGATGAACTGATTTTGGAATATGTGTTAGAAGATAAAAGTTTTAAAGGGAAAATTTTAGTCTTAAAACAAATGGAATTTATCTTAAGATTTTGTTCAAGCAGAAAATCGTTAGACCACAACTTGACAGGTAGTTTTGCTGGAACTTATTCAATAAAGATGGTGCTTGAAGTCTGAAGACTAGACAACAATATAAGGTTCTAGGTGTAGGGGTTAGGATTATTTATATTGCAAGTGACAGAAAAATCCAACCTAAGCAGGCACACATGTTTAAAAAATCCAGGCATATTTTGATTCATGGGTCAAATGTGTCTAGGCTCCATTTCTTGGCTCTGCTCCCTCTTGTTGCCTTTATCCTCAGGTTCCATTCAGTATCATCCTTTCTCCCCCCTTAGCTCTAGATTTCATATCTTCATACTTCCACATCCTGGGGAAGAATGATAAGTCTTCTCTGCTGTGCATTTAGGAGAGGAGAGAGGCAGGGAAAGGGGAAAAGAAGAAAGTGCAAGAAGGGAGAGGAGGGGGATGGAAGGAGAGCAGAGTACAAGCTTGTACTAGCTTCTTTTCTCCAGAAATCTCAGCACAGGTCTCCTCTTGTCATGTGATCCTGGTGAGGTTATATGCTTATCCTGAACAATTCGATGAGATGAGAATATTAGATTGACTAGCTAGTGATGGGAGAGGGATAGTTACTCAAAAGAGTGTAAGGTAGTGGGTCGCAGAAGGAAGGGGGATATTTGAGTGGTAAACCACATATGTCCACTACAGCAGTAGTGGTTTGTGCAACTGACTGACTGGTAGGGATGGAATAGACTAATATGATGAATAGATTACTTATAATATTTTTATAATGATACATATACTATTATTATGACATTTACTGAAATGGGGCATCATACTAATTTCCTGATCCATTTGCTTCCTCTGTTTTTTTTTTAAACAAGATATTTTCCATTTGAAAATATGAACAGGGAAGCTACTAGTATATTAACAATAATAGTGATGATATTTTGCCTGTTGAAAAGTTAGGATCTGGGAACTTTACCCCTCAAGAATTTAGAAGCATTAAGGACCTGTGAGAAGTTAAAATAGCAATCAAAAAATGTATTCATGTGTTAACAATGAAAATTTTATGTCTTTAATTTTTAATTTGGTCTCAATTCTAGCACATTAAGTTCTCTGGTTTCCAAGTTTTCCAGTAGAAGTGAGGAGAAGAAATGCTATAAGGCAGTACAATGATGGCAGTGTGAAGTGACAAACAATAAAGGAAAAGATTAAAATGTTAACAAAAAATAGATAAAAAAATGTTTCCAGCCTAAAAGTACCTATCCGTAAGAGAATGATGAAAAATACTGTGGAATTGGCAGTTTGAATAAATTTGGTGTACCAGCATATTTAAACTTAAAAGGCTCTTCAATCCCTCAGTGTAAAAAGCAAGTTGCAGAACTGAATGTACAGCAATATCTCCTTCTTGCTTATTTGAGTTTATGTATACAGTTATGTATAAAATTTGTGTGTATTCTCAAGAGATCTAGAAGGATACACCTCAAATTATTTTGCGTGGTTACTCCTGGGGAATAGGAGTGGGAAGATGGTAAGGGAAGGAACTTACACTTTTTTACTTACACTTTTGAATTACTGAAGTATTGTTAATGATTGTGTCTTATTTTTATAGTTTAAAACACTGTTCTTAAGCAAAGAAGATAGTATACTTCAAAAGAGAATCCTATCACAATTATAAAATAAAAATGGGTAATTTATAAGGTAAAACTTCAGCAATCTGGAGCATTTAACTGTCCAGATATACTCGAGCCTCCAAGGGTTTTAGGATGGCCAAGGTTTTACCAGAGCAACAGGACTCTAATCAAACAGCAGAGTTGTTTGCTTTTTTGTTTTGTGGCTTGAGAATAACCATTATCGTTTTCACTTACTTGGGAAAAGAGATTCGCACACCACTGAAGCAAGTGTGGCTAGAGCCGACGATTACATGATATGAAAAACACAGTTTTGTGAGAAAAATAGGTTTTATTATGTACAGATGCTCTAGATCAGTAATTTGTGTTTTTTTCTGTCCCAGCACACCAAAGACATTTGGCACATTTCCATCCTAACAATGGCTCTCAGTTGCAGTGATTCTCAGGAAGGGCAGGTTTACTGGTGTTGAGGAATTCCAATAAGGAAGAGTTGGGAAGGAGGCATGTGTAACTTGAAACCACCAACTCCCCTTTCTCCCTCTACATGGAGATTTGCTGCTTTGGATGAATACTTAGTAAATGATTGAATTATCAGCTGCTCTTTATAGTATCTGTTTTGTCCAAAGGGAAGAGGTTTGCCTTGTTTATTTCCTCTTCTTTAATGGTAAAATTCTTTTCGTTAACTCCCTCCTGTTTTTGCTACTGCAGAGGACAATTTCTTTCATAGGGAGGCAGCTTTTTTTTCTCCTAAATAATAACTATATTCAGAATGTTAAACATTTACATTTTAAATATATTGCAAGATTAAAATTTCTCAGTTTTTGGTATCCTCAGTTTATTTTCTTCTTCTCTCTCTTTGTCTGTTTTGATGGCTTTGTTTTAACTTTATTTTGATTTTTGGTATTGATTGATTTTTGGTAGTCCTTTGAGGATGGGAATAAATAGAAAGTAAAGCATCCAATCATGTTAGGAGACATAGTTATAGACAATTGAATCCTGTCTGTTTTAATTGATGATAAGTGGTAACTTCAAATCTCACTTGATAGACTGTTTTTTGTTTACAGACATAAAAAACTGAAATGTCATTCTTTTAATAAACTTATGCTATTGTATTTGTATGGCAGAGATTAAAATTTCTTAAGTGAAAGAAGGTCTATATACATAATAGGTATGTATCATTTTTATGTTTTTCTAGTGAAAATAATTACAGTGTTAAGTTCTATCATAGATGTTGCTTGCTATATGAGATTATATTCCCCTGTTCCACTCTGGCCCATTGCTTTTTGGTTCAGATGTGGCAGTGTGGTATACTGGAAGAGAAATAGATTGGATGATAGGAAGCCTAAAAGCGATTCTTATTTTAACCAGATCAGAAATCTCTCCAAATTCCTTTTGATCTCATGTTCTTTTCTTACTCGTGCCAAGCCTGGCAACATAGCTGGTACCTCTAGAGCTGAGTGAATATAAGTTGAATGAATAAATAATTGAATGATTTGTGTTTCGGTTTAGTTTAGAAATTAGAATCTCTGACCATATGCTGAACCTTAGCCCAAGTACTGCTTCTGTCCATACTAGAGTTTGTGTCATCTGCATCGTTGTGATGAGGTTGTTCTACTAAGAGCTGTCCCAGATATTTAGGATAGGCTTAGATATTGAATAATCCAAATAAAATCAGTTTCTATTTTCTTTTTAGTCTTTACTTTCTCATGCCACTTTACTAGAATTTTCTGTTTCTATGTCACTCTGTTTAGTCTTAGAAGAACCCAGGGAGCTTATCTTTGTACTGACTTTCTAAAAGTGGAGATTACTTTTATTCTTTGGTCAGCCGTTTAACTCTCAAATGCTTTGGCCTCCCCTGAGTTTCTGATCAACTGCTTAATGTAGTAAACCCTAATAGTGGCATCTGGATACAGACAGGAGGAGCTATTTCCCATATTTTGGGGTTTAGGTTAACTTGCTTCCTAGAATTGGATCCTATGGAAACTCTTTCATTCCTGTTAGTCCCTAGTAGTTACTGAGCCTGCCTGGGTACATATCTAGGTGCCTGTATCAGATGATTTATTGCTAAACAATTTTTGCCTCTTAGTTCTAGAATATAATCTCCCTACTAAAAAGTAAATTCCACAAAGGGAAGAGATTTTTGTTTGTTCTGTACACTCCTTATTCCTAGCTTCTAGAACAGTGCCTGGCCCAGAGCAAGCACTTTCTTTGTGTTTACTTAACACTTACATAGCATTTAATGTGTCAACACTATTCTGAGTGCTTTTACACATATTAATACATTTCATTTTCATAAAAACCCAATGAGATGTCAGTATTATTTTATAGATTAGGAAACTGAATTACAGAGAGGTGAAGAAAGAGCTAGCTGGATTCAAATCTGGCTGCAGAGTCTGGGCTCTTGGTATTACATTATGCTGCCTCTCAGTGTAGAGAGAATGAATAATCTCTGTTGAGGAGGATTTTTTTCCTATCACCAGTGCCTAATGCCACTGAGACATCTTTGGGTCTCTAAGGTATTTTACTGCAGACAATAATAAAATATTTAAAAACTACATCGCAAATTCTTTCCAACTAATACATCTGTTTATAATGTAACAATTATAGAAATTTAATTAAAATATAAATTAATTATGTGATTCATAAATTTAGATCTAGTTGTATGTTTTTCCATAAAGATAAGAACAGGTAAAAAAAGATAAAGACTTTAGAAGTTCTTTTTCCTTTTAAGAAAATGTTTTTCTCGTTAGGGAAGGTGAAAAATAACCTTTCATAAAGCCTTGTTTATTTTCATTTCCTTCTTAAGAGACATTAAGAATACTTCTGGGTGTTTTTTAAACCTCATTTAGAAAAGTATTCATTTTTTTTAATTATGAGAATTTAAAATAAATACTTTTATTATTCCCATAACCTATTACTATAAATTGGAGTTAGGGATAGCATAATGTTACTTTAGTTCTCTCTGATTCTGGCTTTTAATGTTCTCCTTTACTGATTAGCTATTTTTTCCTGATGATTTATCAGAGGAGAGGAAACAGCATGGCAGTTGGAGAACCTTTCTTTAATGTTGTGTAACTGTATTTTCTTGATGTGTTTGAATTGGACTTCATGTAGTTATCATTAGGATATTTTAGCAGTTTGTTTTTTGATTATTAGTATTCTTCTGCTCCTATCCTTGTACTTTTTGTGCCATAGAGCTCTATTTTTATCTCATTTCATTCTGTTATACCTAAAAAGATGTCCTCCCATCCCCCAATTTAATTATCTACCAAACTGCTAACCTGCATTTGCAACAACTGGGTTATTTGAATATCATTTTCAGTTTACATAGGCTGCTGTCTCATTTAATCTTCACAAGAGTTTGATGATCTTGGTCATCATTGTATTTCTAAGACCTGTAGAGTACTTTCCCTGTAGTAAGCATCCAAGAGTAAACTTTTCTGGAATGATTCAGTCGATGGACTGTACCACTTTACTAGTAAAGAAACTCAGTGCTCCTACTTAACAAGAATTGCAAAGCCTATTCATGATTTTTATATTAAAATGTTTTCTTAGATTAAATGATGAAGCAGAACTCAACAAATAAAATGTAGAGCTCTTAAGAAAATAAGTTCAAACTAGTTGTGTCAAATATTTCGATAGTGAGCTTTCCAATGAAAAAAATTTAAAGACCTTATTGTTTAAAAACAACAAAAAATAATTTGATTGTTAATGCTGTTGGCTGTATAGATCAGTTAATCTCTTAGCTCTTTCATAATGTCTTAAATAGTTTTATTTCCAAGTTATTTACTTTTTTGTAGCCATTTGAATTGTGTAGCAGTGACTAAAATGAGGTAAAATGTTTATTTCATTATCATATATATTAAATATAGGCAAATCAGACAGATTTAACTGCTTATTTGAATCTAGGACTATGAAGGTGTTATATAGTTCTCTTTTAAGAATCTAATATTTAGAAAGAAAATAGAAATTATCAACTTGCAGGACAAAATTTCTCTGAAGGGTATAATACTTAAATCTGTGCTGGCAGTCTGCTTCTTCCTCAGTCTAAATGGAGCAAATAAAATAATTTTTACCTCTTTTCTATCTTGAACATACCTGAAAATATTCTTCTAAAAGATCTACCGTTGCCTAGAAACCACATTGTTATGCATATCACATCCTAGATGGCAATGAATTCTTGCATATATTCTTTGGGTATAGACTATGAAGCTGATACTATGCATGCATAGCCCCATTCACACTGTAGGTACAGTGTACCCTTGAAATGCTGAAGATAAAAGCAAAACTAGGAGCTGGCATTTAAGAAATGAGAATAGATATTAACTTTGTTTACCTTCACATCCATTGAAGCCTGTTTGATTTTTTTCTCCTAGGTCTTTCAGGCATAAATACTTAAGTCCTCTTATTCTTGTCATCTATTTCAGCATCTGCAACTGGTAGAGGTATAAAAATTGAGAATGAAGCATGTCCCTTTAAAAAACAAATATAATCCCTTTTTTATACATTTAATTTTTAAAAATTGTGGCAACATAATTTTTACCATCTTAATCAATTTTAAGTGTACATTTCAGTCATGTTAAGTATATTCATACTGTTGTGCAACCAATCTCCAGAACTTATTCATCTTGAAAAACTGAAACTATACTTATTAAATAGCAACTCCCCCTTTTCCTCTTCCCCCAGCCCTGGCAAATCTATTTTCTGTTTTTGTGAATTTTACAACTCTAGGTACCTCATAAGTGAAATCATGCAGTATTTGTTTTTTTTTTGTGACTGACTTATTTTACTTAGCATAATATTGTAAGGGTTCATCCATGTTGGGACATGTGTCAAAGTTTCTTTCCATTTTAAGGTTGAATATTATTCCATTGTATGTATATACTACATTTTGTTTATGCATTCTTCTATTGATGGACATTTGAGTTGTTTCTACCTTGTGGCTATTGTGAATAATGATGCTATGAACATAGATGTCAGATATCTGTTTGAGTCCCTGCTTTCAATTCTTTTGGGTATATACCTAGAAGAGGAATTGCTGAATCCTATGGTAATTCTTTGTTTTTTACCTTCCCACCAGCAGTGCACAAGGGCTCCAGTTTCTTCACATCCTTGCCAATACTTGTTATTTTCTGTTTTTTATTTTGATAGTAGCCATCCTAATGTGTGTAAGAGATATCATTGTGGTTCTGATTTGCATTTCCCTAGTGATTAATGATATTGAGCATTTTTTCATATTCTTGTTGGCCATTTGTATACCTTTGGAGAAATGCTTTTCAGGTTCTTTGCTCACTTTTTAATTGGGTTATTTGGTTTTTTGTTATTGAGTTTTAAGTGTTTTATATATAATTCTGGATTTTAACCCCTTATCAGATACATGATTTATAAATCCTTTCTCGCATTCCGTAGGTTGACTTTTTACTCTGTTGATTGTGGCCTTGGATGCACAAAAGTTTTAAAGTTTGATGTCCAATTTATCTATTTTTTCTTTTGCTACCTGTGCTTTTGGTGTCATATCCAAGAAATCATTGCCAAAGTCAATGTCATGAAGCTTTTTCTCTGTTTTCTTCTAAGAGTTTTATAGTTTTTGCTCTTATGTTTAGATTTTTGATCCATTTTGAGTTAATCTTTGTATATGGTATATAAGGTGAGGGTACAACTTCATTCTTTTGTATGTGGCTGTCTTTTACATTTAATTTTCCAGTATATGAGAAAAGATTTGTGGCTATAAGTGGTGGAAAATCTGGTTGAGCTAGTTTAAGTATAATGGGAAATTTAGTCACAAGAGAAACTTATTGATTTATTAATATCTTTTATTGATTTGATTTTTTAATTGAGTTGAAGAAGAGGTTGAACAGTCAAGCTGCTGGAAGGCCTGGGATGCAGCTAGGTCACGGGAAAAAAACGTCAGTATCTGAAATGCAGCCAGAGCCCTTTGTTGTCATCATCTTTTTTTTTGTTGCTTCTTTTGGTGGGTTGACTTCGTTCTTTCAGTGCAGACTGGCTTTTCCCATATGGCAGGAAACAGTCACCAACAGTGCCAGTTTTATGTCTCAGAGGTTCAGCTCTCATGCTGGCCTCAAAGCTGTATCAGGTCCGAAGACTTAAAAATTCTGGGAAGAAAACTCTTTGGCCCAGCTAGATTTCAGTTTTCTATCTCTGGATCATTTAACTGAGGCCCACAAATAGGACCATTTATATTAATCTGGCAACTCTTAAGCATATTGACCATTAGAAATAGGGAGGGCAGTTAAGAAAAGGGACACTAATCTGAGGTATCTAATACTACCCTTTTGCCAGAAGAAATAGTATGATTTGTATCCCTTTTTACAAATAAATATGATATTGATCACCTGTTAAACAGTAATTAGCACTCAGAGCCTCTCAACTGTTGAAAGATTGAAAATGTATAGAGGTAATTTTCAGCCTTTAAAAATTTTTGAGATCTTATACTCCATCATTTAACTGTAAAATGTAGTTTTAATAAAAGTGAATTAAAGTTTTGAGAAATTACTTGGAATATTTTATAATTTTCACTAAAACCAAAAATAGATATAAACATAATAAAACTAGAATGGATAAAAAAGATTGAAATCAACAATTTAAATATAAATTAGGGCCGGCCCCGTGGCTTAGCGGTTAAGTGTGTGCACTCTGCTGCTGGCGGCCCGGGTTCGGATCCCAGGCGCGCACCAACGCACCGCTTGTCCGGCCATGCTGAGGCCGCGTCCCACATACAGCAACTAAAAAAGGATGTGTAGCTATGACATTCATCTATCTACTGGGGCTTTGGGGGGAAAAATAAATAAATAAAAATAAATAAATAAACTATAAAAAATATAAATTAAGTAGTATGAAATATTTAATATCATATATTTAAATAGGACACTGTAATTTTTGGAGAAGCCCATTAAATTTAGAAGCCTTCCCAGACCACTGAAGGAACAATATTAATTCCTTTGTATCCAGAGTGTATGTTCTTAATGTTGTTAGAAAACATGGATGAAACATGCCCACATTAAAACGAAGTACTAGCATATCTATGACATCTATTATAATTTCTATGGTATGTATTGTATGTGTATAAAACTTTGTGTTTGAATTAATTCCTGATTTATAACACCCTACTCAAAAACATGTCTTACATGTAAACTGCTATCATAATTGATTACTTGGAGAATTTCTGGACTTAGAAGACAGGAAAAGGTTCTAAAACAGAATAGCCAAGAGGAACTGACACTAAGGGCAGATTTCTTGAGGGAGATGAATTGCCTAAAATATTTTTAGTTTAGGAGCAGCCTGAATGCTTTACACTTACATATTTCAGACAAGCTAGTCTGAGATTTCTTTGACCTATTAATAAGCTTATTATGTTAAATATGCAAAGCAGGTATTTGTGGGACTTATTAACCATTCACACCTTGGTATGAATTTTTTTCACTTTAGACTATTTTCTTAGAAGGCCCGACTGAGATCAGCTGCTTTGAGGGGATAAATTCTTTTTGTATGTTTTTATCATTAATTAAAAAAAAAAAATTCCAAAACAGTATATGATCATTGTAGCATATTTAAATTTGCATCCCTTCCCAGTCCCTTTCCCTAGACGTGAATACTATTCATAATTTGTTGTGTCTTCTTCTAGAACATGTGTTTTCCTAGAATAGAAGGTTTGATTTGCTGAAATACAAGAAGAACATTTTGGACCATGCTGTAGTTTTTTCTAGTGGCAGGGTGGCTTGGATGGAGTCTTTAGTGGCTTGTGTATGGTTTCTGAGGGCTCTGGATACTTGCAGTTTGGGAAGAGTTGCCTATAGATGGGTGACTTTTACATAAGGAGAGGAAAGAATGATTTAAAAAAAATTGCTGGGCCGGCCCCGTGGCTTAGTGGTTAGGTGTGCGCACTCCGCTACTGGCGGCCTGGGTTCGGATCCCGGGCGCGCACTGATGCACCACTTCTCCGGCCATGCTGAGGCCACGTCCCACATACAGCAACTAGAAGGATGTGCAACTGTGACATACAACTATCTACTGCGGCTTTGGGGGAAAAAAAAAAGGTGGAGGATTGGAACAGATGTTAGCTCAGAGCTGATCTTCCTCACACACAAAAAAAAAATTGCTGAGGACTAACCCTGCATGCTCAAAAGCTAAAAGTAATATTACTTTCTTCTTTTTCTCTTTCCCTCTTGTGACATATGTGCACTTCCTCCCAGAAGCTAGAGTTCAAATTAGTGTTGTTTATGCTATGTTATGACTTTCATGGTTAACCTCTGGTAGTCGCAATTCTTTCAAGTGTCAGAAGCCCAACTCAGATTGGTTTAAGTAAAGAAAGGAATTTATTGGCTTATGTGAGTGAGAAGTTCAGGCATCTTGGGTACTCAGAAAAGTGTTAAGGATTTCTCTTCTCTTGGTTTTGCTTTCCTCTCTGTTGGTTTAATTCTCAAATAGTCACTTCCCATATGGTGGCTCTAGGATTATGTCCTATCAACTTAACTTCAGCAAAAAGAGAACATCTCTTCCCAAGAATTACAATAGAAATTTTAGGATTGATTTTCATGCCTAGATTAATGGGCCTGGATCAAATAAATATTCCTGGATCTTAATATGTGGCCTCTTCCACCACAGCTACCTAAACATGACATGGGAGGAGCTGTAGTTTAGGATATGTTAGGCTGTACTAGAATAATAACTCCCAAATCCTAGGGGCTTTACACAGCAAAAACTTATTTCTTGCTCATGGAAAGTTGGCCACAAGTCCAGGTGATGACTCACTAGGGTAGCCCATGTGATCACTTAAGATTCCAGACTATTTCCATCTTCATCTCAACACGAAGCCTCCACAGTTGCTTCAGCAGGGAATGAGGGAGCCTAGAGGGTTACGCACAAGCTCTTAATGCTTCAGCCTGATAGTTACACAGAGCTTACAGCCCATTAATCAGCATTAGCCACATGGTCCTGCCTAACTGCAAGGGGGCTGGGATATGTGCGAAATAACATGATTTTTGATGAGCAGAAATGTGTCTGCCACAAACCGTTCCAAAAGAAAGAAGGGTAGTGAGTGATGCAGGTAGGCAAAACAACAGATGTCCACTACTGCCTAGAATTCTAAACAATGCTTAAAATGTTGATATACAAAAATACATTCAGAGTTTGAATATACTCACTCTCTGAAATATTCTTTGCCCAAGTTTGACTTGTTTTTATTTAAAGTAATTCATGAATTCATGGTTGAAAATCACTGACTTTAAAAGTAATTTCTAGAATACAACCCATTTATAGGTTGGAGACTGTAGTTATCATAACTACGCTGCTAATAAGTTAATCAGTTACCTTGTAATTGCTAATTCCATTGATATTTTTGGTACCAGTTTTATTGTATCTCTTTGATGAATTGACTATTTCTGTCTTTTTAGAACTTAAAAAAGAAATCCCTCATCTTCACTGATCTACTTTTTTGGGTTTTCTGAGTTATCTATCTTAGGGGTTGACAAACTTTTTTCTATAAAGTGCCAGAGAATAAATTTTCGGCTTTCTGGGCTACATGTCACAACTACTCAACTCTGCTGTCGTTCAGCTCTGCTATTGTAGTGCAGAAGCAGCCATAGATGATACATAAATGAATGGGAGTGGTGTGTTCCAGTAAAACTTTATTTACAAAAACAGGCAGCTGGGCAGGCCATAGTTTGTTTACCTCTCGTCTACCTGGCTGCTCATCCTTATTGCTCTTCTCAAGCACCTCTTCTTCCTTCCCTGTTAAATGTGTATTTCTAGATTATTTTTAGCTACCTTCTCATTTCATACTTCTTGGGTAGCCTCATTCTCATTCATTATTTTAACTGTCTCAGGTGTTGGAATCAGATTTGAGTTGGGTTTTAGCTTTGTCCTTTACTAGCTATGTTAAGGGCAAGTTACCTAATGTGTCTGAGTTCTATAAAACAGGGCTAATAATACTTACTTTCAGGTTTGTTGTAAGCGTAAGATTATATATAAAGCGCTTAGCATAGAGATTGGCAAGTAATATATGGTTGACAAATGGTAGCTCCTGTTGTTTTTGTTATTGTCCTCACACATGTTGACTCGCACATCTATATCTTGATCCCAGAAGTTTTTCAGAGTTCCAGTTTTTACTGCATTTCTCTATTGGACATTTTTATTTAGCTATTCTGTAGTGTCAGTTAAGAAGCATTCAGCTTCAAGTAAGAATCCTCTCACATAACAAGAAGTTTGGAAACAGGATTCCAGAGCTCAGTGATGTCAGGGCATTTTTGTGAAATCTTGGTCTTCCCACGTGTGGTTGCAAGATGTTGCAGTAGCTTCAGTCACCTTGTCCTCACACATCTGTATCCAAAGCAATAAAAAAGTGTAAGGAAGGGGCTTCCTTCTGTACTTTTTTCCCCCTTTTATTATAAAAATTACCACTAAAGAAAGTTTTAAAAAGGTAATTAGAAAATAGAATCTATAGGACTTGAACACCTTAAGGTGGGAGAAACTTGATAATGTGTAGGATGATTGCCAGATTTTTGGCTTAAATGTCTAGGTGGATGGTGATGCCATTAATATAACAAAATAATGAGGTTTATAAAAGATAAATGCCATTTTAGACTTGCTGAATTTGTTGTACCTGTGTCAGATGGATGCCTATCCAACAGCCATTCTTTCTCCTAAAACAGCTTTATAATTCACATACCATAAAATTTACCCTTTTAAAGTATACAATTCAGTGGTTTTTAGTGTATTCACAAAGTTGTGCAACCATCATCCTTATCTCAATTTAGAACATTTTCATCATCCCAGAAAGAAACCTTGTATCCATCAGCAGTCATTCCCCATTCACCCTTCCTCAGGCCCTGGCAACCACTAATCTTTCTGTCTCTGTGGATTTGCCTGTTCTAGTTAACTTCTTGAATTATTCATCATCTCTTCTCCATCTTCCTTTTTGAGTTCTTACTTAGAAAGGACTGTAGGTCATGCACAGTATTAGTTTGTTAGCTATGATTCATCCCTTTCTTTCTGTCAGTATAGTACTTGAAATAATTAATGTGTGGCACATAGAAGATATGCTGATATTTGAATTAATAAATTAATTCATCCACAAAAATGATTTTTGGTGGTGTTTCAGGTAACCATGATTAAGAACCACTGATTAAGAAAGAGTATTTTGTTAGAGTTCCATTAATATGACTTACAAGGGCCTCTGCTGTCCCCATCTATCTTTCCAACCTCGCTGCTTGCCATTCTCTGGCCCACACTTGATGTTCCAGCAACATTGAACCCGTTCATAGTTCTTCAGAAATGCCCTGTTTTTTCTCTTACTTCCCTGCATTTGCTCATTAGATCTTTTCTGTTTAGAATCCCCCCAGGGCTTTCCAGTTGCCCAATTCCTGTTCACCTCTTTAGGCTAAGTCAGGAAATCAGAAATTTCAGCCTTCCTCCTCTGGGGAAGCCCCTGTACAGAGCCCTCTATTGTTCTTACCATATTATGTTAATGTAAAAGTGTTTTAGATATTTGATCTCTCTAGGCCAAGGATCTCTGAACTTTTTATTGCTCACCTATAAAAATCGTTTGAGCATGTACCTGCACAGTTATTTATACATTATGTACATGTACTAGTATAGTAATGTGATAAATATTAGTAAAGCTTTTGGTAAAAAAAATATAAATGTAAGGTTTAAGGCTTTCTTCCTGTACCTTACTTGACAACCACTGATGACTATGAGTTTTTTAATGGCAAAAACTCAATACATGTTAATCCAGACTCTTTTCTTAGTGTCTTGCCTATTCTTTTCCCCACTCCTCAGGGTGTTAGGACTTCCTTCTCTTTTCTATTATAGCACCCTTTGCATACCTTTATTGTAGCACTTATCATGTTGTATATTGTAATTATTGGTATACACTTGTCTCCTTTTAATAGAGTGTAAGTCTCCTGATCATGGGTACTCTTTGATGTGCCCAGTAACTTGCACAGTGCCTAGCACATAGTAGACAATTGTTTGTAGAATGAATAAACTGAATTGAGTAAGTTGAGTGAATTGATAATAATCTGAGAATAATTAAGACAGTGATTCTTTTATAGTATTTATTTGAAACACCATAGGACCATTTATTTTAAAAACGTTTATAGTTTAAAGCATTGCATCTCAAATTATTTGTGATGATGGACTAGTTTCTTTTTAAGCTTCCAGTCCATTGGGTACTGATGCTTTTATAAAATCAATAAAAATTTGGGGCCGGCCCGGTGGCGCAAGTGGTTAAGTGCACGCACTCCGCTGCAGCGGCCTGGGGTTCGCCGGGTCAGATCCTGGGTGCGCACCGACGCACCGCTTGTCAAGCCATGCTGTGGTGGCGTCCCATATAAAGTACAGGAAGATGGGCACGGGTGTTAGCCCAGGGCCAATCTCCCTCAGCCAAAAGAGGAGGATTGGCAGATGTTAGCTCAGGGCCGATCTTCCTCACACACAAAAAAAAAATCAATAAAAATTTAATACTAGAAAAAATGACATAAAAAGAGACATACAAAATACAGGCCCTAATTTTTTATTATTAGATTCAACAGACATAAAATTACTTTCACCTTCTGAACTTAGCTTGTTGTGGATTGGTAACAAAAGTCTGTGGAGCATGGTATAAAGCACTGTGGTAAATGCATTCATTTCAAATATCATCCACTTTAGTTCTAATAACCCTATGTGATAGGTACTGTTATCACCATTTATAGGAAACTGGGCACAGAGAAGGTAAGTAAATTGCCCGAGGTAACATAGATGCCACACAATGCAGTTCGGATTCAAACCCAGGTAGTCCAGTCTGACTCTGGAGTCCATGTGCTGGTCTGCCTCTGATTTTGCAAAGATGAAATGAGGTAGCATTCTAGTTTGAGACTGTCAAAAACGGACATAGATGTAGGCAGAGAAAGTTACAAGTCTGAATGTAATTCGTTTGCCTAAAAAAGAGAAGCTTAAGGATCACATAATGATTTTCATATAAAAGTAGAGCTTATGGAGGATGTTGACCAACTGTTCTTTTATCCTGTTAGTGAGTCAGCATCTGTTTACATTTTACTTTAATTAGTATTTAAATCTCTGATTTGCAAAACAAATAGTGATGGTATTTCTTTGAAATATGAGTCTTTCTGCCATGACTAAGGTTCACATACTGAGTGCTTTGTTTCTTCTATTCTTCCTCTTATCTCTTTTCTTATTTGATAGCATAATCAACACCAAATTGTTAGATTACACTCATATAAACACGGAAATAACATTTCTTTATAAATACAGAAATAACATTTCTTTCTACAGGTATCTATTTTAAGAACAAAATGTAAGTAATGATCATATATTATGATGTTAATGGTAGTAGATGATCATGTTGCTGTCTTGTTTTATGTCATGAAATCTTTGATTTAATGAAATTGGAAACAGAATATTTCAACAGTATTTTTTATAAATTAAAAAAAAAATCTTCTTCCTGTAGAAATCTGGTTAAGAAGTACTGTCCCAAACGTTCCTCCAAAGATGAAGAGCCAAGGTAAATTATATATCTGTTTATTATTGCATGTTAAAATTTTAAATAATACTTATGTTTTTGTTATTTAGTAAAATAAATATTATGCTGTTGGCTTTTTTATAAATATTTTTTAAAAGCTTTCATGATGCTTATGAAAGAGGGAACTATAATTTATTCTTATAAGGATGAATACTTAAGTGGGCTTGATAATAGCTTTCTAGACTAGTTGAAGTGTGGGTTTCCAAGTAAGATGTAGACTGGGACTCCAGTTTAGTCTCCAGAAGAAAAGGGTATTTTTTCCATACTTTATTTTGTAGTTTTCAGCTTGCTAGATTCTTCGTTTTACTCCTGCAGTAGTAAAACAATTTGGCTGGTTGGTTTAAAGAGATAATGAAAAGGAATGAGGTTTTCAGGGTAATTCTGAAACCCAAAATACAGGTTAGGAGTTGCCTATGAGCTTTTTGGCAGTCTTAAACAGAGATATGTGGATGGCTGTAAAATGCAGAAACAAAAAGAGAGTAGACTTAAACAACTTTGTGTATAATTGTCAGTTGTTAGGATTCTCAGGTTTAGTATTAATGGAGGTCCTATCTGAGTTGTCTGCCTTCAACTGTAAGTGTGTTTGGCAGTGTATTCAAAGAAGATTTATACATTTTAATAGAGTGATTCTCTTTGTTTCTTTCCTTCCCTCCACACACATATTTTTACCCTTATTTTTGCCCTTTTTTACCCTCCTTTGGTGCCAACTGTAATGGCACGATACTTCCATTCAGGATGTGGGCAGGTATACAGGCAGCTGTGTCCAGAGCTGGTAGCAAAGTTGTTCTGTAGATCAGCCGTCGAGATGCATTTGAGTGGCAGGTTCTGTCGAGAGCAAGCGCATCATCTCTGCAACAGGTTCAGCTCCAAGCCTAGGAATCCAACCAAGTTCATTCCCAAGCTCAGGCCAGTCAATTGGCAACTTAAGGGATCCAGTATGCCAAAAGAGCCTGCAGGTAGTATTCCTATTGTTTTTTGACCTCAAATATCCCTTTATTTATAAGTTAAGACTACTTGAAGATATAGAAACATGTACAACTTGAGCTTAATGCAGGATTCTTTCCATACAAAGTTAATTTAGAGCTGGTAGCTGAGATTTAGGTTGAGTATGTTAAAATTTGTCAAGTATCAGGCTCAATCCATACCTCACAAGAAATATTTGTAATGAAAATAAAAATAAATTTCACCATTTTTTAATATGTTTTTGTCAGGTTTACCTCGTGTATAGCCTTTTTTAACATCCTTAACGAGTTAAATGACTATGCAGGACAGCGAGAAGTAGTAGCAGAAGAAATGGCGCACAGAGTTTATGGTGAATTAATGAGATATGCTCATGATCTGAAAACTGAAAGAAAAATGGTAATTATCATTTTTATCTAGTTATAATAGTATATGGAATATTTTCACAGAAATAATTACTTTGCTTTTTTAAAATAATGTATGTTCAGCATAAACTGGTTTTCTATTTCACTAAATTTCTTCTGCTAAAATTATCTCAAGATTCTCTTGCTAATTTGTGGTCTTTTTGGATTTAACACCAAGGTTTGGTAACTACGGCCCATGTGGTTTACTAGCTTACTGCCTGTTTTTGTTTCTTAATTCCCACGAACATTACATTTTTAGATAGTTGAAAAGAAAATCAGAAGAATAATATTCCATGACATGTGAAAATTATATGAAATTCAAATTTCAGTGACTATAAACAAAGTTTTATTGGAACAGACCCACACTCATTTCACTTATGTATTGCCTGTGGCTGCTTTTGCGTTGCATCAGCAGAGTTGAATATTTGTAAAAGAGGCATTGTGGCTTGCAACGCCTATAATATTTATCTGACCCTTTATAGAAAATGTTTGTCAGCCCCTATTCAAGACAATCATGTATTTTTCTAGAGATTTTATCTGTCTTAACGGTTATGTGAAAAGTATTCAAATAATACCCTATAAAACGCATTTTAGAGAGTTTTGCTTTACTAGTAATCTCTTCCTAAGTCTTGATAAAGTTATATAATTAGTACCTTGAAAAAAATAAAGTAAAATCTTTTCGGGACTTTAGACTTTACTTAACATTTAAAATGTAATTTTTTGTTTGTTTTGTTTGTTACGAACTTCAGCATCTTCAAGAGGGACGAAAAGCTCAACAATACCTTGACATGTGCTGGAAACAGATGGATAATGTGAGTTATAATATTTTCATGGTTAACATAAAATTTTGTAGACTAGTTAAGACTTAAATTCTCTTTAGCTTCACATCTGTTTAATATTTTTCAATGTATTATTCATAATTTGACATTGGTATAAATAGAGAATGTGAAATCATTTTGTCATTTTTCTTTTTTTTCTATATGATTCTGTACTTATACCAACTCGATAATCTTCAGATAATTGTAAACATTTAGGAAGATTGTTTTTGATTTTGCAGTAGTTACTATAAAATATTGATAGAGGATAGAAGTATTAGGAAGATAGTGATATATCTTAGAAGACCATTTGACTGAGACTGGGAGAACCTAGATTCTAGTTCTACCTTTTCCTTAGCACCTGATTTCTCTTGACTTCATTTTTAGCATATGAAAAATGAAGACGGACTAGATTATATGAAATGTTTCTTCCAGTTCAGTGATTCTGTAATAATATAAATGTTCTTAGTATTGGGCTGCTGGTCATAGACCATCTTGCTGTAGGAAATAAAATACTTTATAGGGCAAAATTATAAAAGCATAATAATTATTTACTTTAAAAACTTTCCAAGAGTGTTTTTTCTTAAATGTTCTGGCATACAGTTATTTGAAAAACAAGATGTCTACGTGGAGCATTGTCATTTCCTTCACTTAAAACGTTCTACCAAATGATGTTCTGTAGTAGAAGATTAATATTCTTTTTGAACCCTCAGGTTAGTAAGCAGTTTAGTCTTTACCTGCATGTTTTCGTGATGGACACTGTGTATTCCTTGAAAATTATGCTGAAGGGAGTTTTTCATGTTAAATTAATCAATTTAGTTTGTGGTTGTTGGAAAAAGGACCTTGAGATAAAAAAAAAAAAGCCTCGTGTGTACGTGCACTGTTTTTCAGCCTTTTTCTTTTCCTTTTTACAAGCACATATTCAAAGCTTAGATTAAATTTCTACTAGATAACTGTCATTGATGATGTAAGATTCTAATCACCAGTGCTGATTGAGAATTCTTAGGTGTATTAGTAGTCTATTTTTATTTTTTGTTTTGATTTTCTTTCTAATTAGTTTCAGCAAGACTTTTAGGGAGTGATTACATTTATTAAATTTTAAATTGCCTTAATTAGCATCCTTAGTATCTGCCACCTAATGAGTATGTGTGTATATGTATGTTTTCATCTGCACAAAATAACATACTCCTACACTTATGAGTCATTAGTCCCTTTAAAAATTGGTGTTGGTACAAATCGTTCCTATTTATATGTGCTGACTTTCAAATTGGCAGTTATTAGGCAAAAGTTATAGAGAAGTTATATAAGAAAGTTATAAAGAAAGAGTTATAAAAGTTATATAAGAAGCAAGCATCAAAAATGTAGAAGAGGGGGCTGGCCCCGTGGCATAGTGATTGAGTTCATGGTCTCAGCTTCGGTGGCCCAGGGTTCGCAGGTTTGGATCCTGGGTGCAGACCTACGCACCGCTCATCAAGCCATGCTGTGGCAGCATCCCACATACAAAATAGAGGAAGATGGGCACAGATGTGTTAGCTCAGGGCCAATCTTCCTCACACACACAAACTAATAATAATAATAATAATAATAATAATAATAATAAATGTAGGAGAGATTTCTTTAAGGCATTAACAAAACCATGAAATAAAGGTGAGTTTAGCTCAACTCATGTTTACTGAAGGCATCCTTGACATATACTGGGATCCTGGTAGAAAAGTGAATATGACATGGTTCTTGTTTTTGTGCAGCCTGGAGTCTAGTGAAGGAGAGAGACAAATATAATTTCTGTGTAATATGTACAAATATGTGCAGGATCCTATTTCCCAATTCCATGTCTTCCTATTTAATCAAGACAATGAAATTGTAAAATTCCTAATATGTTTGAAATAATTGAGAGGAGATTTAAAGAACTGGGAGAGACAGATTGAATAGTGACAGAGTATTGAAAATGGAGAAAAGAAAATTAAAAGACAGCTATTAACCCCAGGATAAACAAAATAGGCAGTGCTGGCATTTAAGATGAGGGCAAAAGAGAGTAGCCTGTGAAGTAGATTTTGAAGTAATGGTCAGAGATTAAAAAGATAGAGGCATCAGAGATGCCAGGTCTATCAGTTAGGTGACTCCAAGTAACAGAGCATATAAGTTTATAAGAACAGAGCTCAGAAATGGAGCAGTTCCAGAGTTGGTCAGTAGCTCAGTATGTTACCAAGGCTGCCTTTCCTTTCTTTTTTCTTTTTTTTTTTTTGTGAGGAAGATCAGCCCTGAGCTAACATCTGCCAATCCTCCTCTTTTTGCTGAGGAAGACCTGCTCTGAGCTAACATCTATTGCCAGTCCTCCTCCTTTTTCTCCCCAAAGCCCCAGTAGATAGTTGTATGTCATAGTTGCACATCCTTCTAGTTGCTGTATGTGGGACGCGGCCTCAGCATGGCTGGAGAAGCAGCACGTCGGTGTGCACCGGGCCCCCCGCCTCTCCTTTCTGTCTGTCCACTTTGCTGTCTTGACCATGTTGGCTTTTCCCCTCAGGCTTGTCCCTTTATGGTCATCAGTTAACTTAAGCAGCTAATTACCACATCCTCCTTCAGCTGCATACAGAATCAGGAAAAGGAAGCATTTCTCTTCTAACTGTTCCTTTTTATCAGAGAAGGAAAACTTTCCCAGAAAACCCCCAGCAGAATTCCTCATGGGTGCCTTTGACAGGATTAGATTACTTGACCATGCCCCAGTTGTGGAGAGGCTGGTAAAGCAAGTATCAGCCATTTTCAGCTTCTATACTGGGAGGGTCGGCTCTTCTAAGAAAGGATGGAGGAGTAGAAGTGGCTGTTGATTAGTCTGCCACATGATGATGAAGAAAGGAAAATCTTTTCTGGAGTATATTCCTGTATTGTATAATGATATATCTTTCAGAGAAGGAATATTTTTAATATTATTGTACTAGTGATTCTTTTGCTATTGCAAGAAAATTATTAGGTAGGTTTTTTTCACAAATAATAACACACCTAGGGGCCGGCCTGGTAGCACAAGCGTTTAAGTGCGCACGCTCCGCTGTGGTGGCCCAGGGTTCGCCGGTTCGGATCCCGGGCGTGCACTGACGCACCGCTTGTTAAGCCATGCTGTGGCGGCGTCCCTTATAAAGTAGAGGAAGATGGGCATGGATGTTAGCCCAGGGCCAGTCTTCCTCAGCAAAAAAAATAAAAAGAGGAGGATTGGCTTGGATGTTAGCTCAGGGCTGGTCCTCCTCACAAAAAAAAGAAGAAAATAACACACCTAAAAATACTTCTGTATATGAGTAGCCTCAAATTGCATCAAAATTAGTAGCCTATAGCTACTCAATTTGAAAACACAGCTCTGAACTGAGTTTCAGAGAATTAAATGTGAACATTTAATCTTAATCTTCAAGGAAAGTGACATTCTGTATAGTATGTGTATTCAGATAGATTAATGTGCTTTGAATTAATTATAAATATCTCATTTGACATCTCAGCTGAGTGGCATAGTGGTTAAGTTCGCATGCTCTGCTTTGGTGGCCCAGTGTTCGCAGGTTCGGATCCCAGGCATGGACCTGCACACCGCTTATCAAGCCATGCTGTGGTAGGCGCCCCACATATAAAGTAGAGGAAGATGGACATGAATGTTAGTCCAGGGCCAGTCTTCCTCAGCAAAAAGAGGAGGATTGGCAGCAGATGTTAGCTCAGGGCTAATCTTCCTCACACTCAAAAAAGTAAGTGCATTTAAAGAATTTTATAAAAAATTCCTGAGCACATTTATGTTATGTAAAATTACAGATATATCTGGTTCTGGCTACGTGGCAAACTAAGCTAACTCAGAAACCATTTGATTACAAATACCTAGATATAATAGCTAAAATATTTTTATTGTATTTTAAGCTCTTAGCAGAGCTATCTGAAAGAAAGGAAAATCTCTAACTGCTAGAAACTAAGTGTAAATTAAAAGCCAGAGCAATAGGTGTATGAGCTGATACAGTAGCATTTCAAATTTGGGGCAGAGGTGTTGGGGTATGGTGGTTTACTGGACCTTGCTAAGGGCTTGGGTTTTAATACTCACACAGAGACAGAGATTAGGTTTTAGCTCCATATGTTGTGGAGACCCCTGTATAAAGTTTGAGCCTTTGAAGGACTAAACCTTTAGTGAAAGGTGGACTGTGAGAACTCTGCCCACTGGCCAAGGGAGTCATCAAAGAAATTTGTCTCTATCTGAAAGTCAAAGAAGGGGAGGTATCCTGTGAGAAATTTAAACCTTTTGACCCTATAGTTACGAGGTTTGGCATCCAAATTTGCGCTATCTGTAGAGTTTTGTAATCCCCAACACAAGAAATTGACATTATAACTGGTTCTAATAACAGAGTTAGGTAAGTAGAAAATGTTGACATCCTCTGCTTTCTTCTGAGCAATTCTCAGAATACAGGTAGCAAGGCATATATTTTCCAGGCAAGAAAGTAGAAGAGTCTCCTCTGGGGAATCTAACCAGCTTGAGAGGAAAGACTTATAGATACTGATACCAGGGTTTCTCCAAGGAAACTGTCTGACCATATCACCGTAGAGGAAAAGACCATAATCCATAAGTGTCACCTGCAGAGCTTTCAGTTGGCTTTTTAAATACGAGCAGATAGGCAAGGATCCCCAGATATTTAAAGAAAACATCTAATATAAACACCAGAGACCAAAACTAATATGCAGGAAAAAAAGCAACTGTGAAGAAACAGTGACTATGAAAGGAAATGGAAATTAAGATGCAAAAACAATCAAAACATCCAAAACTATTATTAATATTCTCACAAAGGAATAGAGAAGACATTATACCCAAGATATAGAAACAAGATACTATTAAAAAAGGAACATACAAAGAACAAAAAACTCTATGATAGCAGAAATGAAAAACTTACTAGAAAGAATGAAATTGAAGAAATCTCTCAGAAAGTAGAGCAAAATGACAGAGATTGAAAATGTAAGAAAATTAGAGGACTTATCTGATAGGCTCATTTTCAAAATAATAAGCATTCTAAAAAAGAGAAAACATAGAAAGTGGACAGACAAAAACAATTGAAGAAAAATTCCCCAGAACAGAAAGACAGGAGTTTCCAGATAGAAAGGATTTTCGAGGTGCCCAGCACAGTGGATTCACAACAAAACGTATCTTCATGAAATTTTAGAACCGTTAGGAGAGAGAAAAGACCCTACCAGCCTCCAGAGAGGAAAAACAAAACAGAAAATAAACATATTATGTAAAAGATCAGGAATCAGAATGGATCAGAAAGATAGAAGACAGTGGAGTAGTACGTTTACATTTGTGAAGGAAGACAGTTTCCGACTCAAGAGTTTTATACCCAGCAAAATTTTTATCAGTTGAAAGTGATGGTAAAGGCATTTTCAGCCATGGAGAGTTAAAAAATTACCTCCCACAAACCTTCTTTTAGGAAACTACTGCTGAATGTGTTCCAGCAAAATAATGAAATCAACCACATAAGGGGAAGGTGTGGAACTGGGAAATAGGAGATTCAAACCAAGGGAGAGGTGAAAGGAATCCCCAGGGTAATGGTGAAGGGAAATCCCAAGGTAACAGCCATGTAGTAGACTTAGTTTGGTAACCAGTTCAAATTTGAGCAGCTCAAAAGCCTTGGGGAGAGATAATCATCAAGAAAATAAAATTGGTAGAATTCTGAATGTGTTTACATTAACTGAGGAAAGATTTATAGAATTGGGGAAACTAGGGTTGAATTACAGAAATACACATTGAAAACTAAACAAATTGAAAAATAAAAAGACATTAACTCCAGGATAAAAAAAAAAGTATATAGGAAAGGAAATATGGTATATGTCAACATGGCTCAGTTGTGAATGGATTTTACGAAGTCATAGTAATTTGAATTAAATAAAAAATTTTAAAAAGGCCTGGTTCTGGGCTGCTGCTATTCCTGGGACACCTGGAAGAAACAACATAAAACCACTTTGGAGGAGCATTTCCACATCCCAAGCTGCACTGGAATCCCACCAAAAAAAATAAAAACAAGCAGACACCAAAACTAGCCAATCAAACAAACATATAAAACCAAACAGAAAACACCAAACAAATCAAAAAAGTCCTGCTGAAGATGAGCTTATAATAAAAAAATTACAAAATACATATGATTTTTTTCTCATTGGAAAGAGATATGTAATAAATATTAACTCAGTCGTCTATGATTTTTCTTTTCTTCACAGTCTATAATGTCTAATATTGAAGGCACATGGATTGATTGTAATAGTATAATTTCTAATTTAGAAAAATTTTACTTTCAGTGTGCAGTTCTGCACAATACACAGTGGAAACAAAGTTATTTTTTAACGAGGTACTGTAAATATAGTATTTTATTTCTCAATGTGATATTTTAACTTTTTTAACAGAGTAAAAAGAAATTTGAAAGAGAATGTAGAGAGGCAGAAAAGGCACAACAGAGTTATGAAAGATTGGATAATGATACTAATGCAACCAAGGCAGATGTTGAAAAGGTAAGAAATAATCCAAACTGACTTTGATATCAAAATATTATTACTTGCATATGGAGAGTAGTTAAAATATTTCAACTGGTATTAGAGTTCCCCCAAGAGATACACTACATCTAAATCTAAAATATGCAGATATTTGTGTAATTTTAAATTACACATGTTGGTCTGAGAAAGTAATTAATGTGTTTATTTTATTGTAATGTCTTATCTCTATTCAAAATGCATAAGAAAGATAAGGCTGCTTTTGGAAATGAGCTTCTATCCTATTCCAAAATAGGATAGAAAGTCTAAGGTGTCTCGATGGGTTATGCAGATGGGGGTTGAGTAGTGTGCTTCCCCAACTTTGCAGAGGGAAAACATGATAAAACTGTCAGAAGTATGTGATATTAGCTATTTGTTTGTTTGTTTATTTATTTATTCATTCTGAAAAACTGAACCCTCTCTTGTCACTCACTACTGATTCTGGGTGACTGATTCTGGGCCAGATGTTCTATAACACAACTATTGGTAGGATCAGCCCTGTAACTGCTGCTACTTAGCTTCTCCTTCTCCCTTGCTGTATGCTCTTTATCTTAGAACATTTGACACAGTGATAATACTGAAATGTTGGGATTTTGAAATAGAGATGAACCTTACTCCACATTTTTGTATATACCAAGACCCACTATTAGTATATTTTTCTCCTTAGCATTTTATAATTCCCTATAGGACCAAGACAAGAAAAAACTAAGAAGGAAGAGAGGAATAATTTATTTTCTGCCTTCCATTTTCTTTACCAATTAAAAAAAAAACCTAAAATCATATAAATTCCAGGTTACAATTACCTTAAAGGTCTTCTGGTAAAACTTGGATGCTTATGTCTTGTCTACCCTATTTTTAATAACTTACATGTTTAATGATAGTAAGTTCTCTGTCATTGGAAATATATAGTCTTAAGGCAGTCTGTTCATTTTTTTTTTCAACTTTAACATTTCCTTATATTGACCCCAGTCATCTCCCCGTTCAATTTTTGTTTCTTTGAGGTACCAGAAAAAGATTAAATCTATTTTTTATCACAATAGCTTTTCAGATATTTGTAGCACATTCTCTACGCCTAGGTGAAATATTATGTTTCTTCAACTATTCCACATATGAAATAGCTTCAAGTTACCTTTCATTATGACTACTTTCTTTTGGATACCTTTTAATTCATCAGTATCCCACTTAAATTGTGTTATCTCAAATAGGATATAATAATCCAGGTGTGGTCTAATCAGTTCAGAGTTTGATTACCTCTCTATTTCTGAATGCTAAATTTATGTTAACTATAGCCTAAATGTATATTGACTTTTTGGGCAACCACATTGTTTGGATTGACTCCTGTTGAGTTTATGATTTACTAAAATCTCCATGTCTTTTTACATATAGTGTGGTATGAGAATGCGGGTCTGAGACAGAACTTGTACTGTTGCTATTTTAAATGCCTATGTATATCTGTATCAATTATTAGATTTAATCCTGCTGTTTTGGATCCTGATTTTGATCATCAACTATATTAATTTCCTTCCTAGCATCATGTCATATACATATAATGTGATATCATTATATGATTAAAATGTGGACCACAACAATTGCAAACAGCACTATTTGAGGCATAGAGACTTCCTTGCTGGTTGACATTGACTCCTTAAGAACTCTCTTGACTTATCAGACATTCAATACACAGTTTATGTCCTAGGCAAGTTAAGGAAACTCTTTAACTGGACTCTTATTTAACTTATTTCTTCATTTTGTCTATAGAGATATCTTTAGAGACTAGTCAAACATCTTGAAATCTAGATAAAACATGTATACTGGTTAGTTTGACCTAATTTGTTCAGAATTTTAATGTTCACAGTTTCCTTTTTTATGCTCATTTGTTTGCAACCCCTTTAATTATTAGAGAATTAGGAAAACTTTGAAGATTTTCTTTAGAAACTAGAGAGTAGAGGAATTCCGTTGTAAGTGACCAGGGAGGGAAGGGAACATAGTTTCAAGCAACTACTGACAAAAGTTTAAAAAAAAGAGATGAAGAGGGAGCAGAACAATTACTGATCTTCCTAGAGACAAGGAAGGCAGTTACACAACAATATGAATATACATAACACTGCTTATGTTATGTACTGTGTACACTTAAAAATGATTAAGGTGGTAAATTTTATGTGTATTGTGCATTATACATTTTACCACAATTAAAAATTTTTTAAAAATTTTAATGCAATATAAAAAAATGAAAGAAAGAAAAGGAAGGCAGTAAGTCTGAAGCCCAGAAAATGCCAGTGGAGGCTTCAGTTGTTTTAGCTTCTGCACTTATACTCCTACATACTCTGCTGGAACCTATGCCCCAGACCTTGAGAATCACAGCCAGTGACTTGGAGAACAGGAGGAGTTTCCCCTGACAGAACCACTGTGGGTAGGGAATAATTTGGAATCCTCTATTTCATCATAGTTTGAGGGAGGAGGGAGAAAAGGGGAACAAGTGAATGAATGTGTACTTAGGGTCCCAGTTTGGAACTTCAAATGTATTTTTCTGTAGAAATACTTTGGGCCATAGTGTTTAGCTTCCATAGTATTTATTTTTGGTAATCTTTAAGTACACTGTGGATTAAATTGATTTTTGTGGGCTTATCTGAGATCTTGGCCACCACATGTTTCTGTAGGTCAGTTTGTTTCTGAGTTCAGAAGAACTAACTTGTGGACCTACTGATGGAAGGTCAGGGACTACATTTGTAGAAACTGGAATTAGAATAATGAATTGTAGTCACAATGTGCTTTACAATTTTCAGAGCACTCTCATATAACATGATTTATTCCTTGGAACACTGTGAGAAATTGAGTTCAGTTCTTATTTTGTTTTTTTAATATTACTTTAGAATAGTTGAGAAATTTGTTTAGATTCCTCTCCAATAAATCTAGAATTAACAATTTGTATTGTTTGTATTTTAATGTTCTCACCAATGTAGACGATACTACTATGACTCATTTGAAAAGCATTTCTACAAGAGCTTGAGATGAACAGAACAGAATTCTAAATAAGCATTCCTTAAAGTACCTGTGGTTTTGTATAAAGATGGAAATTATTGTTGAATATTACCTTATCCAAAAATCACATTTTTATCATTACTTGGTTTCACTGTGGTTCTGAGTTGGATATAAGTGGATCATGTTTAAAGAAATGTTTTACTACTAACTTTTTAACTGTCTAAAATATTCCTGATGCTGGTTTTCTCTTCTAATTAAAAGCTTACTGTTTCAAGCCATAATGTTGTCATTCATTTAATTTTTTAAAAAAAATCTGGATTTGGTAAGGAGAAACTTTATTTGGATAGATTATTGTGAGGGGAAAGACTATTGCAATAAGAAAAAGGGAATATTGCAATAGAGAGACTGCTCTGACCATAAAATCTGCAAGCATCTTCTTAAATTATCAAAGTTATCAATAGTTAGAAAAAGTGTAGTTTTACTATAACTTTTAGAAAAGTGAATTAGCTATGATTTTGTTGTTGTTTTTGTTGGTAATGATTTGGACCAATTTGTCTTTAGGCTAAACAGCAGTTGAATCTGCGTACGCATATGGCTGATGAAAATAAAAATGAATATGCTGCACAATTACAAAACTTTAATGGAGAACAACACAAACATTACTACGTAGTGATTCCTCAGATTTACAAGGTAAAATTTAGATAAGCGAAATTAATGTAGTTTTATAGTTGGAAGAGCTAGTCTTTAAATGTAAAACTTTTAAATTTCAGGCATCAATCAGAATGTTTCTAGATTCACTAGTCATCAAGTTTGGTGATAAGAAATTTCTTTATGATTATAGATTTGAAAAGTAAATTTTTCCTAACTTTGAAATCACAAATTTTCCTACATATTTATTATTAGTATAATAAACAGTCCACTAAAACAATGACATTTTCTAGATAAATTTTAATACTGTATCATTAAGTGTTATGACTTAATAGGGAGACTTTATTGGAATTGTACACTGTAACCCGCTCAACCTAGAATTGGGATGTAGCTTTTTGACACTATACCAGAACTGTTGACATTAGGCCAGGTGGCAGAAATAAATCTTATAAAATGTATTTACTAGCCTGGTTTTTGCCTGCTTGTGTTTCTAGCTGCCAGATCATAAACATAATTCAGGCCATGAGTTTGCTTATTAATCTCATTCATCATCACTTGATGATAGTAGGTGCCAAACAGCCCCAGCTAAAGACCCCATAATTTACATGAGGGTTAAATTATGTTACTGCCTATTCTAGAAAGAAGAAAAATTAGAGAAAAGGGATTTAGTGAAGCAGTGTTGAAAGAAGTAGTATCTGGGAGAGCAGCGATTATGTGGAAAGTGTCAGCCCAAATATACTTTTTTTTTTCCTTTGTAAGGCAAATTAGAAGTACAAAGGAAGCATAGTGAGAGATGGTGGACTAGAGTGGGTATCAGATTCTGGTCATTTAATGCGGAGCATGTAGCCTGCCAGTCCTCACTCTGTGGTGTTTTTCTAGACTTACTAGCTAAGCCTTCATATTCTGGGGAGACCTTAACTTGCAGATGAACTACTTTTTGTGTTTTGGGGCTTGATCCTTTTGGTTGGCCCTTGCCCTATAGCATTCTTGCCATTTCGTGATGCTGGGAGCAGTTCTTTTGTGAAAATGCAGGTCTCAAAATAAATTACCAGGCTTTGGGAAGTAATTAAAGAAGAAAGAGTGATATCACAGATAATTCTTAGTGGCATGTGTCAATGAATTTTTGAATTGTGGGGATTCCATATGTGTGCCACTTTGAGCTTGTGGCTTCCTGTTTTGCCTCTTGTGTCTCCAACCCTTTGATAGTCACTCTGAGCTGTAGACTGTGGTAGGTCTGAGAACTTGTTGGTATGCGGTCAGCTGTGGATCTTTGGTCCAGCCAGATCTTACCAAAGTATTCTGAACTAGCTTAAGGGCTTAGAAGTCTCAGACTTGTATATGTTATAGGGCAATTGCTTGGAAAGAAAAAGAAAAGCGTCAAAATTCTGTTTTCAAATAAAACTTCTTCTGGAAGCATAAACAACACTGCTCTGATTGAGGAATGAAAAGAGGAGGTGGTATGGGGCAGGGAGCCTGGTAGCCTGTAGGGGGTCCTTTTAGAAGGCTTGAAAACCAGTGTCACCTGGTTTTAGGATGTACTAAAAGCTTTGATTTTTTTTCCTTTTGCTATTTAACAGGCCTCAAGTTTTAAGTATTGCAAATCTGTAGCGCTTGTTAAAAGGTATTAACAACAATGTAACTATTAGGATAGAATCTTTAATTTTTTTTTTTTTGAGGGAGGTTGCTTCAGAATAAAAAATAGAAAATAAGATTCAGTTTTCCTTTTTTTCCCCTAATTCCTGATTATTAGCAACTACAAGAAATGGATGAACGAAGGACGATTAAACTCAGTGAGTGTTACAGAGGATTTGCAGATTCAGAACGCAAAGTTATTCCTATCATTTCAAAATGTTTGGAAGGAATGATTCTTGCAGCAAAATCAGTTGATGAAAGAAGAGTAAGTGCTATATAATTATATTTGAATAAATATATTTGGTTTAGGTGTGCAGTTTTAGTTAGTGAAATGAATTGGGAAAGGAGTGAAGTAATTGATAGATAGTTGATTCTAAATTATATTCTGTAGAAGAAAAAGTCTGGTGATAGATTGGACTCCTTTTGGCTCTAAGGACCATTCTGAACACTAAGATTCGAATTGTTTAGAAGAAAAGAATTCTAACCCTTCCCTCTCCTCCCCCCCGCTAATTTTTTAGTTTTACTCTGAGAGTATAACTAACCTGTGAACTGTGTGTTACAAACTGTATTGTACTATTAGTCTAGTGAAAGTTTAGAGAAGGAAATGGTCCGGCAGATCTAGAGTTGTAAGAGTTGCTTTTAACACAAGAGTTGGCGCTTGAGCTGGAATTTGAAGCATGGGTAGTGTATGGAATGATGGCCCGTGAGAAAGAAGAAGGAGGGCATTATGAGTAGAAGGAACAGCATATCTCTTCCCCTTTGAGGAAATATATCTAATCACATTATATCTTGATTACGGTCTAGCAGAGTCTTTATAGGTCATTTCTCGGTAAATGTTGATTGATCAAAAAGGGTGGTTGGCAGAAACTTAGGATATTATATAGGGGAAGAGCAAGAGAAGAGAACCAGTGTTTGGGAAGTGCCAGATATCTACCGCATATTTTGGTCTTCACAGCAAGTTGGTATTATATTAGTGAGGATCTTTCCTGTAATAAACAGAAGTTTGACTTAAATTTTAAAAAGGAAAGAGGATTTTAGGGTTCTTCAATTGGGAATTCAAAGGTACATTTATATTTCGGTATGGCTTGATCCAAGGTTACAAATATAGTTAGGTCCCTCCTCTCACTCTTCTTACCCTTTAGCAAATGATTGGTGGGGGTGGCATTAGTGACAAAAGTAAAGTATGACTTAAGGATGACTTTTGATTAAATGACAGGCAAAATGTGCTGTTAACAGAAATAAGAAAAGAGGAGAGGTGGTTAGGAGTGGGAAGGAGTTCATAGAGATAAAGTATTCTTTTTGAAAATGATGAGTTTAAGGTGTTAGTGGAACATTTAGATAGAGGTATGAATGTCTGAAAACGGTATGTAACACTTACATGAGTTGTAAAGTTTTAGGTAAATGGTACTGAACTTTATATTTTCACAGTTGCTTTATGCACTCAGTACTGTTTGTGAGATCTTTCCCTGTTGCTCTAACGTTCCCAATTATGTCTTTAATACTTTTTATTTATCCTTTCCTCTCTTGGATGAATAAAAGCCTTTCTACTTGTCTCTTACTCTCTTTTATGATTAGATGCCCTTTCCTCTGTTCCAAAGGTCGATTTCTTTGTAGTCAATCCTGTAAAGCAAAAAACCTTTTTCCTTTGAAAATTCTGAGAATTTCTACTTGAGAATAACCTCTTCCTGTATTCCCTTTGTCGCTTAGATCTTTCTTATCAGCTAACTAGTCCTCATATGAATTTCAGTAGGTTAAAGCTGTGGAGTGAAAACATTCATAATGGAGTGAAAACATTACAAACTAATATTTTAAATTTTTAATTAGAAATTAAAATTAAGTGGTAATTTATTTATAAATTAGTATTTTTTTCTATTGGGATTAAAATATTTACAGTTTATTACAAATTCACAGGAAGAAATGATTCACTTTAAACCTTTAATGATTACTGTAGAATTATTTCTTTAAATTTTTACTTGTTTTCTTTCATGGATTAAAGTTTTAAAAGCTAATGTGGTATTATGAACAAATGAAATGGTTTTAAAAACATGTTTTTTGTGGATAGGACTCTCAGATGGTAGTAGACTCTTTCAAGTCTGGATTTGAACCTCCAGGAGACTTTCCATTTGAAGATTACAGTCAGCATATTTATAGAACCATTTCTGATGGGACTATCAGTGCATCCAAACAGGAAAGTGGGAAGGTGGATGCCAAAACCACAGTAGGAAAGGCCAAGGGCAAGTTGTGGCTCTTTGGAAAGAAGCCTAAGGTAAAAGTCATAAAATTCCTCTATGCTAATAATTTTGTTTTAGTGTGTCATTTAAATCAATGTACGCATTGAATGGATAATGGTTTACTATTAACAGAGAATAAATATTTTGATTTGAATGATTCAATTAACTTTTCACTTATTAGAAATAGTTTTATACCTTAATGGTAAAAATTATTTCTGGATTTAACATTTGACCAACACTTAATAATGAGTAAAAATATTTAATAAGTTGTTAATATCTCTTAAATTATATGCTTTTGAAATTTTATTTGTGTATAGTTTCAATCAGAATTTCTAAGGAAACATTATGATCTAACTATAAGACCACTAAAATTGCAATTCTCAATTGGAATGAATGATTGACCACAGCAATAATAAATGTCAAATTAGGTCTTATAGATCATACTAATAAAGTTATTTTTATCATCCATGTGAATATTAAATGGGAAGGGCTCAATGTTTGTGGTTATTTAAAGTTTAAAAAATCTCTAGTTTCCTAGGAGAATCTCACTCTTAACTTCTTGTTGGAACCCATCTTTTGATGTGCTGTTTATTTTAGATAAATCTAGCTCAGCAGAGGAGCAAATCGAATAGATAAGTGCTTAATCTTTCTCATCAATTTAGTGATTATAATAGTGTCACATCAGTAGGAGAATAGATATGTACTGTTAATCTTTGCTGTATTTACTAAAATATACATGATTATTTTAATTCATTTTTCTGATCTTGACATGAATGTAGATAACATTTAACTCAAATTATAATATACCTGTAAATATTTTTAAAAGCACAATTATAATTACCTCAGTTATTCATGCTTTTAATAATATTGTCCAGTCGAGAAGTTGAGAGGTGAGACTTCTTTTTAAGTCAGATCAGAGTAGCTAGGAAAGCTTAGAAAAACAAGGAATACTGAAATTGAAAAAAAAAAAAAAAATGAGATGCAATAAGGATGAAATAGATACAATCTGAGAGGAAAGCCGCAAATGTAATGAACTTTTTTTTTTCCTATTTGTGATAATAATCAGTTACAATTTTAATATTTTATTTTAATAGACATTACCTATTTAGATAACTTTAACTGTGGCTGCTGCCTTTATCTCTGACAAGTACAGATTAAGTAAGTATAACTAACTAGGTGGTGCTGATATTCTAGAAATCAGAAGAGAATTTTTTTCCTAGGTCATATTGCTCTCTCTAACATTATAATTTGTGTACTCTATATTTTTAATCTGTCAGCTTGTAAAAAAATGATCAAATGAAATGGTACATTTTTAAAAGTAAATTAGACTTTTTAAAATGACAGTTTTGGCAAAACTATGTTAACTTTCTTATAATATTTTTATAGAAAACTTTATTTGAGATATATTTTGTGAAAAGTATGTTGCCAAAAATAGAATTTTCATTTAGGAAAAAACTATGCACATTTGGCTTATTGATTCCTTTCTTTATTTCCATATTAGCCACAGTCCCCACCCTTAACCCCTACTAGTTTATTCACATCCAGTACTCCTAATGGGTCCCAGTTTCTCACATTCTCCATTGAGCCCGTGCATTATTGTATGAATGAAATAAAAACAGGGAAGCCCAGAATTCCTTCTTTCAGAAGCCTCAAAAGAGGGGTAAGTTTAATAATGGGTTAAAATGCATGATGGCCTATTGTGTGTGTAGTGTGGCTTTTAATACTCTCCACCCTCATTATAAGGCTCTCTCCTGTAAATATGTAGTTTTAAAACCCCAGAGAATTAAGTATAGCTGCCCTCAAGTTAAAAACAACTCCTCTTTATAACATTTGAAATGCTAAACCATAAAAGAATGGTATTATAAAGAGGGTGCTGGGTACAATCATATTAGCTATTTTTTTTTGTTTATGTGAAATCATATGTCCACCATTGTCTTGTAATGTATTTACATTTTTAAGACTTTCAGTAATTTGTCACTGGAGTTACTCATGTAATAATTTGTCACTAATGATGACTTCTGCCAATTTATAAAGTATTATCTTGTTGATAATAAAAAAAAATCGAGTTCAGTTTTAATTGCCCTACTTTTAGAAGCATAAAACACAATTTCCAATAGTTAAATAAGAAATTGAAAATAAGCATGTTAAATATCAAGATTGTAGATCAAATTAAGATAATATATTAGAAGGTATTTTGTGCATTATAAAGCCTATAAAAATACTGGATATTATTGAGTAGTGTTTACATGAAATTTGTTTTCTTGAACTAAAAAAAAGTAAAGTATTTTTTACCAGAATTTTTTTTTTTTTTTAAATTGGCCAGCCTGTGGCATTTACGTATAACTAAAGGTACTCTGCAAATGAAACATTTTAGAACAGTAAAATGCAAATACTAAACTGTTTCATAACAAAACTGTTACACTATTGATAAATAAATTAGTGTTATTCCATAATGTTAGTGAAGCTAGTTTCTATTGTTTATGTTTGATTTTAAGGGCATTTGTAATATTCATAGCTCATAACTTAGATACATTTATGAGATTTGTTTGAACATTTGTTTGGACATATGAAAAACATAGGTGTGACTACCCACAGATGAGAACTCAGAATCTATCAGTGTCATAAGAAGTGTGATCATTAATAGTAATACACTATAGTTGGTTTCGCTCTTGTGCGTGCTCCCTCTCTCTGCCCTTCCCCTTCCCTTTGTCCTCCCTTTCTTCTACCTTCCTTCCTTCCTCTCTTTCTCATTTCTTTCTTTCCTTCTCTGTTTAGCGTATCTATCTATCTGTCTTACTTTTTTTTAGTCCTTTCTATCTTCAGATTGCTGTAGTTAGGTTTCTCTTTTGGCCACGTGTAGAACAAGATATATCAATTTAGGGCAAGATTGAATTATCATCTACATTTCCATTAAAACAATATGACAAACTTAACTGATGTCAGTAATGGTAGCAGAAATGTCAAAAATGACTTCTTTTTTTCCAATATGACACACGAACTTCTTTGCTGCATTTACCTTAACCTAATTCTGTGTGTGCAACTAATAATACAGGCAATTAATGACATTTTGAGAAGTCCCTATGAAGGAGTGTATATTAGACCTCCAGGCACTACAGGTGCCCGTAATCACTTTTAAAAGCCCTTGACACTTGTTTTAAAGACTTTAAGAAATCATATTTGGAATTTTTTATTGGCTGAGTTTGAGGGTAGAGTTAATTCCCATCTTTCTTCTTTATGACAATTGAGACTACAGTAAATATTATGTTGTTACATAAATCATGAGAAGTTACTATTTAGTAGCCATATTTTTGTAATCGTTTATGTGTTCTATACACTGAATCTGCCAGGCCCTGTTACAGTATTCTATACAGTATAGTCATCTGAAGTAGATGTAATTCTATGAAAAAAGTTTAGGCAGTTAGAACTATGAGCCCTGAGAGAGAAGCTGAAATATGTGACATCTTCATTCGTATTGAATAAATTTATAGGTAGAATTTTATAACTGTAGAACTTAAAAGTATCTGCTTGGTCATTATTTGTCTTATTTCCACATATTGCTTTAATTTTAAATATTAGTAAATTGTGTTTTGGGGGGCTTACTTCCAGAAATCCTAACCACTCTTATTATTAGTTATTATGCCAAAGAAAAAAGCAGTATGCAAGGTGGAAAGTATGACAGACAAACCAATTAGGGGGTTGGGGGATAGAGCAGGAAGGGAAGTTATTCCTTGGTGTTGAGAAATTTCTTTTGATTGGTATTTGGTAGTTTACTAGATAATGTTTCAAAATTAACCCATAGAGATGTTTTCCTTACACTTAAGAATTTTCTCAATATAGAAAAATCTAAAAAGAAGATAAGCTTTAAGAAGCCAGTTTATGTATTTTTACATGTAAGTCCGTTAAGCTTACAAAATAAGTCTTAAGGTTTCTTTTTTTTCCAGTTTTATTGAGAAATAATTGACATACATCACTGTATAAGTTTAAGGCATATAGCATGATGGTTTGATTTACGTATATTGTGAAATAATTACCACAATAGGTTTAGTTAACATCCCTCGTCTCATACAGATACAATAAAAAGAAAAGAAAAAACAATTCTTGTGATGAGAACTCATAGGACCTACTCTCTTAACATCTTTCCTATAAAGCATACAACAGAGAACTCACTACTCTTTATGCTAAATTACCTCTAGACACTTTTCACATTGCCACTAAAATAGCCAGCCAAGTAAATTTACTAAAATAAATTCAATCCCCAGGTTCTTATGTAAAAACAGGATATTTTTATAGTCATCAGTAATCAATAGTTGACATACATCATGATGGTTCGATCTACATATATTGTGAAATGATTTGTCTTAAGGTTTCTTAAAGCTGCTGAGTTGCACCATTCAAGTCAGAAACTCTTGTTTCAAGCTATATTTGTTATATCATTTTTCCTAAATACCTGCTTTTAGGCTTTTCTAAAAAATTCTAATTTCTTTTTCTTTTTTTCTTTTTTTTTCCCTAAAGAAAACCTAGTGTATACAGTTCCCAGTATCTTTTAAGGATATGAAAAATGTTATATTGGACCAATGTTTTTGAATTCGATGGTGGTACCAGTAGACCATTTCTGAGGGACGAGGGTCTGTAATTTCCTTTTGTGACATCAAGATCTAACCATTAATGGATATTTGGTATACACCCAAATTTAACTACTCAATATAAAAACGAATACTTTTTACTCTGTAATTACTTCATTTGAGCTTACTGGGTACTCCTTTTTTTTAAGAAGTAGATTTATCCAGCAATAACAAGTCCATGTTTTCTGTATAAATTATTCATCTTATAGATTTCTAGAGTCATTTTTGTAAGCTTTTATCTCTCCAGAGTACAGTTCTTAGGATTTTCCTATCTTTAAATGAGATACACCAAATAATATTAATTGCCCAATTGATTTCCTTTTTAGCTCCCTTTTGAGTTTATTAAGATATGGTGGGTCTGTGAAATTTTTTATTTATAGTTATATGATAATTGCATATGAGAGTAAGGTATTTCTATATTGCCCATGAATTACTTTAAAAAAAAGACAAAATATATTTCTAATATTTTTACAGAGAACTTGAGTTTTTTGTACCCCCAAATCTAAGGTTAATGAACTGTAAATTTATTTTCTAATTGATAGTAAAATTAGACTAGCTAAAAGCTGAAACATTTGACATTTCAGTTATATATATTTATCTTCATGTTTTCTTGAAGACATTAAAATAGAAACTGGAAAAATAATTTGCATCACTTAAAAATTTAGCTGGTGAGAATTATAAAAGATAAATTCATGTACTTAACATATTTTGCTGCTTTTCCTATATATAATTTTGTTTTAATAACATTTTAAGAAGACCATGAATATCTTTTTAAAATTTAAACCTTTTTATCTCCTTACCAGGAATTTTGTCATAGCAAAATAAGTTGTGGTTTTTGTTCCCTGAAACTACTGACAGTCTAAAGAATGTTAAGCTTAATTTGGAAAGAGAACGGATAGCAAATGTCATCTTTGCTTATCATCATAACCATTAATATATATGGCCAATTCATCAGAGATAAAGGGTAGATATTTTTGTCAGCTGTATATTAAAATTCATATTTTTATGTGAAATTCTGCCTAATATCCCTCCATCTTCTCTAAAACATCATGATTTAGAAAACGGGGAAAAATAAAAATTTTAGAGGCTGCTAACCAAATACAGTGAATGTGAAGATTAATTTTGTAAAGCTCTACTGCATATTCTGGGTCATAGGGTATGTGTATTGTGTGTGTGTATACATGTGTGTGTGCATGTGTGTTTAGTTGGGATGCTAAATAGGTGCAATGCCAGTTGCAGAACACTGCTAACCCACGGAATGTGGGTTATATATACATATGCGGTATATTTCCTCTGTGAGAGCACTCTGGCTATGTCATTTCATTTTCAGAAAGAATAAATTTTAACCAATTTTCTAAAAATCAAAGTTATATTTTTAGTGTTGCTTTTTGAGCATATGGATTTCAGAATAAAAACTGAAAAATAGAAGCTATATCTTCAAAGCAAAATTCAACCCACACATTTGTGTTTCTTATGAAATACGGATGGGTAACTTGAATCTGGGTGACTCGTTTATTTATTATTTTGATAATAATGTGTTTTTAATGTGTTTATACATTTAAAAAAGCAGCTGAAAACTAAAGTAGAAATGTACCCTCACCTACCCATTATATATTTACATTTAAAACAGTATTTTGAACTATAAAAATTCAAGTAATGGTGTTTTGTTTAATGCATTGGGAAGAACATTCCATTTTTTAATACTTCATATAAGATTTCTTTTAAAATGGTTAATATTAGATCTTTTATATTCAAATTTTCAAATATTAGTATTTTGAGAATGAAGAGCTATATAAGTGAAATCCACTTATGTAAAAATTCTGTTTTAAAGAAGAAAATACATGAAAAAGATAGAATGATTACTATGTACTTTTGAGTTTTAGTTGCACTTGGAAAATATCTGCCCATTATCATCAGTGTATTTTTTTTTTTTTGCAAGTAATTTACTTTCCAAAAAATGTGCTTAAAATTGTTTTTCTGGCATAATTGTTTGGATTGTGAAATGTACATGATTTATTTTAATATTGTAAAATATATATATATATATATATAGGTTACTGCATCTTCTGTATTATAGTTTCATGTGAATAATTTACCATTTCTTTCTGTTTTCCATTGAACTATTCAGTGGTCGGTGAAGATGGTAAGCCTTATGTGCTGATCTATATGTGTGCCAACATTAAGTAATCTCAAAACATTGTTTTGTTTAAGTCAAAACAAGTGGTAAGGTACATCCCTACATTTTCACCTTGTCTTTTCTTTTTATAACGTAATCCGTAGTCCAGCATATGCCAGTATCTCTTGATGTCATAAAACTAGAAAATAATGTGGTTAACCTGTAATCAACCCATTAAATTCTTAAATGTTATTGAGTAGGGTCCTATCATGTTACAGAGAATAAAATTATAGTTAAACATTACTTTTAAGTTACATAGTAGAACAAAAGTTCATGTTTTTACAGAAGGAAAATTAAACAAAAATGATTTTTCATGATTTTTCATAATGCCCTTAAGAAAATTGTATAGGGCTGGCCCCATGGCTTAGCGCTTCAGTGCGTGTGCTCTGCTGCTGGTGACCCGGGTTCGGATCCTGGGTGCACACCGATGCACTGCTTGTCAGGCCATGCTGCGATGGCGTCCCCATATAAAGTGGAGGAAGATAGGCACAGATGTTAGCCCAGGGCCAGTCTTCCTCAGCAAAAAGAGGAGGATTGGCATGGATGTTAGCTCAGGGCTGACTTCGTCACACACGCAAAAAGAATCGTATAAATTTGATTTGTAGTTTATCATAAGAATCATTAGATTTTCCAAAAAGCAAGAAGAAAATTTTCCTACTAGTTTCATTATAGTTAGTGCTGCTTCTTCTGTACTATTGAATGGAAATAAAAGCACAAATAACCTAAATATTGTGTGTGTGTGTGTGTGTGTGTGATGTTCCTTTATACATTTATTTCAAACAAATTAATGAGACTACATTGTGAAGACCTAACCCCCAAATTATTGGGTGCTTGCATAGTTTCTCATTTTTGGAAAATAGACCATTGTTTTTCAAAAAGACTCTGGCAGTTTGACCTTTTGTGAATTCTCTTGTCATAGGAGAGGTTGTTAAATGCCTCAGAGATCTTCTTTACATCCATAGGAAATAGAATGAGTTTAGTTCTCAGATTCTATAAAAGAATAGGTTATAATGTCAAAATGGGATATTAAAAATGCAAGTACATAGGTATCTACTATTAATAAATTTAAAAACAAGTTTTGATTGGGGACAGGTGGAAATCTGGCAGATTTACTTATACGTAGTTGTGAGTTTATTATAATACTATCAAATAAACCACAGCGAAATATATTTCTTTACTAACGAAATAGTTTTTCAAAATTTTAAGAAATATTTTAAAAAATCTAAATTAGAAAGTTTTATCTTTGGCACATATATGATAGTTTTCAAAACCTGTACCCCAAATTAGATTAAAATTGACAGCTTATATTGGTAATTAACCACTGAATTTAAAGGCACCTTGTATAGGAAATCTTGCCATTCATTTATTTAGTTCAGATTTGGTTGATTAACAGATTCTTATTTTTGGCTACCGGTAGATTAAAAACCAAAGGCAACTTAGACAAGATGCCCTACTTTTTTTAGGCAGGCTTATTGAATGTTCATAATGTGCAGGCCACTTGGGAAAAATTCTAGAGATTCTATTATTAATTAAATGTTACATTTGATCATGGCTCATCCTAAAAGTGAGTTTTCTCTTTTTTAAAAGTAGGGGAAGCATTCTCATAGATGGTGAAATAAAGCCATTTAGCATGTGTTACAGGCATAAGTTGCCCAAAGAGCAAGGATGTATTTATTTTGGGAACTCATTTCAGCAACACTTTAAAAATTGAACTTGCATATTCTTAAAATCACCATTTTAAAAAGAAAAATGAAGAATGATAGGTGTCATCAATTTTTGGATTATATAAAAACTTATGTGTAAATATGGGTTTATATTAAATGGAATCAGTAGTTGCTAATATTGGCTCTGTCGTGTTATCTCTAATAAGATAACTAAAGTGACAGTGACATGATTAACATTTAAAAGGAGAAAGTCATCATTTGAATCAGAAATTTACATCTAAATACTAGCACTTTTTCTTAAATAATAAAGCTTCTTGACTATTAAAGCGTTAAAAATTTTTCAGACATCAAGCATTCTTCCTAAAGAAGGATTATATCTTTCTTTGGATTATATATTTCTTTCAGGAACAACTGAGGTGAGATATTTGCTTGTACAAAAGGATAATTGAAAATAGACTCCTTATTGAAATATAATTTCTACTTATATTTCACTCAGTGGATAGTTCTGTCTTTTTTAATGATTAGCTATGTTTTGGTTCTAAAGAATGGTTTAATAAATGTAATCATTTAAATACTATACGCAATATTAAAATATATTTCATTAATTAGATTGTCTTTATGAGGTAAGTTGCTTACTTAACTCAATTATATAAACTTTTCATATTTTCAGTCTGAACGTTTGTAATATTCTTACTATCATGGCAGTGGGTTTGATTTGGGAATGTGGTGGTATACAATAATTTGTCTAGATGAGAAATGTTACGTGTTTCCATTTTGTTGTTGTTGCTGTAAGAAGGTTCACATGTATTTTTTTAACTCTGCCAAGACATGAAAATAATGTGATACTGGTCATTACTAATTATCTGTATCTGGTGATATTTTTACCTATTCTATTTCATGATTTTATAAACTGACTGGAATTTGATCTCTTTCTATAATACAGTTGTTTTAACTAACACATGCACATATCTATGTAGACATCTTTTTCTTAAAAGGGATTGTTTAGGGCTAATTTGAAATTAAACTTAAAATTGATATATATTTTTGTTTTGTAGTGGATATATTTGAAAAAATAAAATTTCCTGAAAATGTCTTTTATAATGATTTAGATTCTCTTTTCAGGGCCCAGCACTAGAAGATTTCAGTCACCTGCCGCCAGAACAAAGACGTAAAAAACTACAGCAGCGCATTGATGAACTTAACAGAGAACTTCAAAAAGAATCAGACCAAAAGTATTTTTCCATTAAGTTCTCTCTACCATTATTATTCCTTTCAAGGTCTACTTTGAATGATGTGTTTAAATGTAACGTATAAAAGGTTTAAAAATCATACATCCTAATTGAAATATCTTTTGAGGGAAAAATACAATCCTAAATTGTGGAAAATTTTATGGTTACCGTGTCACAGGTAAAATTGAAATGTTAGAGAGTTTCTTAGGTTGCAGGTTACTTATTGGATACTAATATATATATTTACGCCTTCCCTAAATTTTTAGAATATCTTGATTCATTATCAAAAGTAGTTTCACCAACACTAACTACCTCGTATACTTTGATAAATTTTCATTTTACTTTGGTATATAAATTGAGTTCAATAGAAACCTGAGGCTATGATAATTTTTTGCAGCAAAATATGTTGGCAAACAGTGCTTGACTACTTATAGCTTCCGATTCATTCACTCAATGCTTTAATTTTTTTTTTCAATTTTATAAAAAGTTTCCTTTAGTTCAGTTTTGGTTAATGAATATAGAGAGTTATGATAAATAAAGGGTTATTACAATGGATTGGTGACTTACTATCTGCTTTTACACTGAACATAAAATTGGAGCCTAAACTCGAGCATGAGTGAAGTTTTGATGTGAAGAATTGTACATAAGGTGTGATGGGGTGCTTAATCATACATGAAATATTGTATTACAGTTGATTCTCATTATTTGTGGCAGTTGTGCTCTATGTAATAGTCACTGTGAACACTGAATTAGTGAATAACTGAAACGAGAAATACAGGGTTAGGCTCCAGTTAGCCTCTGGTCACATTTTTATCAACTGATCAATGCATAACCTTGTTTTATGTGTGTTTCTGTCTGAGGACACATTATTTAATATATATTGTTGATTCACTAACTTTGAGCTCAAGGCCAACAGCACTGTAACTCATGTCTGAACAAAGCTTTTCTAACATATGTGTTTTCTCCATAAGGCACCTCAAAGCTTTCTTGTACTTAGGAACTAGATAGCACTTCAGCATTATGTTTAGAGGCTATTTTAAAGAGAAAAATCACCAACAAAGAGCAGGTGCTTCAAGTGTTCCTTTTGGGGTTACAGATAAATTTTAGGAAATAGGCAATTCACAAATACAGAATCTGCAAATAATGAGGATCTGTATTAGTATAAAAAGTTTTTTTAATTGAGATATAATTGACATATTAGTTTTAGGTGTACAACATAATGACTCGATATTTGTATATGTTATGAAATGATCACCACAATAAGTCTAGTTAACGTGTCACCATACGTAGTTACAAAAAAATTTTATTTTCTTGTGATGAGGACTTTTAAGATTTATTGTTGTAGCAACTTTCAAATACAGTCATGCGCTGCATAATAACGTTTCAGTCAACAGCAGACTGTGTATATGACGGTGGTCCCGTAAGATTAGTACTATATAGCCTAGGTGTATAGCAGGCTATACCATCTAGGTTTGCGTAAGTACTCTATGATGTTTGCACAATGACGAAATCGCCTAATGACGCATTTCTCTGAAGAACATATGCCCGTTGTTAAGCGACGCATGACTGTATTCATTGACTATAGTTAATAACTATAGTCACCTTGCTGTACATTACATTCCCATGAAATAATTTTTAAATGTTAAAGTATTTCTTATTAGAGCTACATGTAAATAATCTCTGGAAAATTATAACATTTAATGTAATATTTAGGGCTTATCATATGTAATAGACTGTCAGGACTATAGAAGGTATAAAAATAAATAAAACGTAGTCCCTGATCCTAAGAGGTTCACATTCTAGTTGGAGAGGATAAGACCCAAATGATTTAATTTCTATACAATCTGGATTACCCTAGCTGCTAATAGAGATATAAATAAAGTTCTAGGGGAACCTGGAGAAAAAAATAATGAATTCTTACTGGGATAATTAAGAAAAACTGGAGAGATGTTGGGGGGAGGAGGAAGGGTGGTGATATAGGAAACTAATGTTTATTGAGGGATTATTATCTACTAGGTACTGAGCTAGGCATTTTACATGGAGTATATGTCATTGAATTCCTCAAAGTAGCCCTCTGAGGTTATTGTTCCTGTTATATAGATGAAGAAACTGAGTATCAAATAAATACATGATTTGTCTAAGATTAGATAGCTGATCAGTGTTGGAGTTGACATCCAAACACTAGCCGGTTTGTCTCCAGACCATTGAAATTAGACCCTGATAGAAGAATAGGGTTTGTTGGTTAGACAAGAAGTTAGACAATAAGGGGAGAGTAGGAGCATTCAGGGAAGAGGGAAAATTAAGAATAAAGGCACAGAAATGTGAATGTTCTTGCCATGGCCTGGAATTGGCTGTAGGCCAGGGATACTTGATTAGAAATTGTGTGAAGTGTAGTAGCAGAAGATGATGATGAAAAGGTATATGATGAATTATGCAAAGTCTTGAATGCTTTTTTGTGGAATTCTGTAGGTATTGGAGAGTCACCAAAAGTTCTTGAAAGAGGAAGGGTGATATTATCACCTCTGTATTCTACAGAAAGAGAATTGAAAGCTGTATGAAGAGTAGATAGTACAGTAAAGACATTGGCAGCAGGGAGACCCATTAGGGAACTTTATAATAATACAGATGAGAGATGCTGAGGGTCTGAATTAAGACATGCTTTGGGATAGAAAGGAGGAATAGATACAAGAGTCATTTCAAAGGCAAAGTAGGTCAGACTTTTCGCCTGATTGGATGTCCAAGAAGAGAAAAGTGGAGACATTAAAAAAACAACAACAGGCTTGTAGCTCAGGAGAATAGATAAAGACTTAATTGAAACAGTAATAAAAAATAAATTTGGGGCAAAGATAACGAATGGTCTTGTTTGTGTTGATTTTTGAAATATGTGAAAAATTCATATGGAAGTAGTATCCAGTTGGGTTTGGAAATTAAATCTAGAATTTAGGAGAGAAAGAGCAGGGGAGATACGTATTTGAGAATCATCTGAAGATAGGTCATATTAAAACAGTAAGTCAGTTATCTGGAAAAACAAAACAATAAGAGATCATCCACAGAAAGGAGGAGTGTAGGATGAGATGAGAAGAAATCTTTGTCATTTTATGTAACACAGATTTAAAGGATGAACAGAGGAAGAGAAGGAACCAGTGAGGGAGATTATGATACACTAGAGGTGAGGAGAAAGGAAAAGAAAGTGCAACCTCCAGGAGATCAAGAAGGAAAAGAGTATTAGGAGTGTTAGTCAATAATGTCAGATGTTAGAGAGAGTGAAGGAGAGCTGATTGAGGCATAACCTTTTGTGATGTGATTAGAAAGGTGAAGAGGAGATGAATAACTGAATTTAGAGGGAGAGGGGCATGTTAAAGATGGCATTCCTATTTCCAGCATAGAAGAGTGGGAGGACGATGATGCTATGAACTAAGATGAGAAACACCGGTGGAATAATGTGTCTGAATGAGAATAATGAGTTTGATTTGGGACATGATGAATTTAAGAATACTGAGGAATATTATTCTAGCCTTTGATTAAACCTTTGTATGTATAGGGCTATAGACATATTATATATAATCTTCTCATTTAGGAAGCAAGAAATGAGAAATGAAATCTATTTTTTTTTGATGTTCTGTATGTTTTAAAACTGTCTCCATAAATTACTATGTACATTATCAGCTTTATGCAGATTATCTTTAATCAGGTAATGTTTGACTAAAAGAGATATGACTGGTTTAAGATTAGGCTGCATGTAAATCCCCAAAATCAAGTGAAACTCTTTTTATCTAGGAACATATGAAGTGAATATTTAATGGTGTGGCTGCCTTTTCGTTTTCAGAGAAGCACTCAACAAAATGAAAGATGTGTATGAGAAAAATCCACAAATGGGGGATCCAGGGAGTTTGCAACCTAAATTAGCGGAGACCATGAATAACATTGACCGCCTGCGAATGGAAATCCACAAGAATGAGGTAGATTTGTTATTTAGCAGTTGTCTAAGATAAATTCATTTTTATAAACTTCATTATGATAGGTTGGTTTTTGCTAGAATTATCTTCAAATATTTAATTTTAGGGTTTATAATCTAAAAGTAAGGTATCATTATGGTATATAATCTTTAGAATTAGTCCCTCATTGAAGTTTTTTTTTAATTGAAAACTTTATATAAAACTAAACTTTCACTATTATACTGTTTATACTATTTTTTTGTTAGCTGTAAAGTTGATCATTGACCAAATTGGAATAAAGGTTTCCCTTCTGTGAGAATTACATAATCATAAAAACTCAAAGCACATTTTAAATGTAGAATATCTTATGAGCTTTTAAAAAATATTTTGAGCTCAGTTTTATTTTTTTTTTTCCTAAGGCTTGGCTCTCTGAAGTTGAAGGCAAGACAGGTGGGAGAGGAGACAGAAGACATAGCAGTGACATAAATCATCTTGTAACACAGGGACGAGAAAGGTCATTTTTTGCATTTTATTTGTATTTCTTTTTTTCCCCCAAACTTTTCTCACCCTTTTATCCTGAACTTCATATAGTTCTTTTTCTTCCTCCCTTATTTAACAAGTTTGGCTTTTAATAACATCAGTCTTTGAAACCTAAATAATTTTCTGTTTCTTTACAATAGCTGCAGGTGAAGTATGAAATTTCATATTGCTGCTCAGTTCTAGTTTGTTATGCATTCAAAAACAAAGGTAGAAACATAGAAAACTCTTGGAGCTATAGCGTGGATTCTTGGAGCTATAGCGTGGAGGCATAGGCTCCTCAGGCCTGGGAAGATTCCCTTACGGTGTAGATGGAGTTGGGTAGCTTGTGCCAAAGAAAAATTTAACTGTCAAATTGCTCAGAGTTTCGTGAGGGAAAAAAAAAGCGTATTGTTAGTTTGGACCAGAGTTTCCAAAAGGCATTTTGCTAAGTTTCCGTGTTTTCATACCATTTGTGACATTTCCCCCCTCTGTGTAATATGTCTTTTTTTTTTTTTTTTTCAATAATCCAACAAATTAGGATTCACTTTAGAGAAGAATTTGAGAAATCTAGTATCAAATCTTGGTATACTACTTAATTACAGTGTAATTTGAGCAAGTTCATTTTTAATACTCCCTGAGTCTTGGTTTCCTAAAATATAAAATAGGGATTAAAATACCCATCATACAGGGTTATTACTAATAAATGAAATAATGCACATAAAGCACCTAGTAGTAAAATACTTGGTAATAGTATGTGCTTGACAAATGTTTATTTCTCCTTCTGCTCTTCTGTTCCTCTCCATTATCACCTTTTGAAAGAGTACGTATCTTCAGTATATCAAGAGATATCCACAAATATACTGTTTTTTTAATTAGGTGAAACCTAGATTAAAATAATCTAATCTCTCTGGTTTGTGTTATTTAAGAACATGGCTTCCAGGCATACTTAAAGTACTGCTAAATCTAATCATGTAGATTTTCCCATTATTAAAATCTTATCCAGTCATTTGATCCTTTAACAAAATTATTAACATTTTCTCTCTTTGATTAAAAAAATTTTAGGAAAAAAATGCCTTTGGATTACCTGTTTTGGATTTTCTAAGTTACTAACTTCCCTGTTAACATGATTAATTGGCAGTTAACTTTCCTAGAAGTCTTTTGATTTTCAGTAACAGAATGAATACTCTACCCTTACTGACTTACACTAAAAAGAGATTTTATTGGCTGACTTCAGGGAAAGCTTGATCTAGGAGCTCAGATGATATCCTCAGGAGTCAGTTTCCACCTCACAGTTCTCCCTTCCACTGTGTCGGCTTCATTTTAAGGTTCCATATGCTGATCTTCCAAAGCTCTAGACTCATACTTCTCCAGGTTCAAGTCCAGTGGAAAAGGAAGGGAGCTTCTCTTCCAACAGTCCTGAGCAGAAGTCTCTGTGCATCTCTTATATCTGATTAGGTTACAGGCCTATTCATGAACTATTATTCACTGGCCGTAAAAATGCTGTGCTAAGATGAGCCCTCTGGAGCCAGGACAGAACAGCTCCACCTGAAGCCTGTGAACTGAACATGGGTCTGGGTGGGTTCCCTAAGGAATTTAGAATTCTCTTGCCAAAAGAGGGGGTAATGAGTCCCAGATAAGGATAGACAAATGTCCACTATGTTTTTCAGTTTTATCTCTGGACCCAGTGATACACTGAGACATATTTACTGAATACATGCTTTGTGCCTAGAACATTGTAATCTTTTAATTTTTTAATTTCAGGAAATTCAACAAAGAAGCATTTTATATTAGAAGGAATTTATATATATAGTCAATGTTTAAGAAAAGAAAGACTTAATTTGGAACTGTGGCATTGGTATTTGATTCTCTGAGTTGATCTTAAGGAGATCAACTTGTAGATAACGTAAAAAGTTCCCATGTTTGTGATACTTGATCAGAGATAATTATGTTTTATAGTCCTGAGGGAAGTTACACTGATGATGCAAACCAAGAAGTCAGAGGGCCACCACAACAGCATGGTCACCACAATGAGTTTGATGATGAATTTGAAGATGATGATCCCTTGCCTGCTATTGGACACTGCAAAGCTATCTACCCTTTTGATGGTATGATTGTTTTAATATATTGTTTTTGGTAAAATTGGTTCCTTAAAGTCTGCATACGTTGAGTCATCGTGCACTTTAGTGTCCTCAACTAAATAATACATTGTCAGAAAATCATAATCCCAGGTCATTAATACGAGTATTTTTAACTGTATTACAAATATAGAGATTTCCTTCTGTATATTAACTTGAAAGAAAATGGCCTATGTTATTAGCATCATAATACAGATTATTATTTAATTATAAATTCTGACATTGGTCAGAATTTCCCCCAGAGATCTACTAATGCCACATGTACTCATCATAGTTGAAGCAGCTTGAGCATGTAGCCCAACCCAGGAAGTGGAAGGTTGGTAGATGTCACTTCATGCTTTTCCTTCTAACTTACTGACACTGAGAGAAAGGTACAAGGCAAATGGCATAGCTGAATGCCACCACCATATCCTGACTCTGTAGGCCACATTTTCAGGTGAGGGAAAGAGAGAATGTGGTAGCTCCTCACTATGCCATCCTTTCCCCTGTGGTAGTTGGAGAACAAACCTTGTGAGGGGAGGAAGGCATTGTGGCCCTCTCCTGCAGATTCTTAGTTATCCTTCCCTCTATTGGACTGTCAAAAATCCTTTTCCTCAACTCACAGAGGAGCACAGTAACACCTTTACAAATGAGTTTTTGTATAAAATGGTATATGATTTAAGGTGCTTCCCCACCCATCCATTGTTTTGGTTTTAAAATTGAGTAAAGCCTTTAGTTACTCCTCATTCTGAGAAAATATTAAATAAGATCTTGCTATAATGTAATCTAGAAATGTTGTTGCTAATGAGAATCAGTGGGCTCACAGTTCTAGGTACATTGAAGTCCAGTAGGGTTTCATGTTTTTTTGTGTGTTGTATTTGTAACTTTTATTTGAAGTGATCACTGTGCTTAAATTCTGCCTGTGCTATGAAAACTCTCATTTAGGACATAATGAAGGTACTCTGGCAATGAAAGAAGGTGAAGTTCTATACATTATTGAAGAGGACAAAGGTGATGGATGGACAAGAGCTCGGAGACAGAACGGTGAAGAAGGCTACGTTCCCACATCATACATAGATGTAACTCTAGAGAAAAACAGTAAAGGTGCAGTAACTTACATCTAAACTAACCAGGCAGCTTTGTTACATGTATGACATAGGAACAGTAACATAAAACGAAAACACATTGAAGGGTGGGAAAACATAAGGAAACTTAAAGGGCATCCAAGATTTCTTGTTCACCATGTGAGCTGAGTGTAGGCTCGATCTTAGAGATGTGACTATTACCACAAGAAACGGTTCTCGTGATGCTTTACCATTTGAGTGATGTTGATGTGAAGCTTACTTGATGCCTTTTGCTTTATGTCCTGCTTAAGTCCATGTGAAGGTTTTGTGTTTTTCTGCCTTGTAAATCATAGAATTTGATCTATTGAGCAGGAATCCATAGATAAAAAACTCCCCACCCTCCTACACTTGACTTAGAAAACATAGTGACTGTAGTGAGTTAAAACTACTCTGAAATGCTATAGAAAGCTGACTCCCAAAAGAGTGGTTTGGTATAGGAGTTTGAATTTAGCTACAGTTTTCAGGAAGAAAAATAATAGTTGGCTAATTGGATAAAATAAGAATGTAACCATTTTCATTTTCCTCCCTATTCTTAACTTTGGTTTCCTAAAGGAAGAAAACAAGCACCTAGCACATAATCTATTTTAGTAGTAGGCTAATCAAGAGACCTGTAAAGTAAATCAACCTGATCTGGCTCTTATGTGAATAAAATGGCTTTCTTTTGAGACCTGAAAATATTTTCAGGCTTACTACTAATTTTCAGTAATGTACAAGCTTCCTTCCAAATTAATCTAATGCTTGTATTTTTCATCTTGAAAATATCTTTTGGGAAATATCACTTTAGTGATTATTTAGCATTTAGCAGCTATACATAGGAAAATTCTAAATAAACTAAGAGGAAATCTTAAATGGGGGGGAAGTACCGGCAGACTTGACTTTGAAAAGAAAAACAACTTTTTTGACTAACTGGGTTGGAGGAAAATATCTGTACCACCATTTAGGGCATTTCCTTGTTTTAATGCTGAACCATCACTTATTAAGATAGATTTTTTTTTTCCAATTAATTTCAACAAGCATTTGTTGGTAACTCTGTACAGTCAAGGACTGTGCAGTGCTAGTTGTATGGGAAAGTAAAGTGAGGAAGCAACGATGGGTTGGTCCTTAGTTTTGCTCGTTTTTGCTCCAGATTTTTCTGGTGTTTTCAATAACTGACTATAAAATGATTTTAGAGGGCCGGCCCTGTGGCTTGGTGGTTAAGTGCGCGCGCTGCAATGCTGGTGGCCCGGGTTCGGATCCCGGGTGCGCATCGAGGCACCACTTCTCCGTCCATCCTGAGGCCGAGTCCCACATACAGCAACTAGAAGGATGTGCAGCTATGACATACAACTATCTACTGGGGCTTTGGGGGGAAAAAATAAAATAAATAAAATCTTTAAAAAAAAAAAAATGATTTTAGAGACATTTGGGACGGACGCTTTAAACTGAACACCCCTTTTGGTCTTACCAAAGGTCTTCAGTAATTGTTCTTTTCTTTTTCCTCCTGGACTGCAGGTTCCTGAAGAGGGTTTCTGAGGAAATGGGCAAGATGTTGAAGGAGGTTACATGCAGCTGCTTTTGGGGGGAGGGTGTTAGAGTTGTCAGGCTCAAAGAGAGAGTGAGAGAAGCAAGTTGCATGAGTGCATGCAGACATGATTATTTTTTACTAACTTCATCAGCATTTCCATACATTGTTTTTAAAAAAATCATTGTAATACCAATCCTTAAATTCCTCGTTCACAATTATTCACATGAAGGGAAAAAAGCCAACAATGGCTAACCTTTTTTCCATTTGTTTTACTGATGATGTCCAAATCAGAAAGAATGCAGAGCTGTCATGAAATTTGTCTTGTGTATGGCTGTCCCAACAGGACTGTCTCTATCCCAGCTCTGTTTTAATTGGCTTTTAGACCCATTGTCTGTTAGAATCCTTGCCATTTGTTAGTGTCTGCCTGCGCCACCTCTGTGCTTGCTTAACATCCTGTTGCATGTCTAGAGTGATCGGGCTAGATTTTTCAGGCATGTCTTGATAATCCCTTGTTCTTGTCGAAGCCTTTGTTTGTTTTACATTTGTAGTGCAGATCACTTTGTCAAACATCTCCAGCACTAATGTTTCCATCCTAGTATTTGTGTATGCTGCTATAACTTCCCCACTGCAAAACATTCCGGTTTTGACATTATGAAGTAGTTCGTGAACCTGAAGTATTGGTGATAAGAAAAAGAAAACATCTCTGCTCTAGCCTACAGCCCACTTGAAAGAACTCTTTGAAACGTGATATATCGTCAGCACCTCAGTCTGGGAAGAATCTATAGTCAGCACTGAAATCCTGGCATAATAAACACAGAAGATACTCACCACCTCGAGACAAAGGACTATTGTCAGAAGTCAGCTGCTTCCATTCAAATGCTGCCTTAAACTAGAGTGCCTAAATCTGTTGATTGCCAACACTACCACTACAGTATCCCACAAAGGGCTTTGTGTGTCAGCTCAGTGCGACCTCCTTTAACTCGGCAGCGCTGCTGCAGCTGCTGACGTAGCCTCGGAATGTGGCTTTTAGAGCTCTACCATGTTTGATGGTGCATCTTCAAATTTTTGCATCAAATTAAAGACATGTCCAAGTCCATTTTACTTTACTCAGTGTTTTTATGAGCAGTTTTATGGATCTCTCTCCCCATTGTCTTTTAATTTGGGATTACCGTGTTCTCATTTGATTATTACAATGATAGTCTGTTTCCAAGTGATGCTTTTGTTTGAACCAGATACAATTTAGTGAAACTTTGTAATGATCTATGTGCACTTTCACTTGTAAAATGGAAATTTCTGTGTGTTTATACTTGTAAATATAATTGTCGTTAGTGCCCCTGTTGCTCCTGTTGTCCTGCCTCACATTTGTGGTTCTGTTAACGACTGGTATCTTAACTAATTTCTTAGTGGTGTTTAATAGGGCGGTGGGTGAGGGTGGGGGGGATATTTGTACCACGAAAGCTTCATTAATTTGGTTCTTTACTGTTTTGAAGGAAGAAAGAACGTGAAATGGTCTGTGTATTATTGGATTTTAAGCAATATTCTAGAAGCTGTGTGACTGCTTTAATAATATTTTCCCAGTGTTATTTGAATTGTACTACCAGTTATACTAAAGCTGAATGACAATTGTGTGAAAGTTAATGCCTTCATAAGATCAAGTACGCCCCTGTTACACAGCTGACATATAGTGTGTTACCTTTGAGGCTAGTAAAATATAAAGTTTAGATTTTGAATCTCATTACAGGGTTATTTATATAATGTGACATTATTCAATACTGACAGACTACATAAAGTAGTTTTAAAATCTAGTGCTATTTTTATTTTAAAGGTTAGCAATGAGGAGGAAATGTGATCTGACTATGTTTGTCTTCTGTACAAAGCCTGAAGTGCTTGTGTTTTTTTGGCTCATAGCCACAGAGGGCAAAGTTTAAGGCTTTCTTGTAAGGACTAACTGTTCTTTTCAAGCTACTGTTTGTTTTTCTAAAAGCAGGATTTGCTTCCGTAGGAGGCAGTTCCTTCGTGTGAAATAGTGCAACCTGTATATGGTTATTACAATAGGAAAGACATTTGAACTTGCACAGTTAAATCATTCTTAAATCATTCTTAAATTTTGAACATGTGAATTGTCCAAAAGAAATCTTTAATTTTTCAGTAATTCTTACTCTTTTTGTGCACATGTTGATTTCTTAATGGTAAATGCTTTGTTTAAGATAGTGTTCTCTGTTGAGAATATTTTCATGAAATAAAAAAAATCTTTTCATGGTCAGTTAAGGTGTATAGTGTGTTATCTCTTATTGCTGTGTACACTCGAGATGTAATGATTTTGTTCTTGCATGTGCTAACTTGCAGATAATACAAAGTAGATGACAGGTTCCATGAGTGGAACCATCTGTGTTGGCACCTATTTTGCAAAGCAATTTTGGAAACTTTATTCTAGTTTTAGTTTCTCTCAAGCTTTCCTAAAGGGGGAAAAATGTTAACTATTTCTTTAGAGTGAATTTAAGTTGAGTGTAATAATTCAGATTATTACAGTAGCTGTGTTGCACATACTTTCCTTTTACATCATCTTATCCTCTGCACCCATAAGAACTGTCCCTATACCACATAGCTTGGTCCAGCCACATACTGGTCAGCATTTCCCGTGCTTCTGCTTGAATTCCTGATCAGTCAGAGAGAGCACCCTTGTCTTCCTGGCATTTCAAAGCATGGGAAGAGAATTGTACCATAATTAGTGTCACATCTGTCATTTTAGGAAGTTTTAATTTTAGAAGATTCAGCTTTTTAAAAAATATGAAACTATGATGAGTAACTTCTAGAAACCCAAAAAAGGGTTGATCCTGAACAATGAGGGGTTGCAATTGTTGAGATGAAAATCTAGAGATCCACGCCAAGCTTGGAAGTAGGGACACACACAAAACAAAACAGCAGGAAAACTGTGTCAACAAAAAATCTCAAAACAATGAAAAGGACTTTTACTATCTAGAATACAATCAGGGAAGTCAAATCCTACTTGCTAGGGAAAGATAACATCCTTGTAACAATATTAACAAAAGGAAAAGGATCTCCATACTTGCTGAAAAGGATGGATTTTCTTGGTGAAGAAGGTATTAGTTTAGGTGAAAAAATGCTAAAGAAACACCAAACCTATTTCAGTGAGCTCATATACCTAGGATCATATATATTCCTGAGTATAGTCACTGTTAGTAATCTAAGAAACTAGAGAAATTACAAGAGGTGCCAAAAGTTTGGGGGGTGGGAAAATATAAATTTTGAAGAGTTATTTCTGGAAAGTTTGACAATTCTTTACTTGATAATTTTGTCAGCATTTAGGAGAACATGTAATGGGCAACTGATCTGGGTCCTAAGAATAAGCCACATCAAATTAGCCTCATTCCTTTCTTTTGATACAAATGGGGAATTCTACAGACATAATTGTGTTGATTTCAGTACAATTTCTATATTGGACAAGATTTGCTCATTTTTGTACAATGGTGATAGCAATCTTGTAGAGAATGGGAGCTTGCAAGAAGCTGATTTGTTAAACCCAGAAGGTCAACCCCAAGGAGAACTTATTCTGGAAAATATATGTTATGAACCATAATAAACATAAATCTATCACTCAACTTAAGAAATAGAAAATTGCCATCTCCCTCTCCTTCAAAGATAACCATTATCCTGAATTTTACGTTTATTTTTGTTTTTCTTAGTGTTCCCACATGGGTATTTTTCCTAAACCTGATTAGCTTTCCATGTTTTTGAGTTCCCTAAGGACAGTGTCATACTCTGTATGAGCAGGGCTTATACTCAGCTGGTGCACACTGATATAGCCATAGTTAATGCTAAATATTGAAATATTTCCATTCTGGTTGGTTAACAGTAATTCTGAAAAGCAGTAAAACTAGTTAATCATAAAAGTTCCAGTATGTGTGGTTTGTCTCAGAAACCACTCATGACACTCCGTGGTGCATTTCTGGTTTGAGCACTGGGACAAAGCTGAAGAGCTTACTATATGTTTACTAGTATTTCAAGTGTTGAGGAATCTTCTCTGGTTTTGTAAGCCTGTTAGTGGGAGAGGGACCAGGGTAACCAAGCTGAGGAAGACCTCTGTTCATCATCCAAGGAAATGCCTCATCCTGCTCAAGGGGAGAAGACGCGTCTAAGTTCTGGTAGCAGCTGGGAGACTGGAAGGGAGTGTGGGTAGACACAAGTGTTTGAGGACATAGGCCCTTGTGGTGTAGTAATGACCCTGTAGATGGTTTTTTTAAAGTTTCGTTTTGTTTGGCAACTTGCTCTGTGGTAGAGGGTGGCCTGCCTTGTGCATTGAAGATTTGTGAGGAGTGGGCCTCTACCAGGACTCTGTTTAATACCCAGAAGAGTGCTCTCCAGCAAGTGACAGCAGAACTCCTGCTCTGTTCTCCTCCCCTTCCCTTGGTTGGTCTCCAGATAGGAGTATCAAATTTGTCTGCTCTCTCCACCTTCACAAGGCCACCTTTCCCCTCATTTGCCTAGGCACACCAAGTCACTCAGTCTCAGGGCCAGCAGAAGTCCTGGCAGACTTGTCCAGTTTGTTTTTTATTCTCCTGGTTCTTCCCTTTGTCCTGCATCATGACTGGCATCCAACCAGTCATTGGTTATGTCCTGGTTGGCCAATGTGGGGGACACAATTTTGGGTGTGGAAAGAGACAGACATGAAGCACGAGCTCCCAGTTCTGGTAACCAAGATCATCAATCCCCTCGCAACTCGCTCCCTCTTCCCCGCTTTCTCCACTCTCTTTCCTCCAGCTGGGAGCTGCTACCACTGGCTCTCGGCATATAGCCAGCACCCAAATAGTACTATCCTGTCTGATGAGGTGAGATGGGGATCAACTGCATGTCCCCTCTCTTCAGGTGCCAGACACACATGAATAAATTAATGACTATTAATTGGAAGAGTTTGCAGCCCTATGTCAAATCATGAGGACGTCATTTAGCTGGTGACAGTGACGTCAAACAAAAAATTATACCAACCCAACTGGTTTTTTTGTTTTGTGAGGAAGATCAGCCCTGAGCTAACGTCCATGCTAATCCTCTTTTTGCTGAGGAGGACCGGCTCTGAGCTAACATCTATTGCCAATCCTCCTCTTTCCTCTCCCCCCTCAAAGCCCCAGTAGATGGTTGTATGTCATAGTTGCACATCCTTCTAGTGGCTGTATGTGGGACGCGGCCTCAGCATGGCCGGAGAAGTGGTGCGTCGGTGCGCGCCCGGGATCCGAACCCGGGCCTCCAGTAGCGGAGTACGCGCACTTAACCACTAAGCCACGGGGCTGGCCCAACCCAACTGTTTAAACGAATGATTTGGAAATTATTAGTGGTTGATGAATGATTTGTGCTACTTTTGTCACTTGATAAAGTTTTATTATGTAGTTTATTTAAACAATAAGGGATTATTTTACTTGTTGATTTGCACATTGATTTATATATTGTTAGTTCATATAATTTATATATTAACTTATTAACATCCCACTTTTTAAATATTTTGAATATTGCATGGTATCTTCTGAGACTTGCTTTTTCACTCCACATTGTTCTAAGATTTATCTATGTTTATGCATAGTTCATTTTACTGTGTATAGCATTCCATTACATATACACAATTTATCCATCCTCCAGTTGATGGACATTTGGGCTATTTCCTGAATTTTGCTAGTATAAACAGTGCTGCTATGCACATCCATGTGCCTGTGTACTGATACAAGTGTTTCTCTAAGATCTATACCTAGGAGTGGAATTGCTAGGTTGTGGGTTATGTTTATCTTCAGTTTAAAAAGATAATGCCTCATTTTCCCTTTAAAGTGGTGACGACATTTTTACACACCTATAAGTTGTGTATAAGGGTTACTTATGTTCCATATCCTGGCCAACACTTAGGAGTCAGACTTTTCAATTTTTGTCAATTCAGTGGATGTAAAATAGCATTTTATTGTAGTCTTCATTTGCTTTTCCCTGATTATTGATGAAGTTGAACGTCTTTTCATGTTTACCATGTGTGTTTTTCCTTCTGTAAAAGCCTATTTATATCTTTTGCCCATTATTTTCTTTGGTTGGTTGTCTTTCTGTATTCATTCATGGGAGTTCTTTATGTATGAAGGATGCTAATTGTATTAGTTATCTCTTACTGTGTAACATAGCTGGTGATTCTGGCTCAGAGTTTCTCAGGAGGTTGTAGTCAAGGTGTCAGCCAAGGTTGCAATCATAAGGCTTTGACGGGGACTGGAGAGTCCACTTCCAAGATTGTCCACGTGATTGTTGGCAGGTCTCAGTTTTTTGCCCTGTGGATCTCTTTCTAGGTATGCTCACAGCATGGCATCTTGCTTCCTCCAGTGAGTGATCCAAGAAAGAAAAACTCAAGACGGAAGCTGCAGTCTTTTTATAACCTAATCTCAGAAGTGACATACCATTACTTCTGTCCTATGCACTTGGTTATGCAGACCAACCTTGTACAGTGTGGGAGGGGACAACACAAAGGTGTGAACATCAGGTGGCAGGCAACATTGGGGCCATCTTGGTGGCTGTCTACCATACTCATCCTTTGTCAGTTTTATGTGTTGCTAATACCTCTCAGTTCTTTCAATTTACCTATGATATCTTTTTATTTTATTTTATTTTATTTATTTTTCCCCCAAAGCCCCAGTAGATAGTTGTATGTCATAGTTGCACATCCTTCTAGTTGCTGTATGTGGGACGCAGCCTCAGCATGGCCAGAGAAGCGGTGTGTCGGTGTGCGCCCAGGATCCGAACCCGGGCTGCCAGCAGCGGAGTGCGCGCACTTAACCACTAAGCCACGGGGCAGGCCCACCTATGATATCTTTTGATGAATAGAAGTTCATTTTAATGTAGATTGATTAATCTTTCATATTTAATGCTTTTTCCATCTAGTTTAAGAAAATCTTCCTTGATTCAAAGTAAAAGAGATTATGTTTTCTTCTAAAAGTGTTATGGTTTTGCCTTTCACATGTAGATTCTTAATTCGTCTAGATTTTATTTTGGTGTATGATATGAGATAAGGAACAATTTTCCCCCCTTTCATTTGCTTAACCAGTTCAAGAATTACTTAAAAAGTCATCCTTTCCCCTACTGATTGGCAGTGTTACTTCTGTCATATGTCAAATTTCTCGTGACAGTTTCTTAATTATCATAGCTTAATAATGAGCTTGCATCTGGTAGAACAGATTCTCCCCCACCCCCATCCCGGCTTATTTTCCTAGGATGGTCTTGATTGTTCTTAGCCATCTAAGTTTTAGGAAAAGCTTATTAAGTTAGCTTGAAAAATCCTGTTGGATTTTGATTGGGATTGCATTGAGTTTATAGATCATTTTAAGAACTAATGCAGAATCTTCTAATCTGTGAACATGGTGCCTCCATTCATTTACTTTTCTTCAGATTTTTAAAATAATAAAGTTTAAAAATTTCTTCAAGTTCTTGTACATCTTTTGTTAGAAACATTCCTAGGTATCACATTTTTAAAAATGTTTTAATATTTTATTATAAACATTCATATGAATGCATAAAACATAAGTGTACAGCTTAAGTTATTAGAAAGCGACTTGAGTCAGGAAATAAAGCCTTACCAGCACCCCAGAAACCTGCCGCATCCCCATTAAAAAGTACACTCTGTTCCCTCTCTCATAATTTTCCTTTTTTATGGACTATAAATTTTCATGTGTCTTTATGCTTCATGTTTCTTGTAAACAGTATAAGGTTATTTTGTTTTAAATCTGAGTGGCCATCTCTGACTTTTAATTGGCAGGTTCAGGCTATTTTATAATGATTATTGATAAGTTTGGATTTATTTCTGCCATCTTTGTGCCTGCTATGCATCTCACTTTTCATACATATATATTTTTGTTTACATATATATATATATTTTTGTTTTCTCCACTGTTTCAAGTGTGAAACTTTGACCCTAATTTCTGTCCTTGTAGTATTCATCCTTGACATTTTAAATACTTAAAACTTATCAATATCTTAATCCTTGTAGTGATTAGAAGGGATAACACTTTGTCAGAATTCGCATAACTCTGATCACCCCTCTCCTGGTTTGTGCTATTGTTTTAATTGCCTTTTTAACTTCATGTAGAAGACACTATGATGTTTAGTGTTTTTTCCGCTATACCTTTAAGCTTACCAATTTCTCTGCTCACCAATCCTTAAATCTCAGACCTTTCTTCTGGGTGAATTGCTGCCTCTCCACCCCACTTTCTTTCCTTCTGGAGCTCTGATGAGATGCATTGGGTCATTCTATTTCAATCCTTTAAGTCTTTTAATCTCTCTTCTGTTTTTCCTCTTCTTGTCTCTGCTGTATTCTGGGCATGTCAGATATGTCTTCCAGTTCATTAAAGCTTCAGTTGGAGCTAATCTTCTGTTTAATATTAGCATCCATTGAGTTTTTAATTTCATTATACATTTCTAAAGGATCTAGTTTCTCTTAAAATCTGATCATTTTTTAATTCTCATTTCCTCTGTTAGTTCATTTTTTTCCTTATACATATCCGTATATGATTGCATTCAAAATACAGTAATTCCAGTATCTGAAGGCATTGGGGTTCTAAATCTTTTTTTTTTGCAGCATTTTATTCATGATGGTGTTGCCTGCTTGTTTTTTTACATATATACTATTTTGTATATACATATATATATTTTTTTTCATTTTTGGTTTACTTTAATTATGGGAATGCCAGATGCTTTCCTCCTGAGAGGATGGGTTTATGTCTGCCAGGCCCCAGAGATGCCACCAACCTCGGACCATTGTAAATCAGTTTCTTGGTTTTGTAAATTTTACTCCAGACGTATTTGAGGACAGGCTTGTAGTTGCAAATCCTCACCAAAGACTATTATTACAATTATTTTTCTTCTTGTAGCTGTGCATGAAAAACAGGCTTGTTTCCTGGTAACTTCTCTTTGCTGGCGGCTGGATTTTTCCCCAGCCTATTAACAGGGACCCTTTAAGAATCCCTATTTCAGGTTCAGCTCCCCCAAGACACTGTCTCCTATTCGCTGAGTTGATGTCAGTATTTGTCCTTTAGGGCCACCCAGGTTTTTAAGTTAAGTTCTCTTACAGAGTTGATTTCAATTTGCTGTTCCTTTTGGTGGGTGAGGTGAAAGGGCAGGATTGTTCCTTGGGGATTTCTTTTTCATTCTGTCAAGCTTAACAATGCACTAAAAGAAGATAGGTTGTTCATTAAAAATTATTGATCTAGTTATAGTGGGAGGGCTTTTGAAGGGCATCTGAACCACCAATTGCTGGAAGTAGAAGTGTGCTTTGGTTGTTTTCAGCAAATAAAAAATAAATAAACAGTAGGGTGATGGCACCTTTAAAAAAATGGGAGAGGAACCTCATGATTTTATGTTAATGGAAATAAGAGTCCAGAATTTGAAACTAATGTTTCCATTGTATTAAATAGACCACAGTGAGAGGCTCATACTTAGTTCTTGTAGGCATATTTAAGATAACCATCAATAGGGTGATGGTTAAGTTATAGTGTAACTTCTGTAACCAATAAATCATATTTTTTCAAAGGTTATTTAACATCATGGAGAAATTTTCACAACTTGTTGGAGAAAAGTTGAATATAAAACTATTGCGTATGGTCCCAACATTATATAGAAGACAGGAAGGAAAAGCAAATTGGTTACCTGTTTGACAGTTGGTGGCCGAATGACAGAAGTTTATTATTTTATTTTAAAATCTTGTATTCCAAATTTTCTACAATAGAAAAAAATTGAGAGGAATACTGATAAACCAGACAGTATCCCCTTGGGAAGTAAAAAACCTAGAAAATACATGAAGTGGGTGAAGAGGTCATGAAATATACTAACATCTGGGTGCTCACTTTGTACCAGTGCTATGTTGCATACTGGACTTGACCCAAGTCCAACCGCGAGCAAGCGCCACAGCTTCAGTTTGAACCTAGGTCTTCTGGAGCCAGCTTTACCATGTATCAACTATTCACTCTGTCTCCTAAGCCAGAAACCTTAAATTTTCCATTCCACGCTCATTAATTTTTGTTTACTATCAAGATATAGTGGCTAGGGAAGAGGGTGCCCCAGGAAGGTAGGCGGTAGACTTACTGTACTATGATGAGTGGTTTAATATTAAAAAGACTGGATACAATTGTTTCACAAAAAGATATATTTTCATGACTATTTACACTTTTCATATTTAAAGAATATCATACAACTGATACCTTCTGAAATGTTTCATGCTTTTAAAGTCTTTTCTATTTACACTTATCTGACATGGAATTAAAACTAAAATGGTCAAATACCTTGGTAATATAAAGCAACCAGCCAACATAGCTAGGCTAGGTCTTCTCTTAAATTTGCTGATCAACATTAGCAATAGTTACCTTAATAATAAATTATCATTCATTTAAAAAATCAGTAGTAATTTTAAACAGTTCATAAATAAGTGTGCTCTGTGCAATTTACATGTTTAATATCCTGTGGATACTAAAAGCTTGTATATTGTCAGATTTGCACATTATTACTTTATCAAATCATAAGCTTTCCCAAAGAAGAAACTGGAGAAGCTTGAAATAATATCCTCAGGTTCTCTGGAGAGTTATCAAAGCTCTGCCTGCTTTACAGGAGGAGGTTCCAGTTTACGTGAGAGGGCAGTTAAAATCTGGTTGAATTTCTCGTATCTCTCTGCCTGATTGACTTGTGCACCTTTGCTGCCCCACAGCAATCGCATCTGAAATTCAGTCTTGAAGATTTCACTCATTTCTTCATCTGGTTGAAAACCTAATAAAAACAAAACAAAACAACTGCCTAAAACATAGTGTTGAAAACACTGAACCTGAGCACGTTTAGAGGAGGAGTAACAAGAAAACTCACTAAAACATGATAAGACTCGTGTAGACGAGCCACTCTGGTTTGTAGTGCTGTGAGAAGGAGTGTTCAGAGTACCTTCTTGGGTTTTTTTTACAGCTTTATTTATATATAACTTACATGTCATGATTCATCCATTTTAGCTGCAGTTTGATTTATAATTATAGATCTATACAGTTGCACAACCGTCACCACCAGTTTCAGACCACTTCTAGCACCCTAGAAAGTTCCCTCATACCTCTTTGTAGTCAATCCCTGTTCCTGTCTCAGATCCCAGTCAACCACTGATCTGCTTTCTGCTGCTATTGTTTTGCCTTTTCTAGAAATTTGATATAAATGGCATTACAGAATTATGGACTTTTTTGTGTGTCTGGCTTCTTAGCATGATGTTTTTGAGATTATTTCATATTGTTGCATGTTATCAATAATTCATTCCTTGTTATTGCTGAGTAGTATTCAGTTATACGGACATCATTTTATTTACCCATTGACCAAGTGATAGACATGTAGATTGTTTCCAGTCTCTGGCTATTATGAATAATGTTGTGAACATTTGTATAAGTCTTTGTGTGGACATGTGTTTTCATTTCTCTAGGAGTGGAATTACTGGGTCATATGGTAAATATACGGTTACTCTTAAAGAAACTGTCAAACTCTTTTCCAAAATGGCTGTACCATTTTATATTCTTACAAGTAATATGAAGATTCCAGTTTCTCCACATGCTGCCAACTCTTAGTATTGTCATTCTAGATAGTGTGGGGTGGTATCTCACTGTGGTTTATATTTACATTTCCCTAATGACTAATGCTTTGAACATTTTTCCATGTAGTTACTTGTCATTTGTATATCTTCTCTGCTGTAGTGTCTATTCAAATCTTTTGTCTGTTCAAATCTTGTCTTCTCAATGAGTTGTAAGAGTTCTTTATATATTCTAGATATAAGTCCTTTATCAGATATGTTTACCAAATATTTTCTTCTAGTGTGTGGCTTGCCTTTTTCTTAATGGTGTCTTTTGAAGAGCAAAATTTTAAATTTTGGTTTATCAATGTTTTCTGTTATGGTTCATGCTTTCTATAGCCTAAGAAATCTTTGCCTAACCCAAGGTCACAATGAATTTCTCCCTTGTTTTCTTATAGGAGCTTTACACTTGAGCTCTTACATTTTGGGTCTTTGATCCATTTTGGATTAATTATTGTGTACGGTATGAGGTAAAGATCGAGATTCAGTTTTTTTTTTTTGCACATGATATTTAATAGTTCCGGCACCATTTGTTGAAGGACTATACTTTATCCAGTGGATTACCTTGGCACCTTGGTCAAAAATCAGTTGACAGCCATATCTGTGGGCCTGTTTCTCAACTCCCTCCTCTATGTAGGAGAAGATCTGTCTACTTAAGGCTAAGGATGCTCAGTCAACTCTGAGAGGTGGAAACCTCTAGCCAAAGAGTCATACAGGCATGTGGTTCTCATCCTTGATAACTGCTGGACTACTCTGCTCTGTCGTTAAATACATTTCCACCATCTAGATCACATTCTCTTGGTGGTGGAGAAGATAATAAAAGCCTTCTAGTCCATCCTTCCATGTGATGCCAGAGTATTTTTGATAGATAACCAACCAGAGGCCAGATGACAACTTCCATTCATTCAGTTAATCTACTTTAAGCCCCTACCCTGGACTGGTGCTGGGGATATGTTGGTGAACAAATTTCTGCCCTTACTGGGTTCACAGTCACTTCCAGCAATGGGAACTTTCTATATAAACCTGTAGCAGGATCAACTGAGCAGTACCATCAAATACCTTTAAAGCTATTTGCAGTAGAACAGCTTACAGCACACTTTCTCAAAACCCATCCTAATATATTGGCTTAGGCAACATCCAATGTAATATATTTATTGGCTTTGTATAAGGAGACACTCTAATATCTGGTGAATTGAATTATATGCTTTTATTGTTTTGAGTCCTACAATGCCAACCCTGGAGAACTTCCTGAGGAAAAAAATGAAACAAGTATGTGGTGCTTACAACTACAGTGGACACACTGCAAATTGTTTATTCCCAAATTCTGGTTCTGAAGCAATAACTTTGTTTTTGTATGAAGTAATAGGCCTCTCCTGCCTCATACAGTTCTTAACCTTATGGAAAAAACTGAAGAATTTTAAAAATTTTATAGTGAGGAAGAGAAAACAGTTATCCCTGCTAACTGCCTTGGTAAAGCCCTCATTCTTGTACTTGCTTCTTAAATGGTCTTTTTGCCTAAAAGCCTTCAGCCCTCCAGCCTTCCTCCACAGATGCCAGATTTAAAACATAAATCTGACAATATGATGACATCCTTCCATGTTTAAAACACTTCACTGGCTCTTCCTCAGCCACAGTCCTACATGGAAGGCCTTTCCACCTGTACCCAACCTCCCTCTTCAGCCTAGCTGGCCATTCCTTAAGTCACACTTTTTTATTTTATTTTTTTTATTTATTTTTTATTTATTTATTTTTTGTGCAGAAGATCAGCCCTGAGCTAACATCCATGCTAATCCTCCTCTTTTTGCTGAGGAAGACCGGCTCTGAGCTAACATCTATTGCCAATCCTCCTCCTTTTATTCCCCAAAGCCCCAGTAGATAGTTCTATGTCGTAGTTGCACATCCTTCTAGTTGCTGTATGTGGGATGCGGCCTCAGCATGGCTGGAGAAGCGGTGCATCGGCGTGTGCCCGGGATCGGAACCTGGGCCGCCAGTAGCCGAGTGCACGCACTTAACCGCTAAGCCACGGGCTGGCCCCTCACACTTTATTTTATTTTTTTGTGAGGAGATCAGCCCTGTGCTAACATCTGCCAATCCTCCTCTTTTTTTACTGAGGAAGACTGGCCCTGGGCTAACATCCATGCCCATCTTCCTCCACTTTATATGGGATGCCGCCACAGCATGGCTTGCCAAGCAGTGCGTCGGTGCGCGCCTGGGAACCGAACCAGTGAACCCCGGGCCGCCGCAGCAGAGCACACGCACTTAACCGCTTGCGCCACTGGGCCAGCCCCCACCTTAAGAAACACTTTAATCTAAACCCAAGTACTTGCAATTTGTATTTTTCCCCATTGGACCCTCTGATGCTAAGAGCAGGGGAACCCACTTCCCAGGGTAACTGGGAAGAAACGGGAATGCAGATAAATGAACTCAAGTGGAAGTCTATCTTCTCATGTTGGCCCATCACCTTTTCTAAGAGCGATCATTAGAGGGACTAATGATAGGCAAGCTGACCAATTCTTCCTTGACCCTTTCTGTTTATTCTATACCACTGACAACAGAACACATAAAAAGAAAGGAGAAAGAGGATCCTTGAGTCATTTAGGAATTAGAAGGAAGTAATGATCAATCATATAGGAAATGGAATTCCCATGCCCTAATTTTTTCTACTTGGTCTTTTTGTAACTAAGGGCATCCATGCTCTTTCATTTCTTCATTCCAATTACTGTGCAGAGCTCAGCTTACAAAAAACAGCTCTTACCTTCCAGAATCCTCTCGGCATTCAGCCGGTAGTCGTCTGCAGCCTCTGCCATGAGTCGGGCTGTTGCCAAATGGTTCAGCATAATCTCACAGCTTTCGTCGTTTTTTTCCCACATGTCAGTTCCTTCAAAAGTGACAGCCTGGCGCTCCATTAAGGTCACAAGAGGCATCAGCAGTGGGACTGAAACATTGTTTGGGGGAACACATGTGGACTCTGAAAAAAAAAAGGGTAAAGTTTTCCATATCATATTTTTTTCAAAGTTAAGCACAGAGTTCTGGTTCAAGATGGCGACATAGGAGGATCCTGGGCTCATATCTTCCCATGGACATACTGAATGTGAAGCTAAATATGGAACAACTTCACCTGAAAAAAAGACCTAAAAACTATCTGAGCAACTCTTATGCATCAGGAGAATGAGAGAAGGACAACACTGAAGTGGGTAGGAGAGGCTGGGACACAATCTTGCCACAAACTCCATCCCCGGTGTAGCTACCTACAGTCAGGAGGGAACTCAAAACCAGGAGCTTCTCCCTGAGGAGTGGAGAGTTTGAACCCCACATCGGGCACCCCAACTTTTAAGACCTGCACCTGAGAGATGAGCCCCCAAAACATCTAGCTTTGAAAACCAATAGGGCTCGCGTCCACGAGACCCACAAGGCTACAATGATCTGAGAAACTGCTCTTACAGGGTTCACCTGCTCGGACTCACCAGCTTAAGGACTCCGTCTAGAGGCAGCTGATTGAGAGGTGCTCAGACTTTATGTGAATGAGGCTCATTTACTCATCTTAAAGCGGTGGCCTGAGGGAGAGGCGTTTAATTTAGCACCAATTTAGAGGCTGCTGCCTGGTAGGCACCTTCACGCTCTCCCTCTGCCTCACTCTAGCCAGCGGGCATTACCTTTCTTTTCTTAAATGCTAGGTGGTTTTTTTTTTTCTTTTTCTTCCCTTTTTTCCTGCGGGCACCATCTATATGCTCTCTCTCTGCCTTGTTCCAGCTGGCAGGCACCATCTTCACGCTCTAGCTGGTGGGCACCATCATTTTTTTTTCTCTCTTTTTCTTTCCCTGGCAGGTGCCCTCTGTACACTCTCCCTCTGCCTCATTCCAGCTAGTGGGTGCCATCTTTGCATTCTCCCTCTGCCATGCTCCAGAGCACCAGTATCTCCTGGAGGGGAGCTTTTACATGCATCTGGTGCCCTGTGTTTTGTGGCTGCCATCCAAGGGACGCCCCTTGATCACCTGGCTCCCACGGACTGTAACAATTGGAAAGACAGTTATTGGCAGACTACCACTCCCAGGGCACTGCACAGACAGCAGACTGAAACACACCCCTAGTCTTTCTGAGAAAGAGGCCTATTTGCTTGTGCAGGAGCTTTGGCCTGAGGGGCAGCTTTCCAGTTTGGCACACATCTAGGGCCTGCAGAGGTATTCTCAGGGAACAGAGGCTGGTGGATGCCATCTTTGCCCTCTCCCTCTACCTCTCTACAGCTTGCTGGTATCTCCCAGAAAGGAGCTACACACTCATGTGGAGCCTCTGTTTTTGCAACTCCAGATCGTCTGGCTCTGGTGGCCAGTGGGGCTTATGCTTGTGATCCCACAGGACTGCATATATTTTCACAGTTTAAAAAGCTGCTGCCTAAGGGTCTGGCTTCAAATTAGGCTGAATCTAGGTGCTGACTGAGATCCTCCCCTTTGGGACACTGACAGGTCTTGGCACACCCTCAACTACTATGAGTCATTAAAAACAAAATAGGCTGGTTTGATAATCACAAAGGTTTGAGAGACGACCAAGAGCTAGGGCAGGGTTGAACGATAAGGTTCATCTCCTACACTCCTTCAAGACTGGGAGAGGTGGCTTTTTCATATAATGCAGAGAAAACAAACACAGAGAGCCAAGCAAAATGAAGAAACAAGGGGATATGTTTCAAACAAAAGAACAAGATAGAATGTTAGAAAAAAACCTTAATGAAAGAGAGATAAGTAATTTACCTAATAAAGAGTTCAAAATAGTGGTCACAAAGATGCTCACCAAACTCAGAGGAAGAATGGATGAGCACCATGAGAACTTGAACAAAAAGATAGAAAATATAAGAAAGTACCAAGTAGAAGTCACAGAGCTGAAGAATACAATAATTAAACTGAAAAATACCCTAGAGGGGTTCAAGAGCAGACTAGATGAAGCAGAAGAAAGAATCAGTGAACTCAAGGACACGGCAGTGGAACTCACCCAATCAGAGCAGCAAAAAGAAAAAAGAATGAAAAAAAGTGAAGATAGTTTAAGGGACTTATGGGACATCACACAGACTAACATTCGCATTATAGGGGTCCCAGAAGAGAAAGAGAAAGGGGCAGAAAACTTATTTGAAGAAATCATCGCAAAAACTTCCCCACCTTGTTGAAGGAAACAGGAAGCCCAGAGAGTTCCATACAAGATGAGCCCCAGGGAGACTCACACCAAGAAATGTTACAATTGAAATGTCAAAAGTTAAAGACAAGGAGAGAATCTTAAAAGTAGCAAGAGAAAAACAACTTGTAATGTACAAGAGAAGCCTCATAAGACTATTAGCAGATTTTTCAACAGAAACTTTGCAGGTGAGAAAGGAGAAGGGAGAGGCACTATATATTCCAAGTGCTAATAGAAAAGAATTTCCAACCAAGAATATCCTATCTGGCAAAGTTATCATTCAGAATTGAGGATTTTCCAGATAAACAAAAGCTAAAGAAGTGAATCACCAATAACTAGACTTATAAGAAATGTTAAAGGGACTTCTTTAAGCTAAAAAGAAATGGCACTAATTAGTAACAAGAAAACATATAATAAAAGTATAAATCTCACTGGTAAAAGTAAATATATAGTAAAGGTAGTGGATTAATCACTTACAAAGCTAGAATGAAGATTAAAAGAAAAAAGCAGTAAAAATAACTATAACTACAATAATTACTTAAGGGATACACAAGATAAAAAGATGTAAAATGTGATATCAAAAACAATAAATGTGAGGGGGGAGAGTAAAAAATGTAGAGCTTTAGAATGCATTCAAATTTAAGTTGGTATCAATTTAAAATAGACTGTTATAAATATAAAGTGTTATATGTAAGCCTCATGGTAACCACAAAGCAAAAACCTATAGTAGATACACAAAAGATAAAGAGAAAGGAATCTAAGCATACCACTAAAGAAAATTTTCAAACCACAAAGGAAGAGAGCAAGAGAAAAAGAACAGAGAGGAACTACAAAACAGCCAGAAAACAATTAACAAAATGGCAATAAGTACATACCTATGAATAATTACGTTAAATGTAAATGGACTATATTCTCCAATCAAAAGACACAGAGTGGCTGAATGGATTAAAAAACAAGACCCATCTATATGCTGCCTACAAGAGACTCACTTCAGATGTAAGGACACACACAGACTGAAAGTGAAGGGATGGAAAAAGATATTCCATGCAAATGGAAACCAAAAGAAAGCTGGAGTAGCTATACTTATATCAGGCAAGATAAACTTTAAAACAAAGACTGTAATAAGAGATAAAGAAGAGCATTACATAATGATAAAGGGGTCAATCCAACAAGAGGATATAACATTTGTAAATATTTATGTACCCAACATAGGAGCACCTAAATATAGGAAAGAAATATTAACAGACCTAAAAGGAGAAATAAACAGCAATACAATAATAGTAGTGGACTTTAATAACCCACTTACATCAACGGATAGATCTTCCAGACAGGAAAACAATAAGGAAACATCAGCCTTAAATGACACTATAGACCAGATGGACTTAACAGATATATACAGAACATTAAAGGCATCAGAACGTCCAAAAGCAACAGAATACACATTTTCTCAAGTACATATGGAAGTTTCTCCAGGATAGAGCATATGTTAGGCCATAAAACAAGTCTTAATAAATTTAAGAGGACTGAAATATTAAGTATTTTCTCCGACCACAATGGTATGAAACTAGAAATCAATTACAAGAAGAAAACTGGAAAATTCACAAATATGTGGAAATTAAACAACATGCTACTGAACAACCAATATGTCAAAGAGAAGTCAAAAAATACCTTGACGGGGCTGGCCCCATGGCTTAGCGGTTAAGTGCGCATGCTCCGCTACTGGTGGCCCAGGTTCGGATCCTGGTGCGCACCGACGCACCGCTTGTCTGGCCATGCTGAGGCGGCGTCCCACATGCAGCAACTAGAGGGATGTGCAACTATGACGTACAACTATCTACTGGGGCTTTGGGGAGAAAAGGGGAAAAAAAGGAGGAGGATTGGCAATAGATGTTAGTTCAGGGCTGGTCTTCCTCAGCAGAAAGAGGAGGATTGGCATGGATGTTAGATCAGGGCTAATCTTCCTCACAAAAAAATAAATAAATAAAAAGCTCTAAAGACAACACTAACATTAAAAAAAAAAATACCTTGAGACAAATGAAAATGGAACTACAACATACCAAAACTTATGGGATGTAGCAAAAGCAGTTCTAAGAGGGACATTCACAGCAATAAATGACTATATCAATAAACAAGAAAACTCTCAAATAAACAACTTAACTTTGCACCTCAAGGAACTAGAAAAAGAAGAAAAAACAAAGTCCAAATTTAATAGAAGGAAAGAAATAAGAAAGATCAGAGTGGAAATAGAGACTAAAGAGACAATAGAAAAGATCAATGAAACTAAGGGCTGGTTCTTAGAAAAGATAAACAAAATCCACAAAGCTTTAGCCAGACTCACCAAGAAAAAAGAGAGAGGACACAAATAAATAAAATCAGAAATGAAAGAAGAGACATTACAACTGATACCACAGAAATACAAAGGATCATAAGAAACTACTATGAACAATTATACACCAACAAATTGACAACCTAGAAGAAATAGATAAATTCCTAGAAGCTTACAACCTACCAAGACTGAACCATGATGAAACAGAAAATCTGAACAGACTACTAGTGAGGAGATTGAATCAGTAATCAAAAACCTCCCAACAAACAAAAGTCCAGGACCACATGGTTTCACTGGTGAATTCTACCAAACATTCAAAGAAGAATTAATACCAATCCTTCTCAAACTTTTCCAAAAAATACAAGTGGAGGGAACACTTCCAAACTCATTTTATAAGGCTAGCATTACCCTAATACCAAAACCAGACAGAGATGCCACAAGAAAATTACAGGCCAATATCCCTAATAAATGCAAAAATCCTCAACAAAATATTAACAAACCAAATTCAACAATATATTAAAAGGACGATATACCATGATCAAGTGGGATTAATTCCATGGATGCAAGGATGGTTCAACATCCACAAATCAATCAATGTGATACACCACATTAACAAAGTTAAGGATAAAAATCATATGATCATCTCAATAGACGGAAAAACATCATTTGACAAAATTCAACATCCATTTATGATAAAAACTCTCAACAAAGTGGGTATAGAGGGAATGAACGTCAACATAATAAAGGTCATATATGACAAACGCACAGCTAACATTATACTCAATGGTGAAAAGCTGGAAAGTTTTTCCTCTATGATCAGGAAGAAGATAAGGATGTGCACTCTTGCCACTTTTATTCAACCTAGTATTGGAAGTCCTAGCCAGAGCAATTAGGAAGGAAAAGAAATAAAAGATATCCAAATTGGAAAGGAAGAAGTAAAACTGTCACTATTTGCAGATGACATGACCTTATACTTGAAAACCCTAAAGATTCCACCAAAAAAATGTTAGAACTAATAAATTCAGTAAAGTTGCAGAATACAAAATCAATATACAAAAATCTTTTGTGTTTTAATACACTAATAATGAACTATCAGAAAGAGAAATTAAGAAAACAACCTCATTTACAATTTATGTTGCACATCTGAAACTAATGTTATGTCATTATACCTCAATAAAACAAATAATTAAAAAAAAAAAAAGTTAAGCACAGAAAGGTCACTGGTAGCCCGTGTCTTGTTTCAGTAACTGCAGACCTTCTACAAGCGATATTGTCATCTGATAAAAGCTTGATGACTCATCAACAATCCTGCAGTTAGCTAGGGGCCTCATAACACGCCCTGCTCAATGCTTTGATCCAACCAGAACAGATACAACCTAACATTCAGGGCAGCCACCAGGCCTGCTTCCGCTGACCCTGTGCTCACCTCTGCCTTCGTGCAGGATTTTGCTGAAAGGCTTCAGCTGTTTCTCATAGAGGATGGCAGTTTGGGTGTACTGGTGCCGCAGGGCAGTCCACGTTTTTTCTAACCTTGTGATCTGGAAGAAAGAAAGGTGTTATCATTTTGGAAAAGGCTCTTTTTTCAATTACCTTTTTGCTTAAGTTTTGGAATAGGTGATAGATGCACATGATAAAAAAAAGTCAAAGCAGTTGAAAGGAGAGCACAGAGGAAAGCTAATTCCCCACCCCCACCCCATTCTGCATTGCTCTAATGGCTCATCCCAGAAACCACTCCTCTCATCAATTTCTTGTTATGTATGTGTGGGTCTATACACAGACATACACACACATCTTTTAAAGTAAATGCGTATCATACTACATATTTTTCTGTTCCTTGCTTGGAAGTCATTCCATATAGGTACACATAAAACAGCATAGAACAGACTTATTTTGTTAAACTTCTGCATAATGTTCCACTTTATGGATAAACCATAGTTTAGTCTCCTCTAGATAAGATTTTTAAAAATATATTTCTATTACAAAATTACCTAATATTTTATAAATGTGTACATGTGTGAAAATATCTGGAGGATAAATTTCCAGAAGTGAAATTACTGTGTCAAAGAATACATGTATTTTAAATTCTGATAGGAGTTGCCAACTGTCCATAGAGGTTATATTGATGTCAGGATATAGGAATGTAATGTACAGCATTTTAATGTTACTCGTAAGTAATAAGGTCTGAGACACGTAGAAGATTGCCCAGACCACATGATGCCACTACTCATTCCTTTTAATTTCTTTTGGAACAATTTAGTCAACATCAACATATGCCACTGACTCTGACATCCTAAGATAAATGGTCTCCCACTCACACCATACAACCAGCAAGCCTGAGTCGGAAGTTTTCTACATGAAACGTGGAAGCAAGGAAGGGCACTAATATTCAGCAAATGAGAACCAGCGCTGTGTCAGTGATTTGAGGAATTTCATTTAATCTTCACAATGCCCTATGAGGCAGGTATTTTGCCCTTGTTTTACAGATCAAAAAACAGAAGAGATTAGGTAACTTGCTCAAGGTTTCACAGCTGGTAAATGGCAGAGCTGAGATTCATTTCCTTGGCCTCTAAGAGGAAGGTGAGAAGGGATCGGCACCAGCAGATTTGCTGGGAAGGGAAGGATGTGGGCTGATCTTCCTCTGGCCACCCACCACGTTGCCCTCTCTTCTCACAGTCCTCTTCTTCTCTTCTCCCTCCCCGACGCATCGGCCTTTCTGAAAGAAGCCCTTGTCTCTCAGGCAGGCTAGGCCCATCTCCTGGATGCTCCCTCTTGATACTAGAAGCTGAGAAGAGAAGGCGGCGCACGTGGCTGTAGTATAGGGGCAAGTGTGGATGGCACACAGAAATGATGTGATTCTCAGGTTTTCCGTGGGTCTGCCACTTCCCACCCCAGGGCCCTAAATACCCTGGAGGACTATGTCCCCTCATTGCTGAGGTGCCAGGAGGGAAGAGTCTGACGCTGCTGGAGGGGAGGGAGCCACCTACAAAGGCACATTTAGGTGCTTTAGGATAAGTCCCTAACCTCTGAGTTTGATGTCATGAACGGCAACCACATAATGCCACAAAACATCCCCTTTACTATTCTCAGAGGAAGCTTTGGGCTGGAGGGGTATATGCACAGCCTGTTGCCTCAGCCCCCAAAATTATAGGCAGTTTTGGATAAGAGGAAATAAATGTGATGCAAATTAAAGACATCTGAATGAAAAATTACAACCCCTGCTATTAATAAAACGCAGTGTATCATTAAAATATGGATGAATTTGCTTATTTCAAATATCGACCCTACAAAATTCCAGTGCATCTAAAGAGTTTTGAAAGCTCTAGGAATATTATATTATAATTGGAATTGACCCCCCCTCAAATTTCCTAGTGAAGGCATTGAGTTGTTCAGCTTCTTGTTTTTAAGGTGACCTTGCTTTAATGCGAGGAAATTATGTCCCTAACACGCCCTGACTTGCAGGACACATGACTGTAGCCATCTTCTCCAGTGGCAGTGTTGGGTTTTCAGTGAGTACCCAGCAGGATTTCAGAGACAATCTGCGGCTATGAAACAGCCAAGCTGAATGACCAGCGGTTTTGGTGTTACAGGTTGCAGACTGGGTTTGCCCGACTGTCATCTTGTACTCAAAGTCCTCCAAGCACCTAGGGTGTGGCAGGACAGAAAGGGGAAAGCCAACTCTGAGCAATCAAGACAATAGGACCACTTTCCTCCATGAGGTCCATTTGATTTTAAATACAGGTTTTCAGTTTTGACACTCATCCTAAAAACAGCCTGTTAAAGAAGATAAATTCAAAGTGCCCGATTTCAGAAACTCTCATTGGGGGCTATAGGGCAGATGGGCCAGGAATCTGAATTTTTTAACAGGAGAGTCTGTTTGAGGTGACCTGAGGAGCATACTTTGAGATAAACCACTCTAGGGATTCTCAGATATAAGCTCCCCAAATGTCTCAGTTTCCCAGTCAGGACCCCAAACTGCCCGCATGCCCAGTGACCCAGACAGAAGCAGTCTCTTTCTTATGCAGCATGCTTGAGCCAGAGGTATTATCCTAATTGGTTCTTCAGGAACATCGACTGTTCTTGAGGACGACTCTTCTTGTACATCAAAGAGAAGAGTGTGAGCTGTCAGCAATTATCCGCTGTTTTTAAAAACAGAGCCAAAATACTGAGGATGCTGCTCTTGGTCGCCCCCTAATCAAAGCAGCTTCCACTAAGATTCAATTTACCTTTCGAGATTGACTAAAAGAGACTATGATTTGCTAGCATAGTTTGCTAGCATAGGTTTGCAGACCACTCTGCAGAACACTAAGTACACACAGGCCCGCAGGGCCGCACAAAGCAAGTGGAAATTTACCTGCGGCATTTCCAGGGCTTTCATGACGGCCGAGAAAGAATAGAGGTCCCCCATGGAGTCTTTCAGCTCCACCGCCACCTGGATAATCCTATTGAGGGTGGCTGCTCGGTCCTCCAAAGTGCCCGTGCAGCCCAGAATGTCCACTGCAATGCCGATGGCCATCGTGTTGTGTCTGAGAAGGAAGAGATCAGTGGTCAGGCCCAGGGCCAACAGGACTAGGAGGAAATGAAACCAAACTGGCCGGGAAAAGGACTAGTTTTGCACCATTTGCTGCTATTGCTCTGGGATGTGCTGGCAGCTCAGACGGTGTGGTTGCCAATTTCAAGAGAGAGACCACCAGGCTGACTGAGCGAGGCTCAGAGGATGCACTATGCAGAGTCAAAAAGGACAGGAGCCCCAGAACAGGGCCATGTTCAGCCCTGGCCCCGGAGGCATGAAGAGGGCTCTCCTGGGCAAACCTGCTCAGAAGTGCGCGTGGCTCCTTGTACCTGCCACCATGAGAAGTCCAAGGAGACACCAGGTCCCCCAACACACTGGGGGATCTCTTCCTTGGGGAAGCCCTGGGCCACCTCCACTGAGCCCCCAGGATTGCAGAATGGAAGGGACAGAAAAATGAGAGAATATGCTGATCCAGGAAGATGATATGGGTGTCGGAACAAAGGAAAGAATGAGCTAAGAATGGAGTGTCCACGGCTCCGGTCAAGAGGCCACAAAGTGAACAGTGATGTGGACAAAGACTGAATAGCTGACCAGCAGGAACTTCCCTGTAAGGTCAGACCCTAGCAAAATTGAAATCTTGTACCTGCCAACAATCCTCCCTTTTCTTATCCTGAACTACATGGGTCAACCTCACCGACCCAGAACAGGAAGCAGAGTGATCTTTTCTCTACATGACAATGGGACTAATATGAATGGGGTCACAGAGCGGCTCCTTTGTAGCAGGCAGCACAGACTGCAATCCCTCTCCTTCCCTCTAAACCAGGGCCAGGGAGTGGACTGCATGGGGCCAGAATGGCCTCAATTACATTTCTTCCAGGCTGTGGTACAAGTGCTAGAGGTGAAGCCCCGATTCACAGCTGTGCTTCTAAAATACAATACTCCTTTCAAACACTGGGGCCACCTTGTCCTGAAAGTTCACGGCTAAGGATGTCACTCCTTAGCTGCTTCTCTCTGTGCCCACGTGTGCTGGTCTCTCTCTCGCTCTCCTTGACCAAGGGTGGCGTGATTCATCTAGAGCCTAGCATTACTAGTTTCTCCAGTGTTTGTTAAATAAGTTATGAGCTCTGCCGTCTCTGTGTTTGTACATATATGTACGTATGGTGCTTACTCCCAGTGGGACCTTAGGCTGTAACCTGACTGCTCCACTCCTCGATTTCTTCATCTATAAAATGGGAACAAGTGTTGTTGTGAGAAATAGAGACCGTGTGTGGGTGTAAAAATAATTAGTGCCCATCACTGGCAGGCACCTAGCAAACAGAGGTTGTCACTATAATTGTCTCATTGTGCACATCTCTCCCTCTGTTCTGGGTCCATTTCGCCTGTTTGTCTCTATCTCTTTTCTTGATTTCTTGTCTTTCTTAATTAATGGATCCTAGCATAAACTATATTTTTATTATTTGTTGTATTTATCAAAGAGTTTTTTACCCATTTGCAAAGTGTTAAGGCTGAACTGAACATTTTAGATGTTTCTTTTAACTATAGTAAACTAACTTCCCACGTTGCATTCAATCTATTCTTTATTCCGTGTTTTTTTCCTATGTTTTAATGGCTCTTAATAAAAGACAGGTTCTTGACTCCTTTAAGACCTGGCGTTATATCAACGGTTAATTGGGTAATTGTATCCATTCATTCAACCAACATTTGCCTCAGACCTCCTGCATACACCACTACGGGAAACAACCCAGCAGGCAGGTCTGTAGCAGGAGCTCCAGGGTCAGCAGGGAGGCACTAAAGGTTACCTGAAGGACAGCGCCACTCAGTAGGCCTGGAATGGGTGAGTGGTAAGTTAAAAATAAAGGGTGGTTTTGTACTTGGTTCTCAAATACAAGGAGATGATGTCATCTGACCCTTCAAGCCTGCTGTAACCCTGGCCTTTATTTAGCAAACACATTGAATGAAGACAACTGCTCCCCAGGCTCTAGCAGGCAGATCCCACAGGTCCGCCCTGGACAGGAAACAAGCCAAGGAGTGAGACCCAGGCAAGCGGCAATCAGAAGAAAGAGGAAACGGATGTAGATGGAGTGGAAGTCAGAAAACAGCCTAGCTAGAAGCTCCCAGCCTGCCAACCTCAGCCTGCGCCCAGAACATACGTCCACACACCTAACAACACTGATAAAATATGGTCTGGAACCTGGGAAGTTTTCAGGCTGAAACGTATCACATGAGAAATGGGGAAGGGCAGCGGCCCAGCTCATCTCTGCTGAAGCAGTGACCACTGGGCCCAGACGACAGAGGACAAGTCAGTGGAACTGAGAAGCCGGGACCCCAGAGCATGGGGCCGGAAGAGGATGCCTGGAGAGAGGCTGGAATCTAGAAGAGTCTGATCAGGAAAAGTAGGAAGATTCAGAAGTCATCCTACAATTCCCCAAAGGTATTAAACAACAAGATGCCTGAACGAAGTCAGCACGGGCCAGTTCCTAACCTCCTGCCTCCCAGAAGTCTCCATTCAGCACTCTAGGCGTTTTCTATGGGGTAGTCTGCAGCTGTGGAGCCAGAGCAACAGGGCCATTGGAGCCACTTTGTCTGCTTTCTAGCCAGGGAACCTTGAAAGCAGCAGCTGTATCGATCCCCCAGGCTGCCTGAAATGCACGGTTTACTTTCTAGGGGCTGACACCCTAGGACTGCACTGTCCACTCCACAAGTGGCTATTCACACTTAAACTAGTAAACAGGAAAATAAAACATTTCGTCCCTCAGTCGCCATATTTCAGGAGCTCAATAGCTATGTGTGGCTAGTGGCTACGGTAAAGAGATGGGAACATCCCCGCCATCACAGAAGTTGTACTGGACAGCACTGTGACCTAGGACATCGTGGAAAGCCATCGGCCCCCTGGCCTCTGAAGCATCACTGCCCTCTTTTCACGCAAAGCCAGGGCTCAGGTTGTCCATTAAAACCCACATGTGTGTCACGGCAACTGGGAAATTGGTTGGAGAAACAGAAAACTTAAGATAACAAGATGGTCTTCCCAAAACCAACTGTCTTTTTGTGTGTATCAAAAAGGCCAACTTCTATGGTAATATGAGAATCCAGTCTAGTGCTTCTTTTCTTAAAAACATGCCTATTTCTGTCTTTCTAATGTCTAAACGGCCAGTGTTCACACGTGTGGGTTTTAGTGGACAGCCAGGGACCCAGCTTTGCATGAGAAGAGGGCAATAATGCTTCAGAGGGGCACGGCGGGGGCACGAGTGCTGTCATCCCCTGTCCTCTGACCCCCATTTGTCCACCCCTCAAAGAAAACACTATTCAGACTCTGTTCTTCCCAACCTTTCCCACAAACTCCCACTTAATTCCTAAAGCGATCTGGAGGCCAAGGAGCTGCAGCTCAGTGAGGCGGGGCTCTAGTTGGCAAGATGTCCGAGTGTACCGCCCGCTCGCAGCACCCCAGCTCCGGCATGGGCAGGCAAGAGTGGTGACTTCTGCTTGCACAGGCCGATCGTCTGTTCTCTCCTCCACCCCTTGCTGGAGCAGGGACAGGAACGTGTTCTTTCTTCTCTGATTTCTCTGTGCTGTCTCTTTGTGCACCTCCAGGAATTCTCTGGCTCAGGCTTCTGGGAAAAGTCAGCTGGGGCTTACAGGCCTGAGTGAGGTGGCTCTGGGGCAGGTCGGTGCTGCGCCTTTCTCTGCTCTGAAACCTGCTGCTCTGACGGCCTGTGAGGAGTTGCAAGGGCCGGAAATGCAGAGCACAGCACTGCTTACCTTTCAATTATGTCCAGGCGCAGCTGGTGACCATAAGGCAAGGTAATGAGCTCCAGCCCCGAGCTCACGCCCATGTTCTTCCTCATCTCTTCAGAGACTTCGAGTATCCTAGTGACCTGTCAAGAACACAAGTTGAAATATACTGGATCAGAAAGTGGGCTTGCTGTGAACACAAATTTAGCACAAGAAAAGAAATACACTGAACTGGGACCATGTGGATGCACTTTACTTGTTGGACTTCTTTTTTGAGCAGCGGCATCTGAAAATACAGTTTTTATATGATATTTGGAGGATTTTAATACACATACTGGAATATAAAACCTGGGTGGAAAGCACCTAAATTGGTCTGCAGACTCTGCAGATGTGGTGTTTCTGCCTAGCCAGAGAACAGTGTAGTTCTCTGAGCTTTTGTCTAACACAGGCCAGATCCTGCTGCGACGTTTTGCTGCCAACAGCAGGGCTGCGTGTGTGTGGAGCCGACTGATCCCCTGCAGTGGAAAAGCAGAATCTTGTCCAAGTGCCCCTCTGCTGCAGGCTTCGCCGTTCCTGTTCTCACTTAATGGCAGGGCTGGCTGCTATTACCCTTAATTACGCCTCTCCTGGGCTCAGTAAATGCGCCATACGTCTGGAAACTATTAGAAATGTGTATGGCAATTTGAAACTCGAAGTCTCAAACACACCCACTTCCCCCCCCCGAGAGGTTTTCCTTAAAGGAAACCCTTGTTTGTTTGTCCCAGCCAGCTCTCCCCATCTCAGTTCTAGCGTGTAATCATAGTTTACCGGAACCAGATTTTAGTTGACCATTTATCATTATTCCATGTTACCTCGAAATGTTACAACTGAGTCAGTGGGTCTCTAACATGGGGCTAATGGCGCCTCACAGAGCACTGATGTACTAACAGAACAACCAGCAGATACGAGGGGTCTACCCAACCCTGGACACATGGCAGGCACTGGACATTTCCTCTTCTCCATCTGGTGGGGCTGTCCTCGACTATAATTATCCTGGGCAAACGAACAGTCCAGATGTCTTCATAATAGGCCACAAAAAACATCTGGAAGTTTAGCTGATGTTTTTAACCCTGACCCTTAACTTCTGTGGCTGAGCAAAGGAACCACTGTCAGCCCTGGGGAAATGAGCCTGGGGGAATTAGCTCTCAAGCCGCAGACTCCAGAACAGAATGCAGAATTCATACTGTGCTCTCTGGGCCTCAGTTTCCCCTTCTCTAACACAACTGCTACGTTCACCTTTTTCAGGCACTTTCCAAAGGATCAAATGACCTTAGAACTCCAAAAAGCTATTCGAAAATACAAGTTGTGAATCATAGGCCATGTGGAAGGGGGAAGAATTCTGGCCCAGTCTCTGGAAAGAGATTTACACCTTGACCATGGCAAGGCACCCCAGGTGCACACCCCAGCCAGCTGTGGTCACACACACTTGGCTTGCTTGTTTGGACAGCTGCCCTGTCAGAGGCTCCACACCCAGCACCTCTGTGGAGGTGCCCTCCAGATCCACGCACACTCTGTGTAACGAGATTCAACAGCTTGTAACTGATTCAGTTTTGTTCTGGAAGCACTAGCATCTAGAGTGAGACCTGCCCCGAGGGAAGCCTCCAGTCTGTTTTCCTTCAGTGAGGAAAAGTTTTAAAAAATGCTGTTTTCCTGCATGTAAACAATGCAATTCCCTGGTCACTTCCCTGAGATTTTACCAGGAAGCACCTCTACCTGCTCGCTCCACGGCTGAGCAATGGGGCAAGGAAGTCCTGAGCTCGCCTTGTAGGTCCCCTGGGAAGTGCTCAGGGCCGTGCAGCCCACAGAGCAGAGGGGGGTGAACACTTCTGGAGCATTTACTGTGAGCTGGACTCACAGGGCAGGGCAACATCAGTGTCCCATGAGGAGTGTTCCAGCCTCCCTCTGCTCTTCTGATCTTCACTATCCTAGCTCTGTAGGACCTCAGGACTCTGCTCGCTCCTTATCCCACTGCCTCACCTGGCCCTCCTCCCAGCTGCCCAGGGACCTTCTAAACTGCAATGAGATCGTCTGGCTCCTCTCACCGTCTCTGTTGCCCTCAGCAGAGGACTGTAATCTGTACTATGCACTTATGGGCCTGTCTCCCTCACTGGATGGCCAAGTGCTTTGGAGGCAGCAACCTGACAGGAGCCCAGAAGTAGAGACTTAAGAACATCAAAGGAAATAAGCCAGGGGCTGGCCCGGTGGTGGCGCAAGCTGTTAAGTGCGCGCGCTCCGCAGCAGTGGCCCGGGGTTTGCAGGTTCAGATCCCGGGCGCGCACCAACGCACTGCTTGGCAAGCCATGCTGCGGCGGCGTCCCATATAAAGTGGAGGAAGATGGGCACGGATGTTAGCCCAGGGCCAGTCTTCCTCGGAAAAAAAAAAGAGGAGGATTGGCAGATGTTAGCATAGGGCTGATCTCCTCACCAAAAAAAAAAAAAAAACGAAATACACCAGGCCCTCCCCCATCCCACTCCTATCCCCACCTCAATGCTCACACAGAGTGAATCCTCCGCAAACCAACCCCTCCCCTCATGGTTTTTGACATCCGAGTCTCTGCATATGTGTTGTCTGCTGTCTGGAAGATGCTTTTGGTGTTCTTCATCTGGCCAACTCCTATTCAGCCTTTTAAACTCATCTCAGACATCCCCACCCTGATCCCCTCCCTCCCCCATATTCAAGACTCTGCCTCAGAGGCCCCACAGCTCCTGTGGCTTCCCCTGCAGAGCATTTCAAGCCTGGGTTGTGGTCTGAATTCCTCCATCACTGTCCCTCTCTGCCTGGCCCACAGTAGGTGCTCCATCAAGACTGAATACGTAACACAATAAACACTCAGCCTCACTCTGGGCCAGGCATGGTGCGGAGGCTTTACATGTGTTATCCCATTTGGTCCTCACAACCACCTGGGTAGTTGGTATTGTTCTCCTTTTATAGGGGGGAAAGGCTGGATTAGACTCAGGCAGCTCATCCCCAGAGGCTAAGCTCTTAACTCCCGGGCCTCGCTTCTTGCTACTGGAAAGACAAGTGGGTTGTGAGTGAGGCCAGGGCGCGCCCACAGCAGGGTGAGAGGGGCTCTGTGGATGCCTACCCCGGCCTCAGCCCTGGGAGGGGCCGGACACTGCTGGCAGGCAGCCTTGAGGTGCTCAGGACCACCCATTGTCCTGATGGCTTTTAGGGCGCCAGCCCCGGGCTCTGTGCGTGGGGTGGCAACCAGCACTTGGGCCCCAGATGCTGCCCGGTGCTGTCTCCGGCTTCCGGGTGGCCCGTCTGGCTACTGCTGCATTTGGAGTGGGTAACAACAGCCCTTTTTTACTTCCCTTTTAGAGATGCAGGTTGTACCTGCTTTGTTGGCAAAGCCTTGAAGAGAGTGGCTCCAGGAAGAGAATAAGGAAACGGCCTTGGACTCAGGAGGGAGGACGGTGGATGGAAGACTAAGCAGCCTTGCCCTTGGGGGCTGGGGGCGGGCAGAGTCAGGGGGCTCCCGCTCTGCTCTCTGCCTCACTGCCTGGGGGCTCTATCCAGCCCCTCTTCCAGGGGTGCCTGCAGGGCAGACAGGAGTGGGGCCCCACCAGGAGAAGAGAGAAACAGAACAAGAAAGGGCAGGGTACATGTTCCTTCAGTTGAGAACAGACTTGGGCTCTAGTTTTATGGCTGCCAAGGCGGTGGGAAGGTTCCAGACCCTCCTGCAAAGAGTGTTCGGGCATCTCACCTCCTCCTAGACTACCACAAGCCCTGCCTGAGGCCACAAGGAAGAAGGAATCATTTCCTCCTGGGAATCAGGCTGTTCTGTACACCCAGACCCATGTTTGCATAAGGAGCTTCCTCCATGGAGATCCCAAACAGGTTCACGCCAGGCTCCTGGCCTGCTGGCTCAGTTCTGCTCTCAGATCCAGGGCCCAGTATGAGGTACTTACTAGAACAGGAATCCTAAATCCTCTTTCTGCCCAAACGGGTTTAGCTCGCTTTAAAATGAGGTGAGGATTTAACACTAAAATGAGGTGAGGATTTAACACAGCAAATTATCCAACCACTTGTGAGCACTGCCCAAGGGCACACAGCCAACCAGTGAACACGCCCATCTTCTCCCAACACAGCCCTTTCCTGGCTCTGTTCTCCGGCCTGCTGGGCAAGGGTGTGGCACCCCCAACACACACACACACACACACACACACACACACACACACACACATAAACACGCACGCACGCACACACAGTCACACAGTCACACGGACCACCTCCCACGCCTGGTGACGAGGTACTGAGTTATCCCTAGTTCTGTTTTCAGGAAAGGATTTCTTTACCCCAGAACAGCCAGCACCTAGTTAATGTTTCCCTGTTGTGGGCAGCCTCCTGTCCCGTGAGCCTCAATCAACCGGGGATCTCCCTGGCGAGTGCTCAGAGACTAGACTTCCTGTTACGATTCATGGCCCAGGAAATTTATGTAGGAAAATTCAGTTTCTAAATAAGCCCTGACGTTATTTAGCTAATTGACTACATTAGCTGTGTAGCAGCTAATTGACTACACAGTGCTACAAAGGAAAGAGACTTCAAATCTCACCAAGGCCTTACCTGTCCTCAATGCAGGGATCTGTCTCTTTATACTGAGAGGAGGGCTCAGCCCCCTCCAGCCTGAGACACTTGTTTTCTAGAAATATCTCTTTGAAGGATAACATTGCCCTGAGACCACCTATGAACAAAAGCCACCCATATCTAAAAGAAATGCTTCCTATTAAAAATGATGATGATGTAAACATATATTTATTTAGTCACACGGAGAGAGAGCCATGATATGTTGTTCGAGGAAAGACTCAGGGTTTGGAGTAGTATGTATAGACCCGCGCCATTTCTGTGGCTAACCAACACACATGTATGCAATTATTACACATATCTATTCGCAGAGAAAATGTTAAGAATGGTGATCACCAGGAAACTGGACTTTGTGTGATTTTAATTTTTTTCTTTTCTCTTAATCTGTATAATTTTTCAAAATCGAGCAAGTATTACTCATACAAAAAATCAAGGTAACTTTAAAAATGTTTGTTTATCCTAAAGACTATTTTAGTAACAATAAAATAAATATTTAATGTGCACATGTATAATGTATAATGAAATAAAAATAACCAAGGTGGCTGCTACTTCCGGAAATGGCATTTTCATTGACAATCTACTCTCCTTTGGACTTGACTTTACCAGTTCTGAGGGAGTTGAGGCCAGGGGAGAATTTAAAAATCAGCAGCAGCTGGGAGAAGGATTCTGCAGCAACTGCAGACACCAGCAGGGGTGCGGGGAGCACGGCCCTGGGCAGCAGCCTGCCATCCCTCTGTCCAAGGTGAATTTTACAAGCTTCCTGCCTGGGCATAAGTTGTCCCGGCCTGTGGTTCCCACCCCTTAAATAAATCCCCACACCCAGGTTATCTTTAGACTTTCCCTATGAGTAAAAACACTTAAAGGGTAAGGCAGAGTGAGGCCCAGACAGAGCCCCACTTCCAAACTTTCGAAAGCCAGAACAAAACCCCGCCCGCCTGGGCACCTACCTTGCAGTCCACGCTCAGCATGTGCTGGGCGATGACCTTGGGGTCGCGGTTGGTGAACAGCTCTTTTGCACGCTTCAGCATTGCTGTTTCCAGGGGCTTGTTCTCAGGAGGAAGGAGCTTCGACTCAAAGTCATTGGGCCTGAACGAGGAGGCGGTCTCCAGGAGGGGCATTACAAACTTGCCCTTGTCCTCCTGCCCCTTGTCTACCTGCGCTGCCGGCTGCTCCCGAGGCCTTGCCCCATCATCGTCATCAAGGATCAAGTAGTTGGTGCCAGAGTTCCGGGGACCCGGTGCCCCGTTCTGCTTGGCTGTCAGCAGCTCCACATAGCTGTCCTGGGCACAGAAGGGCGGCCTTGCTCCCCCGTCACAGCCTGTGGCAAAGGCTGGGTTCAGTTCACAGTAGTTGGCCTCGGAGTTGAGCCAGGTGGATGGGGACGGGGGGACCTTGAGGAAGGGCGCCTTGCAGGGCTTGGGGGGTGGCTTGGGGCACAGCTGGCTGTCTGAGCCCCTCAGCGCCTCCCCCGCCCTCGAGTCCGCAGAGACCCTCCGAACCACCGCCGGGCTCAGGGTGGGCTCGCTGCCCGTCCTGAAGACGGGTGAGTTTGGGCAGGGGCTTGTGTCCACACCAGGGGGCAGCTTACAGCCTGTGGAGGACAAGAGAGGATCAGAAAAAGCTCAGCTGTGCAGAGAATACAAAACAAATAAAACTAGAGTGACAACTCCCAGTCCTCAATTCATGCCCTTGGGTTTTGATTTTCTCTCTCAACAGATAACTCAGTATGACCACCTGGCGCCCAACCTAGAGCAGTCTAGAGCATTTCAAGCATTTCTAAGTTGGCCCCACCTCACTTCTGGAGGAATTCTAAATCCCAGTGACTGCCAACAGCTGGGCTGTAATGTCATTTTATGGTCACAGAAGTCAGTACAGTCAGAACAGGAAAATACATCGAGCCTGGAGGGCAGTGAGTAATCTAATCTCACCCTAAAGAACAGAAGTCTGTAGCCACAGAGCATCGGGGCCCTGAGTCACCCTCAGAGCCAGGTGGATCCCCGCCAGCTTTAAGGCAGAACTAGAGACACACTGGGGAGGGATAAAAAGACACTGACATAGCCCACATAGAGGTGGTTTATGAAGGGACATTAGAAAAGTCACCTTGTGGTCTCAAGGAAGGTCAGTCATAAAAATAATGAAAGACAGTCCCACAGCCCACTAACGTAATTGCTTACTCAGTTTCCCCACATCCCACATCTTCTCACTCTTCTGGCTGAAAGGCGATAGAGAGGAAGAGCGAGGAAGAGGGCTCTTTCTGGACAGCTGCTCTACCAGGAGCCCCAGGACTGACCCACCCACCCTCTGCCCTGGGAGGGGACTAAAGGAGCAGGCTCATTCATCATGAAGACCACCAGTTAGCAATGGGCTTGGAATCAGAAAATCTGGGTTCAAATGCTGGCTTAGCTGCTTACCACATGGATGATTTTGGACAAGGCACGTAACCTCTTGCCTCAGTTTCCTCGGCTGAGGAAAGAGGATAATCATGCCCATCGTGAAGGCTTGTTATGAGGCTTAAGAGCTAGTAAACAAACAGTGTCCAGCTCAGTGATTCACACCTGGATATGGTTCTACAAACCCGTACCCTCCAGCCTGTAGGCATGGAGCCTTATGTTATTCCCAAATTAGTGACCAGATGGAGCAGGGAAAACAGCCTGAAGGAAATCAGGGAACACAGTCACCCTCCTCGCCCCAAACACCCAAAGACCTACCAATGGGCAGGTAACTCTCCGATTGGTGGGCTTTGAGGGACAAGGCTCTTCTGTCCTGCATGTGATCCAGGCAGGCTGGCTGGCTCCCACTCTTCTCTTTATTTCTGAAGCAAAAGACAAGTGGGGCAGAAATGTGTCATTAAATCACAAAACCTTTAGGCAGCGTCATGGAAAGTTTTTTTTTAAAAAAAGATTATTCAGAATGAGAGCTACAGCACACCCCAACAGTAAACGCATGTCTGCTGATGGAGGAAATTACTGATGGGGGCGATTAATACATGAATGTGCCGTGGGCTCCATCCCTGCACGCCCACGACCAATCCAATTAGGTCCTCCAATGCCTCCTCTGAGACTTTCCATCCCGCTGAGCAGCACAGGGTAAAAGTTTCAGGATACTCTCAGGAAAATCTGATGAACTGGAATGTGTACTTTTAACAAAGCCCAAAATTACTTACAGACCCAGGAGGAATGACTTGTTTACCTAACACGCGTTTCCGCCATGCCCCACTGTGTCACAGTTAGGAAGGAAGCTGTGGGGCAGTTTCCACTTCAGTGCAAATCTCCGCGTCCCCCAAATAATCCATAGGATCGCCCGGGGAGGCTGTCAAACCCATCCTCCCGGATGCACTGAGGGGCCCCGTGGCCAGCCTGCTCCTGCTGAGTTGGGAAAAGGGACGAGCCCGGTCACCAAGCAGCAACTGGGAGGCACAGTACAGCCATAGAGGGAAAAAGTGGAACCCAACTTTCGACACATTAGCTCGCATTCCTCTGTCCCTTGCCAACCCAGATCGGCAATTTCTCTAATTAGCACCAAGGAGCAGAATTTCTCTTTTGCTACAAGAGAAAGAACTGCACCAGCCAAGGTGCAATGAACTTTCATCAGCCCTCCCACAAGCTTCTGTGACAGAAGTCGCAACTTTCTGTCCTACCTTTGCAAGCACCAAAGAAAAAAAACCCCCAAACCCCCAAACTCCCAGCAACAGAGAAATTCCAGCAACCTCTCAGAGATAAGGCAGGGCAGAGGGCAAATTCCAAAAGGCAGTGGCTTCTGTGAAGCGATACTTAGGCAGTGATCACCGGAGCGGTCAGACTCCGCGGCCAGAACGCCCGGGAATGCACCCTGGCTGGGAGCGCACACCTTTGCCCGCGGCAGCCAGCCAGCCAACCAACGGGCCCACAGCAGGAAGGTGCGGAGCCAGGGGGGGCGGGGCTTCGGGCCATCTTTCCTGGGTAGCCCGCCCCACCCCCACGCTTAGACATTTCTGGGCCCGCTGCCTGTGCCAAGAGGTGACAAGGCTTAGGGAGCTCTGCTTTCAAAGGGCAATCCGAAGAGTGCCTCTGTGAGGCCTGTCTCGTTGACTTAGAGACTTGCTCAGTCTTTCTTTCACTTCTTATCTTAAAAAAAAATATTTTAAATCCGGGTTGCTGAGGGCAGACCAAGAGGCCCTCCTCCCCACACACACCATGCTTGGCAGGGGTTCCCAGCATTGCCAAATACGCCTGGCTCCTCCCCTGTGCATCAGGTGAGCAGCCAACACCACTCCCAAAAGAAACAGAAGAAAAGGTACTCTAATATTTTAAAGGATCTCAAGTCCAATCTTATTACTATGAAAAGGAGAATTTCTAAATATCAGTTCTTGCCTTCCTCCCTGCAACTGCCCTGAGTCCGAAATTCTACTGCCCTCCAGAAAATAATAATTATTATAGTTATTAACATCTACCTACTATGTGCCGGCCTGTTCTAAGCACTTTGCATATCTTAAATCATTTAACCCTCATAAGCTCATTCTTTCCAGATGAAGCAAGTGAGGCCCAGAGAGGGTAAGTAGCTTGCCCAGGGTTGACCAGGTCAGTGGTACACCAGCATTTGAGCCCAGGCACACAGGGTCCACAGCCAGACAATGACTAACATCTAGCGGAGCTTCCTGGTTGCACACGGCCATAATTTATTACTCACAGAGTCCTGTATTTTGCTTGTGAATTTTTGCAGTCTAGAAATTACAGTTTATGACATTTCCTCCTGGTCCAGAATGAAAACCACTGAGTAGAATAAAACATGTTGGTTTAAGTGTGTAAGCTTAGCCACCAGGGAGCCGGAGAAGAGAAGCTGTGTCACAGCGGGGCTGGGGACTGGCTTATGCCCTAGCAAGCCTGCCTCTTCCCTGCTTGCCTTTCCTGACACGGGTTAGATGATAGGCACCAGGACTCTTAGCTCACGAGGGGCAGGTCCTGTATAAACACAGGGCACCTCACTGGTTGATGGCAGGGTGCCTCAGTTCGGCGGCCAGTTCTCTGAACTCTCTCCCCCTTCCCAAGGTTCAGACGGCAGCCCCCAGGCTCTTGCTGTCTCCTGTCTCAGGAAATCTCATCTGTTCTCACCGAGTCAACCACCCTTTCCATGTGGACCAAGGCTTGTCTAAGCCTTCAGGCCTAACTCCCTTCCTGAACCCCAAACCTGTTGCTGGACACTGGCTCTCAGCAAGCCGATGGTCATATCTCAGATGGTGCAACTGGTTTTTCCTCCAAAGTCCACCCACCTCCCCCAGTCCCTCCTGTGGTATCTGACTGGTCCTTCTCCACCTTCCCCACATGCAGAAGAGTCCTGGGGAGCCTGGTTCCCCCACCTCCTGACTCTGCCTCTTCTCTGGCCACATAGCCTGACCCTCCACGACTCACTGACTGGGCTTCCTGCTCGTCTCTCTCCTCGCCCCTCTTGTGCATCGCTGTCCCATTTTATTCTTAGGACACCCCGTTCACCATGTCAGGTCTTTGAGGCTCCCTCAAACCCCTTAGCCTGGCATGAAGGTCTCCTCATCTGGTGGGGTCACCTCCCTAAACCTACGCCTGCCAGCCCCTTACATGGACCCCTTGCTCCAGCACCACCAACTTGCTGACTCCAAGCAACCTTTGCCCTTTTCTGTCTCTACACTTATGCTCACACTGAGCACCACCCCCCAAGCCCTGGAACACCCTCCTCTTTGCAGCGTCTATCCAAATTTTCCCTAGCTCTCAGACTGGCCAGAATCCCAGCTCCTTCACCAAGTCTCCCCTGGTCAGCCCTCCCCTTCCTCAGCAACTGCATCATTTATTTTTGGCCTCAATTCAGCTGAGAACTAATTACGTGCTTCCTCGTGACTGTTCTTCCAACAACCCTTGGTACTCTTACAAACATCTTTTATGGTTCCTCTGTTCCAGGGTGAGCTCCTTGTCTGCCTAACTGAGCCTGGGCATGCCCGGAGTGCCCCTTGTGGTCCCAACACCACCTGAAGAGGCCCTGACCCACCTGAGGAGGTTTCCCCTGGGCAAGCCCTGCTCTCGGGCCTGGACGCTGCCCATGGTGAGGCTCAGCCTCTTGGCCATGTCGGGCCTTCCCTCAGTGAGGCCGCCCTCCCGGGCCCGGCCTGGAGAGGTGCCGTAGCGCTCCTCCAGGCACCGCAGGGGCACTGTCCTGTTGATGGGCTGGAAGATGATGGCTCCGCTCTGCTGGGAGATGGGCCGGCGGTTGCCCACGTAGCAGCGCACCAGGCCGGGGATGGAGTCGAAGCTCTCCATCTCAAATTGGTACTGCACGCGGCTATAGGCCTCGCTGAGCCGCAGCACCGTCCGCTGGATCTTGAAGTGCTGAGCGAGGTTCTTCCACTGACAGGTCAGGACAAAGTTTCCGGGGCTGGACAGAGAGTCACGAACCAGGAAGTCGCCATCCCGCTGCACGAGGTTTTCTGCCACCTTTGGGACAAAACAGTGAGTGAGGCGTAAGAAAGGCAAGCTTACACTCCTTTTAAAAGCTGCACTGCTCCCCGCTTCTTTGGGCCAACAGAAGACAATGCAATTATGTCTCTTCTTCCTCAGTCGGCTCTTTATTTTTTAAGATTCTTAGAGGATCCATTCATTCATTTAAGAACTATTTGCTGACCATCTACTATGTGCCAAGGACTATTGCAGACACTGGGTTTACAGCAGTGAATGAAGCAGACTAGAGTCCCTACTGTCACTGAGCTTCTATTTTTGGTGGAAAGTTTCTATTTTAGCGAGGATAAATAAGCAACAGGTATGGTATGTCAGATGTCAAGTTAAGGAAAAAGTAAATCGGGAAGGGAGACAAGAAATTCTAGGGAGGGGATGAGGGCTGTCATTTTAAATAGGGTGGTCGGGAGGATGTCATGAGAAGATGACATGAAGGCAGACCTGAAGGATGTAAAGCGACAGAAAATAAGAGAATTCGTGTCTGGCCAGTCTGATCCCCATCCCCAACACATGGAGGAGGGTGTTTGTTGGTGTCTGTGAGTCATCCTCAGAGACGCCCCTCTCCTAAGATGTCCCTCTCCAGGCCTGTTCAATGGCGAGGAGGGGTCCTTACGCAGGTGGAGGCAAGGGAAATAAGAGACTCACTGTGGGTTCTTGGCACAACAATTACTCACTGGAGGGGCTGGAACAAAAATCGGGCCTAGGTCCCTCATCTCACCGAGTTATTGGGAGGATTGTCTATTTGTATACATTTTATATGCAAAGCACTAATAAGTGCCTGGAACAAGGTAGGTACTCAAAAATCATTAACTATGAGGATGCTGATGTTTATAGCAGAGGGAGAATTCATAGTGTGTTGTAGCACAGTCGTTCCTGTAGCCAGACTGCCTAGGTTTGCATTCTGGCTCTGCTGTGTGACTTCGGACAAGTTACGTAATCTCTCTGTGGCTCAGTTATGTCAACTGTAAAACAGGAATAATATCACCTATAGAAAAGCTATAAAGATGTAAAGGAGTCAAGTGTTGGCTCTTACCATCATTGTCATTGTTACAGTGTTCGGACAGACAATCTGGAATGAAGTACAGCTGAAAATTTACCTCATGACAAATGGGAAACCAATTTTATGATCACGATAAGGGAAGGATGGTGGTAACAGGAATGAGTTTTATAAACTTTGACAATTTTTCCAGGGCATTCCAACATTTGATCAGTTAGCTTAGACTAGTATGCTACCATGGTTACTTTAAAATTGCATCTTTGCCTTAAAAATATCTTTTCACACAGAAATTCCATTTCTTGGAATTGGGCCTGAGGAAATAATTATAGTTACGAACATAGTGGTTATCTTAAAGGATATTGGTGAGAATGTCCCAAAAAACTGTGGAGCAGATACACAATGGACATACATATAATGTAGGATGGTGTGGAAAAAGACTTTATAGCTGGAGAAAATTCTCAGGATATATCATTAAGTGAAGAAAGTGGGCTACAAAAAGGTATATTCCATATAATCTCATACTTGATTTAAAAAAGTCTGGGAGGATTTGTATCAAAATGTTCATAGTGGTTATCTCCAGGAGGGAAAATTATGGATGAGAGTTTAATTTTCTTCTTTTTGCTCTCTGTATTTTCTACAATCAATTTTTTTTTTTTGTGAGGAAGATCAGCCCTGAGCTAACATCCATTGCTAATCCTCCTGTTTTTTTGCTGAGGAAGACCGGCTCTGAGCTAACATCTATTGCCAATCCTCCTCCTTTTTTTTTTTCCCCCAAAGCCCCAGTAGATAGTTGTATGTCATAGTTGCACATCATTCTATTTGCTGTATGTGGGATGCGGCCTCAGCATGGCCGGACAAGCGGTGCATCGGTGCGCGCCCAGGATCTGAACCCCGGCCGCCAGTAGCAGAGCGTGCGCACTTAACCGCTAAGCCACGGGGCCAGCCCACTACAATCAATTTTAAACTAGAAAAAGAGTTAGAATAAGGATTATTTCTTTGATAGTGCTGAGAAATATGCTACATTAAAAAAATAATTTAGGGGCCGGCTCAGTGGCGCAAGCAGTTAAATGCGCGCGCTGTGATGCGGTGGCCTGGGGTTCACCGGTTCGGATCCTGGGCGCGCGCCAACGTACCGCTTGTCAAGCCATGCAGTGGCAGCGTCCCATATATAAAGTAGAGGAAGATGGGCATGGATGTTAGCCCAGGGCCAGTCTTCCTCAGCAACAAAAAGAGGAGGATTGGCAGATGTTAGCTCAGGGCCCATCTTCCTCACAAAAAAAAAACCAAATAATTCACAACATGATGCCCTTCCCCCCACCTAACCCACCCCCTTCCTGTCATGTCCTGGGTGAATGACTGGCCAGATCAGGTTCCAATAAAAACCCAAGGGGAATTCTACACTTCAATTTTGCGCTTATTTTATTTTTCAACTTCTATACTATTAAATAAAAAACATTATTCACGGTTATCACCCAAATGACAATCACAAAGTACATTCTAGGCCATGAGCCTGCAGTCACTGGTGTAATTCCTCTTATTCCCATCTCCAGCCAGGGGACCGGGTAGGGGAGGGATGGAGATGGAATAATTGCTGGCCCCACTGGGGCACAGGTGGCCTTGTTGCTCTGTGCCACTCACTGCAATGATATCCTCTCTTCATCTACAAGCCAGTGCCTCAAAAATTAAAAATTAAGCCACTGCCTTAAAAAGGAAGCAGGTTCCAAAGGGCATGAGGCCGCAGGCAGCCAGCCAAGAGTTCAATTATCTGAACCACAGCCCCACCTAGTACTTCTTCAGGTTACCACCCTGTGGCTGCTGCCTCCTGCCCACTCCGTGTTTGGCGACCACAGGAACACCTGCTTTTCTTTCATCCACTTACTGGGCACGTGGAAACGTACTTTAGATTCCTGACCTCAGCTCTTCCCAAGGTCTCCTTAGAGATGGGCCTAAGTTAAATCACCACAGGCCAGTTTATAGTAATTGTTTTTGGCTAAACTAGGGCTGGCTCCTATGTGGCCTTGGAGTGTGACCCTGCAGGGTCATCAATCTGGGCGTTGTCTGAGAACAGCAGGGTGTGTGCTGGCGGGGAGGAGGGCAGTACCTGTCGGGGGATGCGGCCGTGGTACCAGGCGTGGCTGCGCAGGTCCTCGCTGCTCAGCAGCAGCTCCTCCTCCAGCTCCTTCTTCAGCCTCTCGGGGGTCCTGTCCATGATGTGCCTCTCCTTGGAGAACTGCAACACAGGGTCAACAGTGACCCCCCACCCTGCCTGGGCTGGCCGGGCCAGGCCAGCCGGCCGGAGACGACCGCCCGCCTTGCGTTTGGCTGCTTTGCTAATCAAACCAGTATACGCCAAAAGCGCTGTTCAGGTAGGGGAGCCTGGATAATGATTACAATTAGCTGTGACCTTTCATTTCTCTGGCTGCAAGTGTGCAATAAAGTTTTTACTTGCACGTGGGGACTATGATAGGAGAGCCAGCCAAACTGTTCCTTCTATCAGCCTACTCAGGTGGCAGTTAAAAACAGGGGGAGCTAGGCAGGGGGCGCCAGAGACAGCTGTGCGGGGCAGGAGGCACACCTAGGCTGCGGGGGAGCTTCATCATTCTCCTCAGAACTGTCCTAACTCAGAGCTGGGAAGGACAGCCATCTCTGACTGGTCCTGGCCCTGGAGGACACTGCTGCCTGAAGTGCAGACCCTGGGCTGGTACTGATGGCCCTGAACTCTTTGCTCCTGGAAAACTCCAGTCCAGGAATTGACTTAGCCTTTAGAAACTTTAAGAGCAATTGGGCAGAGTAATTTTATGTCTCTTGAATCTAACAACAGAAGTCTGTTTGTATTTTGTATGTCTTTTTAATTTCATTTTTCTAATATTTCATTTTTGTGACAAATTAGAAATTGAAACTTAAATCAAAACAAAAAAACTGGTCCCTCACCTCGGATAGTTTGAGAATCAGTGATCTAGGTCATTGCACAGCGGCCAGAGCAGGAGTTCTGGGTGGGCAACCCAGGCTCCAGGTTTAATTTAGAACACACGCCCACTTAAAACATGGGAACTGAACTTAGACGCCTGCCCAGTTCCCAGCAAAACCAAACTCAGGGACTGCTGGCTGAAGGTCAAGTAAGCAGTAAAAGGCCATGTCCTTGTGTTTTCCCAGCTTCCCCAGCTTGGCCTCAAAAGCCCACAGGGACCACAAAACTCTCCTCATCACACAGCTCTGCACCTTAGCAAGGAAAGAGCCCCAACTCCTCTCCACTCAAGGAAAAGAAAACAGACTTGAGATTCTACAGCTGGATTCTTACCCTCGAGTCATTCTGGGCATGTTGGCCAATGAGGGCGCTGGCCACAGAATGACTCCGACTCCGGGGTCACTTTCAAGGTGGGGCTCTGGCTTACTAACTGTTGACTACTTCCTCCTCCTCTTCCCTCATGACTCTTCTCACAGCAGGCCCTCAGGAGTATTTGATGAGCTGAATTCCTATCAAAGAGATGCTGATGTTGGCTGCCCAAGATGCCCGCAGGCATTAGCAGCGATGTTTGACACTGTCTGCTGCAATCATTAATTATGTACAGGTACATCTGAAGACAGCACATTGGAACGACTTGCGTATAGAATGTAGATTGTCAACCGGGACACATTTACTGTTAGTGTATTGTCTGTCTTGCCTCCCCCTAGACTGTAAGTTTCTTGAGAACAGAAACCCATCTGCCTTCTTCCCCACTGCCCTCAAGCAATGCCTGAATATAGTAGACACTCCATATTCACTGAATGAACAAATACCTCGAGATGAGGAACGTCTATGACTTTTCTTAGTTATCGAGGTTCTCTTCTTCTCTCTCAAATTATTTGAAGCCCTGTTTTGGCTGGGCATCTTGCCACACAGATAAAAGATGACATTCCTGAATCTCCCTCTCTTACAGGAAGATGTGGCTACATGACTGGCCACAAGCTCTGGCCAAGGAAGGGTAAACTGCAGTGTTGGTGGGACTTCTAACCTGAGATATGATGGCTGGAGCTTCAACACCATCCTGGACCATGAAGAGGAAGCCACACCATAGGAATGGGGGAGCAGAAGGCCCGAATGAACTCAGGTCCCTCATAACTGTGAGGCCAACACACCGGCCCTGGATTGCCGGCCTCCAGGTCTTCCATGTGATCTTCTGATCTTGTTTAAGCCTGTTATTTTGAGTGTTCCTGTCAGTGGCAGCTGAACTAAATCCTAAGGATACTGTGACTCTGGCCCCTATTTAGCCACCCTGACGGTTAGTCTGTAGGCCTAGCCTAAATGCCTTGTGCTGTGCCTTGGGCCCACTTCTTGGTCTGAGCTCTAAAGATGTAGAGATCAGCAGGTCCCATCCTCTGTGTAACCCTCCACTGAAACCATACTCACCCTGATCCAAAATGCTATTCCCATATTTGTCTTTGCATTCTCCTTCCTCCTGATGCCCACCACCCCACCCTTTCTCTCTTACTCAGCATCTCTCACCAACAGCAAGGTTCCTTAGTATTTTCTATGCAACAATCTTTCACTCCAGGTTCTGAGATAACGTTTTACACTTGCTACCAAAAATATAACATCAGCTATCTTGTTACTTCTATCCTAACTCCTTAGAGGAAAATCCACAATTACTGTCCTCCCTACCTGCAGACTTGGGAGATGAGGCATTATAGGGCAGTTCCTAGAGAGGACAGAAAAGGAGATCAGTAAGACCCACCCTCCCAAATAAGATTGGATGCAAGTTTAGACTTCAAAAAATATGCCCTTAAGCTCTTGTGTAATTTGTGAAAATTTAGCAGGCTACACAATGGCCTAGACTAGTATTTTCAAAGGGGAAGCAGGGAAGAGAAGTGATGGAGGAGAGGAGAGGGAAAGAGAGAGGGAAAGACCAAGCCAGAGTGAGCAAGCAATTGCAAAGGGCTCTTTCTTTCAAGCCAGTGAGGGCTGGTTCTACTACGCTAAAAAGAGCCAGTTGGCAGCTGGGAGCTTCTACCTTAGCAGATGACGTGGGCAATGTCTCCCAGACAACTGAAGAGGCAAAAGTCACCCACATGTGGTCACCCTCATGATTAAATAACGTTTATTTTGGCAGTGGATCCTTGATTAAACAAAGGTTATTTTGGGGGTGGATGCCTTCTAGAACTTTCAGTTACTGTTTTAATCACGTATATAATACGACCTTTATTTTTCCAAAGTGCCTATATTTTTGAGACCCTGTGCTTGCCAGCTATGATTTTGCTGCTATAGAGAAGTACTTTGATGGGCGGTCAACCCCATGGTTGGTGAGGGTTGACTGAATGAGATAATTTGGCAAAATATATCCGTTTTTATCTTTGGGAGCACTGTGATTGATATTGGTGCTCTTTGGGGACCAGGAATGGCACGGGTCACATATGTCTGCGACATCTGGCAGAATTCTGTTGGCTTCCCCCAAACAACCAAACTTTTGCTAACAGTACGCCCTTCCACTTAACTGCTGCTATCTGGGAGGAATCTGAATTTCCCCTGAAACACAGCCATTTCAGTCATGGCCTAGGCTAGTTCTAGGGTCTCTTGGGCTACAAAGTAGATTCTAGCGATTTAAGGTAACACGACAGTACCTCAGCAATAGTTTTACCTCGTTTGTGTGTCCATCAGTGTCCTCTTAAATTCTGACTGATTCTACTAACGGCCTAAGAATCCTCCTGCCCTTCCTTAGACTACATTCTCAGGAAAAGGTAGAAGAGATAAGTTCTAGTCCCATAATGTTCACATGTGCTGTTACTTTATGCACAGCCCAGAATTAAGCATAAGGAGAGACCAAATAAGGGCAGGTCCCAGCACTGCAATGGCTTCCAATCTTGGGAAAATAAAGAGGAACCAAGAACATCGTGCAAATCCCTTCCAGTTCCTATAGCCTTTTCTCCTACCTCCTATTTTCCAGCTCTTTCACATCGGTTTCTTCCGAATTCAGTGTGCCTCGAAGACTGGCTGGACCTGGGTCATTCTCAATTTCTCTCTCGGCATGGGACAGCAGGCCTCTGGGACAGGGCATCATGACACCCCAGAGCAAGTATAATAGAGCTCTGCTCTCTCTCAGAAAGTTCACCATGAATGGAAACCAGTACTCACTGGCCCTTTGGATTTTATGTGTTTCAACTGCCAGACAGAGAGAGACGGCAAGAAAACTCATGAATAATCAATCTCTCACATAAATGCTATAAATGTTAATAATGACCACATTATAGTAACATGACCTTTTCTCCAAGCTCAAATTCTCTAACGATTCGTCCCTGTATTTGAATTTCATTCCTAGATGGCACGTCTTGATTTGGCGTTTGCCAAGCTCCTCATCTTGAGGAGGAGGTGGCAGCGGGTAGGCCAGAGACAGAGTTGGGCTTCGCAGCAGCAGCATGGGCTCCGGCCGGCCGTCCTGAGCTCTACCTCACACAGCAGCTGGGACGCAACCTCTGGAGGAAGGGCAGCCGCCAGGCTTTGGATCAAGAGCATTCTGCCCACAGAACTTGCCAGGTTCATTCCAGGGACCAAATCCACCCATGGCCACCATGAGAGAAAGAGGCAGCTAGGACCCATTTCTCCTATTCCAAGGCTCGCCTAAATTTGATTCACCAGAAATTTGGGAGCAGTTCATTTTTTGGGGGTGGTGGGATGTACGATAAAGTACTATGTACATCAATTAAGTAATAAGTATACACTGAGCAGGAAAGGAAGGAAGGAAGGGAGGGAGGGAGAGAGGATTAGTAAGTACTATGTCATGATGACCCACTCACATGGCTCCACTTCTAAAACTTCATCTCAGTCCCAGTCATTAGTTCTGGGGTCTGAGATGAGAAGCATGTACACTGATAACTAGAGCAAATGCAGGGGGTAGATGAGGCCCACATTTGTTCAACCAAATTGAAGTTTAGTTAAAAAAGTCCTAAGTTACTATATTTGCTGCTTTTCATAGAAATCTGAGTCTAGCTACATCTTTCCTATCGCCAGCATTTTAATAACCCTGATGTCAACAGATGTTACAGCACAGTATTTAAGAGCATAGCCAGTCTGCCCCCTCCATCCACAGGCCACTGTGCCACTGAATGGCTGTGTGGTTTAAAGTGACTTTACCTCTCTGTAGAGCCTAAGGCTCCTGGTCTGCAAAATGGGGATAATAATATGTGATGAGACGTTAATAAGGATGAAAGGAATCAATATCTGTAAAGCACATGGAACACACCCTGGCACATAGCTGTTAACTGCTATTATAGTCTTATATCAGAATGCTACTCATCTGGTTATATAAAATAAATAGTTCACATTTGAGGCCTTGACAGTCTGATGCACGAAGGCGTGGGGGGTTGGTGTTTGGGAGGGAAGCAGTTAAGGAAAGCAGCCTGGAGCTCGTATGAGTGCCTGCCGCCTGCCTCTTCAAAGGATGGAAGAAACCTTGCCGCTGGCCTACCCCAGCACCTCTGGTCTGGTTACATGGCCAGGACCAGTCCTAGCTTGCTGAGGCTGGCTCTGAAAATCATGCACGTCACTCTGAATCTGGAATGAACATCTCTGCAGCCCCGGCAAGTCTGATCTTGACAGGCCGGAATAGCTGGAGCCCAGGAGATGGTTGGAAAACACATTCTGGAGGCACAGAGCCAGCTCCACAGACGTGCTGGGAACCTCGATTAACATGGAAACCCACATTTCAACAGTTCTCCTAGCAAGCAAAAGCTGTTCCAGCCAGAGAGGAATGGAGCTTGGGGTGTCATCTTGCAAGGGCTGCATGACATTAGGGCCTGCATTTCAAAACAGGCACAACAATGGGATCCAGACTGCAGGAGGTTTGGTTCCTCAGTCCAGGATGAGGGAGGGTGTGTGCACGGGTGATCTGTGGGAAAGGCCCAGAGAAGGCTGTGGATACTCATTTGCATGTAAGGGGCAGTTAAGAGGATTAGAAAAAGATGGCATCTGCATTATAATTAATATTTAGTTTACTCTGTCCCTGCTTGTGAGAAAAGCTTCCAGTTCCCATAGAATATTAAAATGTGCAAATCACCAGGGAAGATCCTGTCCCCAGGCCCAGGAGATGAGGGTGGAAAGGGAAAGACTGCGGAGGCACCACTTCACGGCCATCAACAATCATGACCAAGCAATTTGCCAACCATCAGGCTGCTAGTGGGGGATGAGGCCCTGGTCCCTACCCTCAAGAGGGCACAGTCTCTTGGAAGACCATACACAGAGAAACACTTAAACACATTCCTGAGCTCTGGAGACCCACTTCGTGGATCTTATCCCTGCCCCTGCAGCTCTGTGGCCTGGGTAAGTTACTGTACCTTTGTCCTTTGGTTTTTCTCCTGTGTCAAATGAGAAAAGTCACCGTGGCCCTATGTAGTGTAAGGAGGAGGAAGGAGAGGATGGGGAATTAAGGTTGGCCCTTGAGGATAAAACTTGAGCACAGGAAGGGTATTTTGGGCATTTGAACTAAGAGCAGCTGGGCTTGGTCAGATGGAGGTTCTGGTTGGGGAGGAGAGGGCTGAAGCAGACAGAGGTTTTACACACACACGTACAAACACACACAACCCTCCACACCCCTTCTACCCCCCAGGAGAGCTCCATCTTTTCTTCAAGCATGTAGTTCAGACCCCATCTTCCTGGCCATTGCTGGCTGACCCAGGTAAAAGCCCCTGACCCAAGCTGGCCCAATCAGAGTTCTTCCTGGGATTTTTCTAAGTGGAACTAAGTGAAGAAGACTCTTCCCACTCTGATGAAAATGTCGTGAGACTGGAAGAATGGAGATTGCCTCACCTCATGTTGATCCACCAAGTGGATCAGATTGGGCTGAATGAAATCAGCATGCAAAGAGAAGAGGAGCAGGAGATGGAAGGTGTCCCGGTGGCACGCACATCCCTAAACCATAGCTGACTACGTCAACCAGTAAGCTCTCCTTGTGACCTAAGCTAGTTTGTGCTAGACTTCTGTCACTTGTGACCAAAGGAGTCCTGATCCAGGAAGGCAGAGATCGGACAGGGGGCACCCGACAGTGGAGGCTGAGGGGTTAGATCTTCACACACAGACAGTGAGAGCCATCGACAGTCTCTGCCCGGGAAGGCAACAGGTACAAAAAAAAGATGCTTTTAGACAGACCAATCTGGCTGCAGTGAGAAGAGCAGACTGGACAGGGCCAGGCTGGAGGCATAGCACTTTTGAAATGTGCTGATGACGCCCAAATCTCCATCTCCAGCCCTTAGGGTTGGTTGGGATATTTACCAGAATCCACTTCAGCGCTTGGAGGTCAATATGGACAAACAGAACTCATCTTCTCTGCAAAGCCTGCTCTTCACCCCCTTCCCTGGTCAAGGGCACTTCTTCTGCCCTCATTACTCAAACTAGACCCCTCAGAATTGGCTTCCATTGATCAAGACATTCCTGATTCTACCTCTTACCAACATCCATCTAATCCCACTGAGGTTACTCTGTTCTGTTCTCCCTGAACTTCTGCAGTAGCCTTCTAAAGATTTCCCGACCCCCATCTCTGGCCCTACAACCCACCACCTACAAAGCCACAGATTTATCATATCACTCCTGGCTCGGAAACTTTAGTCAAGGGGGGATCCAGTTAGGGCTGACATGAGGTCCAGAGTCTCTTCTAGCCTCCCCTCAAAAAACCTGATGGGCTTCTTATGGCTAGTTTTCACTCTCCCAGGGCTCAGACCTGCTCCATGGGGGACACAGACCCCCATTCTGCCCTATCCCCCCAGATCCCGGAGCTTTGAATGCATTCCTTGCAGCCCTAGTGAACTGAACCACCACCCTTGCCATATACTGACACCACATATAGGGGTCAAGGTCTGAATTCGCTAGGAGGCCCAGATTATGAGAGGGCTGTGGATGCCTATGTGAGGCATCTTTGTGGACCCCCCCAGAAATAACTGGCAGAAGTAGATTGGTGGAGGAGACAGGCCAAGGTACTGCTCTTATGCAGTGGGGTCCACAAGTCAGCAGATTTGGAGCATTAAAGTTTTTAGGACTTTATTTGGGTCCACAGGTTGCTGAGGCCTGGGAAATATTGGTTATGTTCCCAAAGGCTCACAGTCACCCACAAATAAAACCCAAAACCTTCATAAGGCAGGCGCCGCCCTTCTCCATCTGGCCCTGAGCTCCCTTCCTAGGACACACTGACATAGAGCCTTGGTCACAGGGTCCTTGCACAGCTCCCTGAATACACTGTTCCTTACATCCCTCCTCCATGCCTCTGTCGCGCAGTCTGGCAGACAGAGTGACCCACCTGTAAAGGTGTCAACAGTGCAGCCTGGCTAGAGTCCAGGCTGGGGAATAGGGAGAGGACAGAGGGCAGTCGGATGGGGCAGGCAGAGGTCTTGAAGGCCATGCTAAATTAGTTTGATTTTCTCTAAGGGAGCAGGGAAATCCACCAATGACTCTAGGCAGAGAGGCAATGCAGTCTGGCGGGCACAAGCTTTTTGAGGGCAGAGGCTGTGCCTTATTTGCCTTTGGCTCCCAGAGCCCAGCCCAGTGCATGGCACACAGCAGGTGCCCAGAAAACACTCATTGACTGGAACCAAGCTCGCCTTCTCACCCTCCATGGGGCGGCTTCCTTGACACTGGGTGAGGAGAAAAAGAGAGAGTTTGGAGGTTGGTCAATAACAGTTGACCTTGGCCACCTGTCTAGACTCCTCTTAACTAGTTTCTGTATTCCCTAGGGGATCACAGTTTCCACCTCACAGGACCACCCGCCCTAATGAACACAGTGCCTGGCACTGTGCCTACACACAGTAGGCACTCGCTTGAAACAATGTGGAATTTGAACCCCCTTCCAAAGATGATTCTTAGCCACAACAATTGAAAGTTACTTCACTAAAGAATTTTTTAAAAAAAGAATTATAAAATCCATCAGAAACTTGTAGAGATATCTGGCCTTTGAGAATTTAGTTCTGATGGAATAGAAAAGAAGTTGGAACAACTAATTTCTACGTAGGCATAGGTTTGTTTATTCTGTTTATTTCAGTTCCAAGTCAGTAGCTATTGGGGTTTTGAGTAGTGTTAACTAGTTCTACCTGTGCAGGGTGACACTGACCACCTGCAAGGTGGCACTTTCCCTTGGTGGCAAGCACTCTGCATGCACACAGCTCAGTACTAACAAGTACATCTGGTTAGCTGCAGCTGGCTCACACACCCACAGTACACAGGTGACAGAGTGTCAGCAGGAGTGCAAGAGAGTTTCATGTTTTACACAAGGCTGAGAGGTCCTGGTACGGAGATTATGTGTCCTTCACGGCCTTGGACGCTTAGTCATCTATACGTTATTTTGTTAAATTTTAAAAATTGAGATGATTTTCTAGTCATTCATTCTATGATCAAGGCTGGCACTTCACTTGCTTGAAATGAAAAAAGGAGGAAGGGAATGTGTGCATGAAAAGAGAAGGCGAGCAGAGGAGGGGTGAGGAGGGGAGGGGAGGGGAGAGGAGAGAGAATGAAGGAGGAGGGAGGGAACAAGCTTCTGGACCATTCTATCCTAGTCAGGATTGTCAGGCCGTAACACCGAGAGTGCCACTGGCTCTCAAACAAAAGCTTCTTTCTTCTGCCCAGGATGAGTCTATTCAACTGAGGGAGAGGCCAGGCCTCTCATCAAGTTATACGAAACAATTTCACAGGTCACGTTTCTCTAAAAATCGCACCCAGAAATTATGATCACAATCAAAATTATAAGTCTGGCCTTCTGGATCATTATTAAAGTTTGCCTTATTTCTGAGCGAAGCCCATGTCCTCCGATGAGCTGGTGGGAAACCCCTTGGGGTCATGCTGTGAACTGTCACCAGGTGGCCCAAGCTGGGGCAATACAAGAGTCCACAGGGACAGACCCTCATCTAAAATCCACTGAACTCAGGCAAGATCTGCCATGATAGGAAGCCTGTGTCATCGCAATCTCTAATAAATGTTGTAAACACGTGAAGAGCTTGAGCTCCACATTCTGGAAAAAGCACACCTTTGAGACCATTATACAAGCATTCTGAAGCCTCCCCAAGGTTGCTATAGCTAGGATTGTCTTGCAAGTAAATCTGCCTACAAATGAGATTCTTTGGAGATTTCAGAAACCCAGCCCCTTTGAATCCCTGCCTTGTGTTGCATTTCAAGCAGTGGATCAGTTTATAACCAAATTCCAAAGTATATCAAGGGCTTTCAGAGATCCAATTGGTATTTTTACCATTGAAAACCTGCATAAATTGATCATGAACCCCCAGAATGAACAAATCCCAATTACTTCTGCCACTCTTAACCCTGCCCAGAGGCTGAGCAATAAAAATCCAGTTCTCCATGAGCTTCAAGCCCAGCAGCTTTTAGTACAAGTCCTCGAATGTTTTAATCTGAGGTAGAATGGAAGGCAACGGCATTTGGGCAATCCTGAGGCCTTGGAATGAAACAATTTGTACACTGTGTCCTCTGTCACCTTTTATTGACACTTGCCGGCTTTATGGCTTGTCTAGAAATATTTTATTATAATCCAAAGATAAATGAAGAAAGGCTTGAATTTAGTAATCCAGCTTTTCCCACTGGGGTGATACAGTTTCTCATGCTAATAACTGTGATTAAAGCCAAAGCCTTCACTTAAGTAAACATTAACTTTGTAAATAAAAGTCCAAAGAGAAAAAAATGTCAAATTCAAATGTTGTATCTCCCATTTGGTAGACAAAAGCAAATGGTGGCATGGCCCTCCAGCCTGGCCCAGCCCAGTGGGTGGCCTGGCCCTCAGCTCCAGGACGTGTACAGCACAGTGGCACTACATCTAAGGAGGTGCCCTTCGTACACAGCCATGGAAAACTTGTATATTGATTACAGCAGTTGCCCTGCGGATAGCAATAGGGTGTGTCTCGAGGAAAGGGTGCCTTATTCTAATTCACACAAACACACTCCATGGGCCAGCAGAGAGAGGCCTTGAGTGCATTCCCAGGGGCCTTTTTGCCTTTTAGGTGTTGGGCTCTTGACAGATGGGGATCTCTGGTCTCACTTGGGCCCCTTCTTCCTCTGAGCCTGCTCCTTTCAATCCTTACATCAAAGCTCAACAAGGCAGCCTCTGTGTGCAGCTTCCTAATCAACACATCCTTCACCCTGTTGGCCACCCATCTGTAGAAACAATCAGGAGATCAATTTTAAATCAAGAGTGTGATAGTCACTGGAACACTGTGCCTTCGATTAAACTCAAGGACTTGTTGAGTTCCTATGGTGCCAATCCGTTTCCTCAGCTAGATCTGAGGGGTGATGTAGACGTGGGTAAGAGACTCCATGGCCTGACAGGTTACAGCCTCTCTGGGGAGACAAGACATCTGAAGAGAATGTACAGCAATAAATCACAAGTCGTTTTGCTGAAATTGAGAACACTGAGAGTGTTTTCCATCTTATATCTGAGGTCAGCAAGGGTGTCTGGCCCCTTCTGAGAAAGGAATCAGTAGCAAAGAGGTTTCATAAAATCTCAATCAGTTTTAACATTCTGAAACACTTCAATTAATTTGATGTTGAAGTACCTTGACAAAATAAATTTCTCTTTTTTAAATCCTAGAAAGAATCTCCCCTTCAGCAAAGATTCTGCATATGGATTTTGATGCCATTTTACCATTTTATAACTAAACCTGTGTAATTTATCACACTTTACACCAGATTCACACTCCAGTGCCATTAAAAACTGATTTGCAATTTGCTGTTAAATTAAGATGCTTCATTTTCCTACTATATGTGATTTTTCTTTTCACAGACAAATGACGATAGAGGGGCCATCAGATCCTAGTGCCGACAGGAAAATGCCATCAAAACCCCCAGAGAGCCCAAATCCAGGAGATTTCATTTTATTCATTATCAAACGCTTATCCAAAGAGGCTCAGAAACCCTGAATAGGAAATACGAAGAGGATATCTGTGGAATTCCTTGCTTATCAAGGTTCTGAGAAAGTCCCATTAAAATTCTGCTTTCCATGTGTGTAAATGAAAAAGGCTAATTTAATTTTAATTTGTGCAGACTGAAGTCTTAAAGCAGTGCACCCTCTAAGCAGGCAGCAGTAATTTAATCCTCCGTGCCAAACTAATTATGTTAGAATCATTCTGATTGGTGCCCACGGCTCCTTTGATGTTCAACTCTAGTTGTCTTTTATCCCCAGTAAATTCTCTGTGCAAGGTCTCCTCTACACCTTCCCATCCTGCTGGATCATGAAGCTATTGCTTCTGAAGTTCAGTTTTATTTATTTATTTTTTTTTTGTGAGGAAGATCAGTCCTGAGCTAACATCCATGCCAATCCTCCTTTTTGCTGAGGAAGACTAGCCCTGAGGTAACATCTATTGCCAATCCTCCTCCTTTTTCTCCCCAAAGCCCCAGTAGATAGTTGCATGTCGTAGTTGCACATCCTGCTAGTTGCTGTATGTGGGACGCCGCCTCAGCATGGCTGGACAAGCGGTGTGTCGGTGCACGCCCGGGATCCGAACCCGGGCCGCCAGTAGCAGAACGTGCACACTTAACCGCTAAGCCACGGGACCAGCCCCCATGAAGTTCAGTTTTATTTTGATGGAACACCAAAGGACTGAAAATCATTTTTCACTGAAGGAGAATGATTTCGATCTAAAAACTGCAGGAGGACTTCTAAGTTTGACAGAATGCAGCACACCCAACGCCGAGAATGGCTTCTTTCCTTCACAAAGGTCACCCACACGGGGGAGAAATTGCTCAATGCACTCGTTACACCTTAAGATCTCCTTCCCTCTCACCTGGCCCTGGTGAGTTCACCGGTCATGTTTCTTACCCTCTTGACAAAGTATTATTTACCCACGGGTTCACTCAGTACTCAGCTCCAGCGGGGGGTCTCGCCTTTCCCTGGTAATAGATAAACTGAAACACGATGAGATTTTCAACCGGCCATTTGTTAACATCTTGCCCTGCTGAAAGCTGTGGCCAGTACCTTCCCCTCTAGATCAAAGTTAGATATGACTTCCTGGAGCAGCCCACAAAGGAAGAGACATCTGAATCACCCCCATGTGGCAGCCCTGTATTCTGATTACTCTGAGAGAGAAATCAGACAGGCCACACTTAAGGTGAAGGCGGAGGTCACTGGTTGCACTTAATCGTTTATGGGGCCAGTGAAATGAAGGGCTTCAAGTAAAAGCTAAGCACAAGTTCGACCTGTGAAAACCCCCTGTAAACCGCTTTGCTCCTTTAAAAATGTCCTCAAGTGACTTCTGAGAATACTTCTCTCTCTCACCAGGTTGGCACACAGGCTAAATGAGACAGCAAGCGAAATATTAATCGCTGGGTCTGGCAATGAGATTCCATTCAGTAATAGTGGTGCTTTGTTAACATCTACGGAGAATGAAAAAACAGAGACTGCCCTGGCTGAGGCAGACCCCAAGATGAGGGTTTGAAGACCAGCTGAGCAAAGTTCAGAATGCAGGGAGATCCAAACCACAAATCTTTACCCCTAGTAATTCAACCTGTTAATTCAACATCTCAATTCAAATTATGAGTGATCTGGAACATCACTGGAACATCACCAAAATAGATGCCCTATATGCTCTTCAACAAGAAGACTGGAAAATCGAAATCAACTTAATTCCAATAACTATCCTTTTCTCAATTCACCTTGAATGAATGAATGAGTGAATGAATAAACAAAATGCATTGTGGTTGAAAGACACTAGGGAGATGTAATTGGAAGGAAAAACAAGATATGCCAGATACACAGAGGAAAATCCAAAGATTCAGAAAGCCTTCCAGCGTGGGGTGTGGAATAAATGACTTTCCAAATTCTCTCTCTCCAAAATAGTCCCATGACTAACAACTGTCTCAGAAATCTGCTCTGGGACAAAGAGTATCATAGGCCCGGGCTAAGTGCATAGTAAGTTCTTAACAAAACCAAATGATTCATCACAAGATGGGTTTGGCCAAGCATCAACTTCACTACTTCCAATACACAGCTCACATGTTACTTTAAAGGTATACTTCTCCCAGAGGAGCTCAAAGCACTTGACACCGGCATACTTCGCTTAGCAAGCTTTTTGAAAACACAAACACCATGCTAGACGTCATGGGCAGAAACAGGGAAACAGCAGCTGGATTCAGAGTGACAAGACACTCAAAACAACACACCTCAGATCTCACGAATCCGTACAACGTCCCTGGAGTTAAACAGGCAGCAAGAATATTTATATCTCACAAGAGAAAACACGACCAAGCCCCGCATTTTCATGATTTGCTCAGACTTACGGAGTAAGAGGTTGACTGAAAACTAGAATCCAAGCCTCCCAAAGTATATAAAGAACTAGAAATGTTTAGTTGGCACACAAAATACTTAGAGGAAACATGAGGGCTGTACTGAAATATCTGAAGGCTTGGGCTGTTATCATCCCAAGATGATGGGTCAAATATTCTTGGTTCAACTCCCTAGGGAAACTAATCCAGAGTCCCTCCTGTTTTATTTCTAGGATCCACTCACACCAACTAATCTGGCCTCAAAATAGACATGCTCACAATATGAAGGGGGAAAAATGCACCTGAAGGGCTATGATGCCCATTTAACTGCAGAATAAGGTGGACATGGAGATGGATCGATTTTGACTCAATGCGAGGAGGGACCTTCTGACAATCAAGAGGTGTTCAAATGTAGTGTCTTCAGGACACAATACACTCCCCATCTCTAGAAACATCAACAGAAAGGTAATGAAATAGCCTCCTATGAAGATTTAGGGCAGGATGATCAGTTGGGACGCTTCTGCAGAACTCCAAGCAAGAATGATGAGGCCTGAATCAGTGCAGTACTGGTGGTAGAGACAGGGAGGAAGAGGCAGATGAGAGAAATGTTTAGGAGTAAAATCGTGAAGACAAGGAAGATGAATGGGGGGAAGAGACATGGGAGCTCTGGGAAGATGACTGAGCCATGAACTCCCAATACAGAAGCAAGTGAAGGGAGCAGGTTTGTGGAAGAAGATGTAGAGCCTGAGGTGCTTGTGGGTCATCTGGATGGAGTGGCTCACCAGACCAGGGGCTCTAGGTGCTGTGGAGAAGGGCTGGACTGGAGACACAGCTTGAGAATCCTCAGTATGGAGGGGGAATCCTATCTCAACGGTCACCTAAGAGATGGGGTATAGAGGGCATATGAGAAGAGGGCTAGGTGATGCTGGCTTTTAAAAGGCAGGCTAGAAAGAGAAACTGAAGACAGGTGTCTTAGTCCATTTGGGTTGCTATAAGAAAAAAACCACAGACTGAGTGGCTTAAACAGCCAGCATTTATTTCTCAGTTCTGGAGGCTGGGAAATCCAAAATCAAGATGCTAGCAGACTCGGTGTCTGGTGAAGGCCTGCTTCCTGGTTCATAGATAGCCCTCTTCTTACTGTGTCCTCACACAGCAGAAGAAAGAGAGCTCTCTGGGGTCTCTTTTATAAGGGCACTAATCCCATTCATGAGGGCTCCACCCTCACAACCTAATCACCTCCCAAAGGGCCCATCTCTTAATACCATCACCTTGAAGGTTAGGATTTCAACATAAATTGTGGGGGGACACAAAGATTCAGTCCATAATAATAGGGTAGGACTTGTCAAGAAAAATTCAGGAGAACAAGTAGAGTACAATGTCCTAGAGGTTGAGAGAGCAGACTTTCAGGAAGGAATGGCCAACAATGCCAAGGGCAGCAGAGAGTTCCAATAAAATCAGAATTGGACAGCATCCACTGGACTTGGCAAGGTGGGGTAAAGGGGCCAATGGAAAGTGAGGAAGCAGAGACTGTGTTAACCAGCTTTTGGGCAGATGAAGACAGGGACCAGGAAGGAAGACATGGAAATGAGGATTATTTTTAGAATGAGAAAGACTGAAGCATGTTTATAAGCTAAGAGAAAAGTGTTGGTAGAGAGGGACAGACTGAAGGTCCGAGGAGTCTTTGAGGGTGACAAAGAAGGGGGGTGGTCATGGGCACAGGTGGCAGGGCTGGCCTTGGTCAGGGAGAGGGACACTTCATCCTCGGAGGCTGGAGGAAGGAAGCGAGGATCACGGATATGGACGTGGATATAGCTGTAGCTTGTGGGGGCAGGGGTGGGGACGGAAAAATACCGTGCCTGACAGTCTTAACTGCCGCTGTGAAGTAAGAAACAAGATCTTACCATGAGTGTTAAAAATGGGCTTAAAGAGAAGGTGGAGGGAGGAAAATAGGAGTGAGCAGGCAAGGACAAGCAGAGCTGACGGGAGGCTTCAGGGACACAGGCAAGAGTTAGGGGAGACGCTGGTTATGCTCCTCGAACTCATCCTACACACAAAGCGACCAACCCTCAAACCCTCACCCACTCCACACCCAAAGTGTCCACTGCTCCCCTCCGCCAGCACACAGGCCCTGCACGATCTGTTCCTTGACCACCTGTCTGGTCTCATCTCCTTCCACTCCTTCGCTTTAGCCTGTGCCTTTTCTCTCCCCCATGCTTCTTCTAGCTACTGCTCCTTTAGGAGGTGCTCAGTGTTACCTCCTCCAGGAAGTTCTCTGACGCAGGGCTGGGTTAATACCTCTGCCTGGGCCCTTACAATATGCTGTGTATTCTCTCCGCCTTTGCACCTACCACGTACTTCGGAGAGAGCTGCCTTCATGTCCATCTCCACCCCCGGACACGGAATTGCTCCTTCAGGGTGGGAACTTTCACTCTGTCTCCGCAGTACCCAGTAGGCCCTCAATACTCACACTGGGCGTGGCGGTGGGGGTGGGGGTGGGGGTGGGGAACGAGTAAATGAATTCTGAGTGGGAGGCTGGCTCAACGGTCCTTCAAATCCCATCTTACTAAGAATCTAGGATTCTAGCTTGTTGCTTCTTTGCGCATAACTGGCTTTGTAAAAGCACACATGTATTGGAGTGGATACTGGGGATAGCTGTTCTCCATATAAACTAAAAGACTGATTATAGCTCTTTCATAAGCTAGAAAAATAAGCTATGACATTCTCATGGCCAGAGCCAGAGTCCAACAGTAGCTCCAGGGGCTACTGTGGACACGCATTGGAAATCCAGATAAGTCAGAGATGTCGCAGTGGTGGTCAACCCCATGAGGCACTCCTCTCCTCTCCTCCCCAGCCTGGACAGCCCGAGTCTCCTCTGCAGTCCTGGGGACATCCAAAATGTTCATCAGCTAAAAGGCCTCAGAGCTATCTTTGACAACATCTTTAAACCCAACGACAGAGGCCTGGGTCCCCTGTGTACTGCTGACCTCTCACATGGTGGTACAGGAAGACCTCTGTGGCCCAAGCAACCTGACTTTCCAGCGTCCTCCCCAATGTTTGGCACAGGCCCATCTCTCTGCAGTCCTGGAGGTGCTGAACCCGCTAACAAAATTTTCCCAGGGTCCCAGTCTCCTCTTTGTTTCCCACCCATGTTTCTCCAACAAAAACAAGGCCTCGGCCAGGATCCAAGCTCTGGGGTCTGCAGGGAAGGGGCTCTGGGACCCAGCCCCTGTCAGGCATGTCCTTCCCCTGATGCTGACACCAGATCCCCATGGCTCCCAGATGCCAATGGAATGAATGCATTTAGGTCTCTTAAAAAAAGCTTTGCTAGGCTTTTTTTTTTTTCTTTGGAGGGCAGGAGAGAGAAATGAGCAACTAGCAGCCGCCATGAGGAGGGGCTGAGTCATTTGGAAAGACATTTCCCGAGTGGCCTTTTCCATCTTACACATCTTCTGCTGATGGTGCATCAGCCCCACAACAAAGGCAACTCAGGCCATTGTTGACACTGGGATGTATCACTAGTACCCAAGCTGTCACAGCAGCAGATAGACCAAGGGACCAGCCACAGAGAAGACAAGCGGGACCTTCGCTCCACCACATTCACTCTGACATAGAAAGACAGCTTCCAATGAAAACAAGTTCCAGGGACCCAACCCTCTATGGATGGGCAGATGGGAGACCTCAGGCTGTAATGTGTGTTCAGAGAGGCTCCAAATATTTTTTCCAGGGGCAAGGGAAATGATTTAAAGCAAAACAAAACATAACAACGGCAACAGCACAAGTTAAGCTCTTCCCACCACAGAGCACTTCATGGCTGCAAAGACAGTCAAATCTACCTATGGGAAACTATATGCTTAAAACCCACTGCCTTCTGGGGGCTGGCCCTGTGGCCTAGCAGTTAAGTTTGGTGTGCTCTGCTTTGGTGGCCCAGGTTCAGTTCCTGGGCATGGACCTATACCACTTGTCGGCAGCCATGCTGTGGCGGCGACCCACATACAAAGTAGAGGAAGATTGGCACAGATGTTAGCTCAGGGTGAATCTTCCTCAAGTAAAAAGAGGAAGATTGGCAACAGATGTTAACTCAAGGTGAATCTTCCTCAGAATAATAAAAAAAAAAAATCTACTGCCTTCCAACCATGACTCCTGGTTGACAAGACCACTGCCACTGGACTCAGTGACTGGTTAGCTGAGACTTACTAATTTGTTTATCCACTGATTCCATACTCCAACCTCTGTTTATGCTCTTTCAGAAAGGCAGCTATTCTGCACTTGAAAGGCAATCCCCATCTCTTAGGTTCCCCTGAAGTTTCCTGACACAACCACAGTGACTTTCCTCAGGAGGAGCCATTGATAAGATGACAAGTTTCAGCTCCTTTTTCCCCTGCCCACACCCAAGAAAAATCAAAGACACGAGGGACCAGAAGAAGTTGGGGTCTGTTCCCATTACCAGTGCCAGAAATGAGATCTATTGTGCTTCTCACCAAAATCCTTCTGTTCACTAGGGCCTTAAAGATGATCCTGCCACTGCCTGCAGGAGGGTTACGACTCTGCGAAAATCAGTTCTGCATCCTCCCTGAAGTCTCTCCTGAAAACTGAGGTTCACGCTATTCTTCCCCGACTGAATTATAAACTGAAGTACTAATATATAAGACATCGTCTTGTTTCAGGTTTCAGTGGTCTTCATATGTTGTAACAGAAAGGACATTGGGCTTACAGCCAAAAAACCTGATTTCTATTCCTAGTTGTCCATTAAATGATTCTGGGCAGATAGTTTCTCTAAGCCTCAGTTTCTCCTCTGTGGAAAGGGGTAAACTATTGCCCTGCCCGCCTCAGAGACCTTGCTTTGAGATTCCAGTGAGACAACCTGTGAAGGAATTCAGACATTGGAAAGCCTTTTGTAAATGTAACGAAATGACACTATGACCTAATGCTCTTGTGGTGTATCCTTCAAAGGCAGGAGTATGCCTCAGTTGTCACTTATCACTCCCCCACCCCACCTAACAGAGTGCTTACACACAGATGGGGCTACTATATTTGACACTCAGGGACTTTCAAACTTGAATGTGCTCCACTAATGTTATGGATCTGGAATAAGCTTCATTCCGAACTCTTTCAGGCATAAGCAAAACATCCTTTCCTCTGCTCACCCCAGATCCAGTGGTCTTTTGTGAAATGACTCCCTGCTGTGAAGCCCTTCTGGGATGTTAAAGTCATGACCCTCAACATCTCATCTCTGGTCTCAAATCTCAGCGCTGCAGGATCTTTGATCCTCCTCTCCATTCTTGGCCTCTCATTTAATTCCTTTCCAGGGCCTTTGTATACAAGTCCACACGAGGCCCCTAAATACATTCTAAATACTGCCAAATCTCTGCAAATAAGAGCTTATTCCCTGAAAGTGCCTGTGTGATTGGTCTCCCACGTAACGAAGGAGCTTTATATTTTTAGTTTTCTTTCCATACAACAAACACTATTAATAACGTTCTACTTTCTCCAGAGATGATATGGATTAGACTAAATGGAAAGTTACCATGGCTACCGCAGTGTTATTTTTGGTATGAGAAACTCATGCCAAGGGAAGCAGCATACGTGGTCAAGAACCAGAGCTTCATTTCCGCTTTGCTATCAGGCAATCGATCCCAATTTAATTTTGAAACTCTCATTGCAACGGAAACTAATTACGAGCGGCAAGACCTGAAGCCCCTAATTAAAGTGGGAGTCAATAAAGCAGGGCAGTATCATCACTGGGACAACACTGGCAGGAGGAGGGGTTTACAAACAGGCGGATTTTCTTTCCCAGGTAACTATCTAAACAAAAGAAGACAGGGAAGCACATCTGGAGGGTCAGCGGGACACCCTAAGTTGGGTCTGCAGGATTCAGTTTCTGGTGAGTGAGCAGGTCAGGTCCTGCCTCTGTGCCATGAAGATGCAACAAACGAGGGGTGGGGTAGGAAGCCCAGGTGTTTCTACCACGAGTGGCAGTTGGGGGGCCGGCCTGGTGGTGCAAGCGGTTAAGTGCACGCGCTCCGCTGCGGCGGCCCGGGCTGCGCGGGTTCAGATCCCAGGCGCGTACCGACGCACCGCTTGTCAGGCCATGCTGTGGCGGCGTCCCACATCAAGTAGAGGAAGTATGGGCACGGATGTTAGCTCAGGGCCAATCTTCCTCAGCAAAAAGAGGAGGATTGGCATCAGATGTTAACTTAGTGCTGATCTTCCTCACAAAAAGAGTGGCAGTGGGGGGCAGGCCGGGAAGGGATGAGCTGAAGGACGGCTGGTTCAGACTAACCCCATACCAAAGAGAATCTCATCACTCAGACCCAGATAGCTATGGGCTGTTTCCTCACATATCAAACGCTGAGCTGCACTTTTCTGAATTAGCAGAAGTTGGCTTATGGAAGGACTTCTATTAGAGTGAAAACCAACTGCCAATCAGTGAAGTGCACGATTCCCTCTGGGACTTCCTGGTTTATCTTTGACAGCTTTAAAATACCGTTAATGGCATGACTTCATCTGCCCCGTGCTAGAACAATCCATATTTAGGTCAGAAACCACGTGGTCCTCACATCACCCCACTGAGCTCCAGGATAGAAAGATGTTCTTAAATCAGGGAGGGAACACTTTTAACCGAGGATTAATTACTCACCCTCCTCCAAATTCCTTGACAAAGAGACAAAAATGAACTTTGATGAACGGTTAGAAAACTACTCTGAATACTCCGACAGGGCAGTCAAATCAGAAGAAGCCTATTCTCTTCTCATTCGGTGTATATTTTTATACAAAGGGGTCTTTCTTTCTTTAGCAGGTTTTTCTGTAAAATTTGCCTGATTTTTTTTTTAAGCGTTATTGAGAACAAAGAAGCAGAACATCATAACCCTGTTATAACTCTTTCAATGGCAGCGAATAAGTCAGTCCCTCAGGAGAGGGAGCTCTGCCGTCAGGGTGGGAAGAATTCCTTGAGAGCTTTCAGACTCCTGTTTCCCAAGAATAAATGAGGTCCACAGTCATACTGGGGCCGACAAGATTTTTCCAAGGCAGACAAACCCCCAGATCAATGAGAGCCTATATTAATTTAATTCTTAGTGTTGTCACAGGCGGGGAACAGAACACAGGCCTCGTCTTGAATTAATCAAAAGAGGTTTTTTGAATATTTTCATCAAAATAGTGTATTGACATATTACGCAAAACCTTTGGCAAAGGTGTCTTGTAACAAATGTTAAAAATGGGAGCAGTAAAGAAAAAGATAGTTCTGAATATTGAAATGTTTTGGAACCTGGCTAACCTTTGAAAGGAGATATCTGGTGCTTTCTGTATACTGACATAATGGACCAGCAGGTTAGGGGGACAGAGGGACTCAACCACCTCACATTCACTGTGAACGAGGGAAGAGAAAAAGAGGCAAAGAGAGAAAGAAGAAAAAAGCTCCATCTTATTGAGCTCCTTTGGTATAAAATTTCAGCCCAAGGTGATAGAAAGTGTCCCCAAAAACAGAGCTTCATCCCAAAACACAGACAAGGAGCTCCCTTCTATGCGGCTGGATTCTGCTTCCAGGGGAAGCACCCAGGGCTTATGAAGATCCATCAGTCAAAGAAAGTGCCTCTGTTTTTATAGCCAGCAGGCTGCAAACTTTTTCCAGTACCTTTTAGAAAACGAATGCCTTCAAAGCCCCAAAAGAATTTTAGATGTACCTCACAACCACACCTACCTTGACTCCAAGAAAAGACTTGCGGTGATAGAAGCAGCACAGAGCTGCCGAGAGGGCGTGGAAAGCATTGCATTCCTTAGGCATCTTTCAGTCTTCGGTCCCTGGACCACACACTTTCTCTAGGATTAGAAGAAAGGGGGCTTGGGGCGTTAGAGCCCCGTCCCATGCAGCAGCTACCCTGCTCGTGCCCGCAGTCAGGCGGCTCCTTCCTCCAGGCCAGGCTGGGACTTTTCCTCTCCGCTGAAGCCAGTACGATCCACTCGCTCAATTCCGGCAGGCTGGTGTCCAGCCTGCCATGCACACAGTGCCAGAAATTCTCATGTGACCAGACTTGTTTTCTGATGAAATTCTAACCTCCCTTAGAAGAAGCTTTGGGCTTTAGCTGTCCCCTCAATTTAGAGACCCAGCAGCAATCATTATCCCCCTCAGGCAGCCTGTCCTCCCCAGGGGTGAAGACACCAGGCATCTGCTCCTAGAGGCTTTGTCTGTTTGCCTCTCACCCCAGCACCTGGGGTTAAGGAAGCACACGTCACACCGCCTTGTGACAAGACAGAGGCTCCTTTGAGAAAAGGACGTAAAGGTGACCAGGGTGTGACTTTCCCCTAGAGCAATCCTAGAAGTCCTAAGAAACCTCAGACAGGATCCCTGCCCCTACTCTCCCAGCCCACCCCCAGAACTGTTTATTTTTAATTAGGATGCTCCTGGCAGCCAGTTTGCAGCTGATAACGTTGGCACAGCCATCACTATTGGCAAAGCAATACTGCCTTTTGGTGTTTAATTAGCAGGTCTGTCAGCAAACACCCTGAGCACCCTGTGCCCTCCCCACCTGGCCGTGCCGTCTGTTGGGAGGATGGGGGATAGGCTGTGTACCCTCCTCTGACCCAACTGTTTGTCTCACTCCCCTCCTTCGCTTGAAATACTTCACTTTAATTACCCGTCTTCACTTTCATTGCCCACTCTGCTTAACCCAGATCCAGCACACAAACCTCGTGTCCAACGCAGCCAAGCAATTCTCCTGTGCTGAGGCCTTTACCCCTACCAAGAGCCTCCTAACACCTTCAGAAGAAAGTAATTGCTTTTCTTCTTTCATTCCAGTTACAGCGAATGCTCAACGATTCTGTTCTTTATGAAACCCAGGTTTCTGCCTGTAGCTCTTCCTCTCCTAAGGTTCCAAATGTTAACTTGCTGTGGCTTCGGCCACTCAAAAATGGAATGTGTCCTCAAGCTTTCTAAACTTTGTACAGGCAGAAACTTGTAATGAGGAAGAAACAGAACCTATTCAGTCCAGAAAGGAACAACACCAGATGAGGCATGAGGAAGGCATGAGAAATATCCAGCGAGATTAGTGTCAAATCCTCAGGAGGCCTCGGCCTTTGCACTAGGTCAAGTTGGCCTGTAAAAATAGAGAATTGCTTGTTCAATGCCTGGTGAGCAGCTTCTATGCTTGAATGAGGGCTATGGAGAGCAACAGATTTCACATTCACTCAAAGGGACAGAGGTTCAGCCTAATAAACACATCGAATGTAGGGGGGGATGGAGGTACAGAGGGTCTGCCACCACAGGAACAGCCAAGGGGGGCTGACTTCCTTTCTGCTCCCTCACCTCCCTCACTCCTTCTCCTCCATGATGCTGGAGGTCAGATGTGCAGTCCTGGGAGCTCCTGGGCCCTGGGAAGTCCACCTGAGAACGTGGAAGCAAGCACCAAGCGGGGTAACCCTCCTGGGGCTTTTGAGCTGGAGGGGCCCTTGGAGATGGTCCAGCTGGTGGGTCAATACTGTCCTCCAAGGTCCAGGTACTGTATCCAAGAGGATGCATTTCTCTGCCTTCATTTCTATTAGGTGGAGTTCAAAGGGTAAATCCACATGAGCAGCCGGAGCCCAGGGCCCCAGCAGTTTTGTGGGGATGACTCACCAATCAGGCCAATAGCCACCAGGTAAGGGGCCCAGTTTTCACTGGCTATTCCCCTTTGGCAGGAAATAACAAGCTCTATCAGGATAAGCAACTCCCCAAGAGGCTAAAAAAGCATCGTTCCCCGTTCCCCGACCAGGGAAAAGGGAGGGAGGCAGCTCCTTAAATCCTGCACAAAAATTCAGTGAGATTAGTTAGCCCAAACCTCTGAATTCCAAGACCCTACCCCCAGAAAGCATGAATGAAGGGCATTCCTGAAAGAAAAATAACTCAGACATGTAAATTACATAGAATTATGTGGTCAGGTGCTCCAGGGCCAGGGTAAAAATAAAATAAAAGATGCTCAGGTCACTGTAGAATCACAGCTCCTGTCACCTGGGGCTTACTCTGTTTACTCTGAGAAATGTCTCCAAAATACCCAAAGCATGGGTTCCGTCAGGATTAAAGAATGGGCTGATCTTATTAGGTAACTGTTTCCTAAGCACTTTTTATTTTTTTGTTCCACACCAAAAATAATTTCTGAAGCAGCACTCAAAGGTTTTAATCAATTTTCTCCCGAAACGGCCAAGGAGAGAGACTAAAATAACATGTTGTTATTGCAACTAAAAATGATAATTGCCTGAATTCGCAAAGTGCCCTTCACTGATTTGTTATGCTTTTAAATGTCTCCCATCCACACTGATCAATTCCCCCACGTTCTCCCCATAATGATTATTCTATTCTAGTTACAAAGAAACAGAGGACCAGAATGGTGTGTCACTCAGAAGAGAACAAAGGACCAGGGACAGCAGACTGTGATTGCAGAACCTGGTATTTGATCACATGGATACACAAATAAGAGATATTTTAACTTCTTACAATTAAACCTGTTACTTGCACAGCCCAATGAAAAGGCCATGGACATGGGGCAGGGGGTCACTCTCTGACGATGTGGTACATGTGATTTAGGACCAGTCATATTTGGATTCAGTGTTTTCTAAACAGCATGTCCTTCAGAGTTCCATGTCTCTAATGCAACCCTAGGGACTGAAGGGAGTTGCCAAACAGGCAGCACAGAGCTCTGGGAAAGCACTGTGCTCTCTAGCGCCCCCCTCTGGCCCTCTGGGAGGCTCACTCCTCCACATCAAGGAAAACACCTGTGAAAAAGCCACAGCTGGGCAGCCAGGTGGACCCTTGAAGGAAACCCCCATGACCTCAGGTCAAATGTTGCCTACCCCATCTGGGAAGAGGGTTAAAGCTGGCCAGAGGAAGGCGGCTGCACAGGCGTTGCCCTCAATGCCATTTTTTCCTTGGGCAGCTTTAATACTAACCTGCCCTATTTAGTAACCATGGAAACAGGAGCTGCCTGCCAGCCATATTCCACACACGCGTCCTGTCGGCAGCAGTCCCTGGGCTGAGAGCCTGCATGAAATCCCTTTCCCAAAGTGCCACAGTCCCCACTAGAGGATCAGGCTCCCGATGAGATGGACCTTCTCTCTGACAAGGCATGGGGGAGAGGTCTGCAGGGAGAAGATGTCCCTACCACATACCTGCTGTTCCTGCTTAGGGCAACCTGGAAAACAATGCTGCCTGTACACCCCGTACCCCTCCCCAAAGCCAGCCCAGAATCGAGGCGTCAAACCTTACAAGCACTGAGGCGCTTTTGATCATTGTCAAGCAGCCCTGCGGACAGTGACACTGCCCACCATGGGCGGCCGGCTGTGACCCAGCGGCAGTGGTCCAAGGCTGCAAGGCCTGGCTCATCCCTGCCCACAGGGAACACACTGGAACATCAGTCAAGAGTGGACACCAGTCACTGTGGTCAAAACAGCTCAACCTCTCATGGCAGCCACTGAGACTCTTCACCTCTCCAGAAAGATCCATCCTTCCCGGCTTTTTGCCTTCACTAAACCCCAGCAATCGGGTTCTTGGTGAACAAAGACAGCTTCCATTTCTCCTGGTATCCCAGGAGGCAGGAAAGATTAACCTGGACCGGCCCAATCCTAAATATCTAAGGCCACCCTCTGCAGGCTCAGCTCCTTGAAGAGTGTCATGGCACGTGCCTGGGAAGCCCCGGGTGGAAAAGGGGCACCTTTATCAGCAACCCTGCTCCCCAAAGCTTCCTAGCCTGCCTGCGTGATTCAGAACACAGTAAACCAGGAGGCTAGTGGGGAGGGGGGAGCTCATGTGTCTCAGAGCACAAAAGCAACAGGGCTCGAGAAGAGCTGGAAACCACGGAGGATGAGGAGAGGCCATCAGGGAAGAGGTGACCTCCTCCTCTTGCCAGACTCGGCAGCTACACAAGCTGCCAAAGACAGTTTGACACATTTGCCTATGTGCAAATGTGATTTGTTTCTTGGTCCAAAGGGGAATGCAAACTGGACTTGGAGGGAGGAGGGCAGGAAACGCTGGCCCAGCTCTCTGGGCCACTTTGTGTGTTGCCATGGACAAGACGTTCGCTTGCGCTGGTGAACACAGAGGGTGCTTTTACGAGTGTCGGCTGTCCATATCTCGGTCTGACGGTTCCCCCGGATTCCTCAGGGGATGAAAGAGTATGGCTGTTAAGTGGTCTCTGTCCGGAAGTGGTATTGATCTGCCTCACATATAAACAAAGACACTAAGGACGGTATTCACGAACAGATTTCTGTCTACTGGGCCTTATGTCCCCCCCACAAATTTCTGTTTCTCTAACTGGCTGGCTATTAAAATTGTATAACTGATAATGTGAAGCAAAATTATGTGAGCACCCAGCCCTGACCTTGCTTTCTTGCATTATCACATACAATTCCATCCCATATATCCCTCCACCAACACCATCTATTTCCTGATATCACCTCAGAGATCCTATATTATACAAGCTCAATTTTCTGTTTTTAGCATTAAGGCAAAATTAAAAGAACATGCACGGGGCATAATTCCAACCTCTCAAACAGTAGACTCAGACTTTCTGGCAGTCTCAGCCTTCTTTGAGAGTCTATAAAAACCATGGACCTTCCTCCCAGAACAAAAGGCACATACTGTAATGTTTTACATAGAATTTCAGGGGATTCCTGTGTCCCCAGACTGCTGCGAGTCTCACCCACCCAAGGTGATCCGACACCCACCTCCCAAGCTTCCTTCCGCTCTACACTCACTATGCAGCATCACACCCAGAGCACGTGTTTCTCTTGGCATTGTAGCTCCTAGGTTTTCTCTGCTGGACACTTTTCTCTTCCCCCTTCCTGACACTTTTGCTAAGTGTGAGCTATATACTCAACTAATAGACAGTGACTGCAAAAGCCCCTCAGAGGCCCCTCCCTTGCAGAGTGCTGCAGAAATGGGCTGAGGGCCATGTGCAAGGCCAGAATGCCGTGAAGGCTCACCAGCCAGAGCCAGCCGCACTGTCTTCCAGCTCCACTGCCAATAGCCCTCCCGTCTTACAATCACTTCTGCAAAAATGACATCTTCCAAAACTGAGCTGCAAGACATATTTGCACATCTTGAAAGTGATGCTGGGAGGTAGGAGGGTAGAGGGACAGCCAGGGTGGATTCAAGTCTTCACCGCACCGCTAGCTAGCTGGGTGACCTTAGGAAATTTCTTAACTTCTCTGAGCCTCAGTTTTCCTCCTCCAACTTACCAGGTTTTTGTGAGGATCAAGTGAAATAACACATAAACAGCCTGGCATCCAACACACAGAAAGTGAATGTCAGCTTCCCTTCCCCTTCCAAGGAAGGGACAACAAGCTCCGTCTCCCCAATTTGTTCCTCCTGCAGGCACTTGCTCACCTGACCCTAAATCTCACGCAAACATCAGGCCACAGGAACCACGCCCCGAAAGAAGGGTGTGGCCAGCCCCACCCTGAGCACTGACCGGCCCCAGCTGGTCGAGGTGACTCTTGAACCTTGAAAGCCAGGGAACAATGGCTTAAGAGTTTTAACGCTAAAAAAAAGCCTTAAAATATTTTTCAGCCTTTAAATTTTAAGATTGCATATTAAAATTGCACATATGGTTTTAATCACACTTGTTCAGATGTCTCAGATGATGTTTTGCTCCAGAGTCTTTGTCATTTGGGGAGTTGTTTGTTTTAACAGGCAGCATGTGTGTCCACAGCATCTGCCCACTTGGCTCTCACCCAGGGGGACTCCTGGGTCCATCCACAGTGCTCCACGTCCCACCCCTGTCCCAGCCAGTCTGACTGGGGATCACATGGGCCCCCTCCTCTCCCATTGTCCCCACACCAACTTGGCTGCAGAGCTGGACTTCAGCCTGTGTCCTGCCTAATGCTCCTCCAACCTCGCCTCTGGCCCCTTGCCGAGCCCTCCAGGTCCTTGCCTTAGACTAGATCTAGCGTGTGTCTAGAGTCCCCAGAGGACCTCTATGTGCCTGACTCCTTCACACTTCACTAGCCCACATTACCAGGTATTCTGACACCAACCATTCCTAGAGTTAGAACCGTGCCTGGGATAGCCCTGTGGAGGCTGTGCCTGCTCTGCCTAGCTTCCTCTCTAGACTTTCTGTCTGTGTCCTCCAGATGCTGCCTTCTGCCTGTACCTCCAACTTTCCGGCCTCTAATGGCAGGAATTGCCCAAGTTACAGTGCATTCTTCCAATGCCACCCTATGTCCATCTCCCACCTGGAAGGGCACCAAATGTCTGAGTGGAGGAAGCAGCCTGGGAAGAAGGCCCAAGAAGGCAGGAACCCCGGGGTGGTGGGTGGGGTTGGCACCAGGTGAGAGGTGGAGTCAGGACTACTTCTATTCATTTCAGCCTTCAAAAGCTGGCCTAAGTAAAACAGAAAATGATCTTATTAATCCCTTCTCCTCTGCTTTCAAGCAAATACCAGCCACCTGAACAAAATATTTCAGTGGGAACATATAATTTTTTCATGGTCATAAACTGATCATGGGCATCATCATCTGAGTGACATCCTGGATAATTCTGCATCCTGCCCAGAGAGCTATGAGAGTCAGTCCAGACCAGGAGTTCCTAACATGGGGGTGGAGTGGGGCTTCCATGAGCCATTTGGAAATTATATACAAACTGTTTAAAAGTATTTGTTTATTGAGGTGAGGGGTTGAAGAGTCATATGACCCAAAAATCCCAACCCATCCAGAAAGGCTTTCAGTGGCTCTTACAGAAGTAGCTTTCTGATCTTCTTTCTAGCGGAGAGAGAAGTGAGGAGAGTACCCTGTTCATCACGGACATGAGCAAGGACACAATTCCCCCAGCTACCTAGGACACAGCCTGCCCTTGGCAGGTCTGTGGAGGTAGAGAGCCTTGCGGCCAGCAGTGTCACTTTTCCTTTCTGCTGCTGGAGTAGCTTTAAGAGGAGGCGTGAGAGGAGGGAACCCCTTCACCCAGCTGGTGGGAGGGGCTTGTTTGCACACAATACTTAACATTACCACTAACTGCAGAATAGTGCCAAATTTGACTCTCAGCAACCCCCTCCCCAACCACAGGGATGTGTTCTCAGAAGACCAGGGCAGTCACAGACATCTTCCCACCTCTCGGGTGGGGCCCCTTGAAGGAGCCCTCACCCACCCCGTGTGCAAGGTCCCCAAGAGCCAGCATTTATATGGAGGACTTTTACCATGGCGTCTCATTTAATACTCACACTAGGAGACACACATTATTATCTCCATTTCACGTCAAACAGTTCTTAGAGTTAATAATTAAAACCACCATGAATCAGAATGGCTGGCTCTATCGGATGTGATAATGGAAGCACGGATACCACCTGGTTGCCTGGAGTACCTTATCTTGTGCAAATCCAAAAGGCAGAATTTGCAACCACCCCCTCCCTCCCACCGAGAGATGGATATTCTTGGCAACATAGACAGCAGGTCTCACATGAAATATCCCCAGTTAGAGATCCTAGTCCATTCCCTACTGATGGGACAGGGCAGGACATGTACAGGTAGAAGAGGGCAGAATCTGAGAAGAGCCAGGAGGCAGCAAAGCCCCACCACACAGCTGATGACTAGAGGGCTAAGGAACCACCTTTGTCGTATATGGAGACGTGAACTGGGCCCATTTCTCTGCAGGAAAAGGCTGACTCAGGGTTTGTTGTACGGGAAGGACCATACCGATTGCCAGCCAGTTTCTTCACTTGCTAAAAGGCAGTCAGCTGCTAAGCACTATGCTGCCTGCAGAAGTGACATCCAGGTCAACCTTTGCCCCTCCTGTGCCCAAGGTGGAGACAATGGGTTCCTTCTGTCAGTGGTTCAAAGGACAATACAATCCCTGGCCTTGCAGTGTGTACCCAGAGGAGTGGAGAGTGGGGCGGAGGAAAGGAGAGTTACCAGGCAGAGCAGCAGGAACCCACCTGGAGCATTCTCTAGGAACACCACACCAGCCTCAGGGCTGGGCCACTTGTGACAACAAATGTGGGAATTCTTCCAAGGCCAAACTATAAATCACAGGGGAATTCACAGCCCCTCTGCCCTCCCCCACCTATAACTTCTCTGTAACAGTGGTAGATCTGACAAACTGGCAGGCAGTGGGTATCCACACACAAATAAACCAGGAGGGAGAGAATCTAGAGAAAGATGAGTGTAGGACTTGAAAAGATCAAAAATGAAATATCTCTGTGAAATCTAGCATTCATATGCCAAGATTTTACACATGTACCCTGAGCAGACAGAGACAATTAGAAACACAGCCTAATATACTTCTGATTCTGAAAATTCAGGGGAAAAAAATGGTGTAAATAGCAGATAGTGGGTATTACATTCAAAAGCTTTACCCTATGGCATGTGTATTCATACACGTAATGGATATATGAGCCAATCAAAATACTGAACACTGAATGGTCCAGGAGTAGACATGTGACCTGATTTAGAGCAATCAGAGTCCTTCCCTGGGATTTTTCAAACCAGAGCAGGAGAAGTCCCCTTTTCCCCTTGGATCATAAACTTTAAGATTATAAGCTTAGAACAGCCTATGACCATGCGCCCCCCACTACTTGGAGAAGCTGATCCGAGAGAATGTCGCCAATGTGCTGATAAGATGCAAGAGACAGAGAGTCTGAAGATGTCTTCCTTCCCCAGAACAGTCATCCACCCAGGCCACTCCAGCCCTGCCCTTCCCAGTGTTAAATTTTCTAGCTCAGATCATCAGTTTGAGAGTTTACAGGTTCACTCTATCAGCGTGACATTAGGTAAACTTGAGATCAAGATATAATATACTGTGTTGGGCTCTACTTGAGTTCTTATACTATGTTTAAGATGTGATCCCTATATCTGAGAAACGCTAAAAAGGAGCCAACATAAACTGATGTTACATGAAAACATATACAATATACACCCATTAATAACAGGGTTGTGCACTCGTGTTTCAGTGATGGGTGGAAATTAATGGTGCTTCACAGCCTGCTCCAAGGACGTTCCATTAAAGAACTGAGTTGTCTTGAGTTTTCAAGGATAAAGTAGACATGAATTTGCCTGTGGGAAAAGGGAGAGGGATTCATGGAGCTGGAATGTCCTGTGCCACTGACTGTAGGTGTGAGTTTTGCTCCCACACCCAGCACCCCTCCCAGGCTAGGGGAAACCACTAACAAATGGCTCACTCAACTCTGTTTATACAGGCAACAGCACCATCTCACTTTCCTGGAGGATGTTTCCAAAGGCTATTCTGTTTTGTGGAAAGACAGAGGACCTGAATCAGAGGTACTGGCTGAGACATTCCCTTACTAAGGCCAGATGGACTTTACCAGGTATGATTGATGCCCTGGGGAGGCCAATTCTCATGACTTCTTTTTAGAAAACGAAATTTGCATCATCCCTAAAGTACATTCAGATCTTCCCAAATTTGCTCCTTACATAGTCCTTAAGTGGACACAGCCTGGAAGTAGCCTTAGGGCCCTGGTTCTCGGTCTGTGTGGCCCTATGGGGCTTCTATCGCCCATTGCTATTGCTCTACTTACCCCAGGAAGGAGCCCTAGCTCCAACTGTCTTCCAGCACACGGCTATTGAAGCTCTCATTAAAGTGATCTGTGCCCTTGTCTGTTGGCCTCAGGACCCAGGTCTTATTTATCATCATCATTCCTATGCCCAGCACAATGTGTGAACAGGACAGGGGACAGTGAATGTTTGGAGATAGCATAGGGATTCTCAATCTGGGTCCACAAACACAAACTAAGACGTACAACAGTGCACTTGCATATGTCCAGACACAGGGTTCTTATTCACTGTATTTGCAAAAAGATAGGGAGCCCCTCCTCAAACAGATAAGAACCACAGAGGCATAAGACATGACTTGCCACACCAGGGTCACGGTTCTCACTGGGTGAATCAGCCTTGCCATCCCTGTGGCTGGACTAGGGCTGGTTCCCACGTTGGCCCTCAGAAGCACCTCTCTCAAACGATGAACTACCTGTGTTCCCAAATGGCAAGAGGCTCCCAGAACACAGGAATTCCTTACTCACACCACCTGTGCTCTGCGTGAGCAAGCTTGGAATGCTCTGCAAACCAGGACATAAGAGGATGCAGCCCAGTTCTGCCTCGGCTCTTTCCAGTAAAGACGATGAGAGGAGAGAGGGGAAGAGACTGGGCCATAATGGACGCAGCTGGACCACACATACCCCTTCGAAAAACACCCACCTGGGCCTGGGAAAACTAAGAATCCAATTGGAGACTGGTGGTCACAGGAAACAGTCCATTAGTTTCATCATTTCTTCTGTACAAAAAGCTCTTTTGAGAGTGTGAATGGGGGCTTTATGTAGTAAGTTCTCATCCACAGGCTAATAAATATGTGAAATGGCCTCTCAGACCAGGTTCCTGCGGCCTGGACACTGAGGTCATTCAAGAAACAATTAGATGCCATCTGGAGAGAGCTGGGACTTGAAAGGAAATTGCCTTGGAGGGCCAAACAGCATGTTCTAGTTTCCAGGGTCTGACACATCCTTATCTTCACTGACATAAAGGAAGGATGGAGCTCAGCCAGCCAATCCATGCCGGGAGCAGAACAGGCAAATTCAGTAGCAATTAATAAAAGCTTAAGGATCAGGAGAGTGTTCATTTTCAGCCTGCCCCAAGTAAATTTATCCCTTGACTGCACTTTCACATCCAAGCTGGGCATCTTTGCCATAAACCAGGCCTTGGCCTCACCAAGCTTTGGGTTTTCACAGTTTTACTGTAAAGCAATTACTGCAGAATAGCGACTGCATCTGGCCCAGCTCTTTACAGTATATAATGAGCAGCAACACCATCATATGAAATAGAGTTAGTATCTTTTGAAGCTCCACAATCCTCTCAATTGTGAAGAACAGGCCCACAACTGAGAACCTCATTTCTAGAATAGATTCTCATTTTTTTCTTATTTTTAAATGAAAATGTAATGTCTCTTCTTTATTAATAACCAGTATCTTTAAATATAAATGCAATTGTTGAGCAAGCTGGGTTAAAAAAACACTTAGCTAGAGAAAAAAATAAAGATTTAGATAAACAGGAGGTGACTGTGTTCTAAGCGTTTCCGCAGCTTTCTAACAGCTCTTCTAATAGCTGGAGACACTCTGGGACGGCAGTGCTCAAAGTGTGGTCCGCGGGCCCATGCTGCTCTCTCAGGGAGTCCGTGAGGTCAAAACTATTTTCATAATAATGCTGCCACACTTTTTGCCTTTTCATTGGATGGACATTTATGCTGATAGAGCAAAAGCAATGATGAGTAAAACTGCAGAACTTTAGCACAAAGCCAGGGAGAGGCACCAAACTGGATAACTAGTCATTGCATTTCTTGACCACATTTGTTTTTAATTTATTTTTTAAATATTAAAAAATATATTTTTAAAATATTTCTTTAAAAAATATATTTTTAAAATATTTCTTTAAAAAATAGTCGGTTCCACTTAAGAAGTCCCTGATGAAGCAGTAAGAATCACTCACTTTGTTACGTCTCGGCCCTTTAGTCCAGGTCTCTTTAATATTCTGAGTGATGAGGCAGGAAGCACACACGGCTCCTCTCCTGCATCCCCGAGCACATTGGCTGACTTGAGGGAAAGCAATTGTGTGATTAAACTGTGAGCTGAACTAGCTGCTTTTTCATGGAACCCCATTTTTACTTTAAAGAATGTCTGACAAACTGTGGTTATTCAGACTTGGGTATTTATTTGGCAGATATTTCCTAAAGAATGAACAAAGTGAAAGACACTTTCCCTGAAGTGTCACTTCAAGGAAAACAACTGACAGTATTTGTTGCCAATGAAAACTTGAGCTTTCAACTGAAAATTAGAATTTTGGGAAACTTGTATTCACCACCACGAGTTTGACAGCTTCCCAATACTTTAATGATTTTTCTGAGTGGTGATATTAACAAATGTGAGTTTTCAATATTGTATAGTGAAATATGTTAACATTTGGAAGATCTGTATAACTCAGTAAACCAATATTTTTCAAATGACCAATGCATGATGGTACAAAATCATGCTTGGGTAAAAGATCCATTCAGATTGCCATACAGACCAATAGATCTTAAGGAAATAGAGTAAAAAGAAAAAGTTTATTAATATGGTTTCAGATTCCACATTTCAGTGAACTTTTATGGAACTACAATTTTTCAAGTTTTAGCATAAGATCAAAAAATATCTCTAATTATCTGAAAAGGCTATTAAAACGCTCCTCTGGGGGGGGGCAAAATGGGTGAAAGAGGTCAAAAGATACAAATTTCCAGTTATAAAGTGAATAAGTCATGGGGATATAATGTACAGCATTAGTGACTATAGTTAATAACACTGTATTTTATATTTGAAAGTAGCTATAAGAGAGTGGATCTTGAAAGTTCTTACTACCAGAAAAAAAATTTTTTTGTAACTATGTATGGTGATGGATGTTAACTGGACCTATTGTGGTGATTATTTTGAAATACATACAGATATTGAATTGTTACGTTGTACACCTGAAACTAATATAACGTTATATCAGTTATACCTCAATAAAAAAAATACTCCTCCCCTTTTGAATACATATCTGTGCAAGGCTAGATTTTCTTCAGACTTCAACCAAAACAACATTCTATTAGACCAGACACTAAAGAGATTTGCAAAAATGTAAAACCATACCATTCTTCTCACTAAATTTTGTTTTGGAAAATGATTATTTTTCATAAAAATACGTTATTTATATTCACATAATGGGTTTATTATTTTTAAATGAATTAAACATTTAAAAACTCCTATATTTTAATTTCTAATACAATAATCCAATAGTTAAAACTCACATAACAAAGGCTCTTTGTGGCCCTCAATAATTTTTAAGAGTGAAAAGGAGTCTTGAGACCAAACAGTTTGAGAATTTCTGCTCTAATACATCTGGGCTACTTGTTTTACATAATTTTGATTGAGCCATGAGTTTTCAGCTTCATATCTATGGAATAGACTAAGGTATATAAATAAAGGGATGTTTTTATTTTTATAAGTAACTATCATAAAAGCACTAATGCTTATTAGTGAGAATCTGGAAACACAGAAATGTGAAAAACAAAACAAAACCTCCTTAGTTGCCAGGAAGTTCATTTTGACCTATTTCCTGACAATCATTCTGCTCACAGGTTTTTATCTTACAGAAATTCTCGCACAAATGCACAGCAAGCCGTCTCAGCTGCAGGCAAGGCCATCTTTCCAGTACTGTGCTTCACTCTCTTCTCTCCCACCCCACATCCAACCCATCAGGAAATCCTGATGACTCTGCCCTCATATTATTTATCCAGAATCTCCCTTCTTCACTATCTCTTCTGCTATCACAGGCCTAAACTATCATCGTCCCTCGTCTAGACAGTCACAACGGCCTCCCCACTGATCTCCCTGCTCCTGCCTTTGCCCCCTGCAGTCTGCTAGCAACGTGGAAGCCAAAGTGATCCCGAGATGGCTCCCCCTCTCACTCAGTAAAAGTTAACGTCCTTACTCTCTCTGACATACAGGCCGCATGCAACCTGCCCCGTCCCCCCTTCATCACTCGCACATCCAGCACTCTCGCTCAAGTTCACCCTCTGCAGCCCTCTGGCCTCACAGCTGTTCCTCAGCGGAAGACATGAGCGCCGGCTTCACTGCCTTGCCCTTGCTGTGTCCTCTTCCCCTTAGACATCACTTGACTTGCCCCTCCACTCAAAAGTCACCTTCTGCATGAGGCCTTCCCTGGCTACCCTATTTAAAATTTAACGCCCCTCATCCCCAACATTTCATAGTTTCTTTCCCTCTTGAATCTTTCCTGCTTAGCACTCATCACTGCCTCACATGGTTTCCCTTGTTGTTTTCTCCCTCCTCCACCCCAGAATGTAAGCTGCACAGGGGCAGGGACACTGTTTTGTTCACTCCTGTGTCCTCAGCCCCCAGAACAGTGACCAGCAGATGGCAGACAATAAATTTGTTAAATGACTGTGACACATATATAACAAATATGACTATATTTGTTAAATAACTGCAAAACTTTTTAACAGGAAAACATTAGAAAGAACCCAAATGTCAGCAGGGAATTAGTTAAGCATAACTGTATTTCATACATTGGAATACCGGACAGTCATCCAAAAGAAGGAGGTGGACCCATATATTTAACATGGAATGATGTCCAATGAAAAAAGCAAGTTGCAAAGCAAGATGTAGTTATACAGGATTTTGGGCAATCAATCAATCAATCCATCAAATTGTTCCCAAACTCAGCCTTCTTGCTCTTTTAACAGTTCAAGCAGCTCAGAATTTCCCCAAAACACTTGAAATTTCCTCACTCTCTTCCCATTCAAGAAATATGAGAGTATCTACCCTTCCCTTAAGACTCCCTCTGCTGCTCTCTCCTGCTCCGGTCAGCCTGGGCCCACACCATCCCACAGGCATGGGGTCTTCCCTGTCAATCTCTAACATGCTGATATCAGTCTTCTGCCTCACCTAATACCAGCTTCCTTCCTGCCAAGCTACCACTTTTTTCGGCTGTCAAATCACAATTCAAATATAATTTTTTCCAAGAAAACTTCTCGGTTACCACAGATAAAACTTCAGATGAATGCCAACCCCCCTACCTCAAAATCTACATATGGTATTGCAGCATCTTAGAGCTTTTCATCCAAGAATGTTAGACAATTCTAATAATAAAATGTCTTGACAATTTTAATGTCTTATATGAAGCCAATGAAAACCACTTGCCTTTTTATATACTTTAAACACAGCTCTTAGTTCTGAAGTTGTAAATATAATGTTATGGTACACTATTACATTTAGTATTAAAAGCTCCCCGAATATTTAGAAACTGAATTGTAGCCAAATGTTGCGCTGTTGTGACATGTGACTACCACTAGAGGGCAGAGTTTAATAGCAAACAATTCCAACGCTAAAAAGTCTGGCCTCCCATTTGGGGCTAAAGAGTTACTCTGGGGCCCCACAGCCGATAACAAGATCTCCTAAGGAACTGATAGGTCTGAGCCATAGAGTTTGCCAGAACTACACCTTTTAAAGGTGTATATCTCTGCCTAAATGTGTGAGTATTTAAGGTAACAACACTGAACCCCCAGTTTTCATCCTATACCAGGTTGGCAAGAGGAAGGTAGATTGAGGTTAGGTGTGGGAACCTCCTTGCTGTCATGAAATAAAATCACTGAAGAATTTCTGGAAAATTTTTAGAGATGTGAGTGTTACCTGCTTTGGGAAACTTAAAGATCTTTGGCACAACCTCATTCCTTCTTCCCTCAATTTAAATGCCCTTCGCATCTGGTTGTATGTGGTCATCAGTCAGACAGTCAGTTGCTAAATACTTATTAAGAGGACAAGAAAAGGTTCTTGCCCTCAGAATCACATTCTAATGAGAAGTTGGTTGTTCTTTCTTTTTAAGCAAGCGAATAGCATTTGGGGCAAGTGCTATGAGGATAATATTCAGAGTAACGAGCTAGTGACTGGGAGGCTGCTTTTAGGGGGGTCAGGGAAGGTCTCTCTGAGGCAGTGAAATCTGAGTCAAGATGGACCAGCCACATAGAAAACTAGGGTGATATGACTAAACTAGTATTTACTGAGTGCAATCTACATGTCAGGCACTGTGCTAACAACTTGACGTGTATTAACTCATTTAATCCCTACATTCTCTGATTTATTGAGCTCTAGAGAATTTCAGAAACCTACCCAAAGTCACACAACCAAGAAATGGCTAAGATGGGGCTTTGCATCTGTATTAGTTTCCTAGGGCTGCTATAACAAATTACCACAAACTTGGTGGGTTTAAAATAGAAATTTGGGGGGGCCGGCCCTGTGGCATAGCGGTTAAGTGCACGCTCCCCTGCTGGCGGCCTGGGTTCGGATCCCGGGCACGCAGCGATGCACTGCTTGTCAGGCCATGCTGTGACGGCATCCCATATGAAGTGGAGGAAGATCCTCACGGATGTTAGCTCAGGACCAGTCTTCCTCAGCAAAAAGAGGAGGACTGGCATGGATGTTAGCTCAGGGCTGGTCTTCCTCACAAAAAAAAAAAAAAGAAAAAAAGAAATTTGTTCTCCCACAGTTCTGGAGGCTAGGAGTCCAAAATCAAGGTGTCAGCAGGGCCACACTCTTTCCGAAGGCTCTAGTGGAGGATCTTTCCTTGCCTCTTCCTAGGTTGTGGTAGTTGCTGGCAATGCTCGGTGTTCCTTGGCTTGTGCACACATCAACCCCAATCTCTGCCTCTGTCATCACACGGCATTCTCGCTGTGTGTCCCTGTCTCCGCGTCCAAATGCCTCTCTTCTTATAAGGACACCAGTCACTGGATTAGGGCCCACTCTAACGCAGTATGACCTCATCTTAATTTGACCTTATCTGCAAAGATCTTATTTCCAAGTAAGGTCACATTCACAGGTACTGGGAGTTAGGACTTCAACATATCTTTTGGGTTGACAAAATTCAACCCGCAATAGCATCCCAGCACCCAGTTCAAATCACTCAGTTGTTCTACCTCAAAAGGACCTTCCAGGCCGAGGGAAAGGCAAAGACCCAGGGGCAGTAGGAAAAGCCAGCGTGGAGGAGTATAGTGACTAAGACGGATGGCAGGCAATGAGGTTAGAGGTAGACAGGCCACATGGGGAGGACTCTGAAGCCCAATTATAAAGCTGAGTCTGGTCAGAAGCCATAGCTTTAATGCTTCCACGCAGGTTAGTTTTCCAGTTTCTTCGCCATCTCTCATACTATTTAGGATCTTGGAAGAGTCCTCTTCTTTCAGCCAGGGATAAAGCCTCAGCACAGACTACGAATGTGAATTTGGCCTTATTTCGCTCACAGGCCAGACCAGGCTCCTTCAAGCACCTCCAGAGGGCAGCTCCCGGGTTTGACCGTGATTCAAACCATCAAATTCAGGAGGCCCAGGGAGAATTCACTTCTGACTTGGGACATGAAGAAAACTCATCTCGGGCTGCACTGGCAGCGCAATATCTGGCCTGAGGAGTTGTTCACACAAGCCCCAGGCAAGAGCAGTCACGATGCAAGCTTTTGTGCTGTCCCCCCACACCTGTTCACCCAGCAGAGCTGAAGATGCCAGACATGATGGGCGCAGCAGAGAGATGCTCCTCACAGCAGACAGGTCTACTCCACGAGATGCTGAGATGCGTCCAAATTGTGCAGCATTGCAACAGCATCGTCTCTGTGATTGGGCAAGATCACACAACTTGCACAAGGACTCACTGCTGTGTCATCAAGCAAGATAAAAGTGATGACAACGAGGCAAGGTTGCACCATGGAAGTGTCCACGTGAAAAGGTGGAATTTTTGTTGAAAGCCTAATACATATTATTGGGAGGCCAAACAGGGACAGTGTACATGCATACAGGCTAGAGCAGGGATGGGCAAACCTTTTCTGTAAAGGGCCAGATAGTAAATATTTCAGGCTTTGCTGCCGGCCCATTCTGTCACAACTACTCAACTCCACCATTATAGTGCTAAAGTGGCAATATGTAAAATGAATGGGTGTGGCTGTTTCAATAAAACTATTTATGCACACTGAAATTTGAATTTTATAATTTTCACATTCTTCTTTTGATTTTTTAAAAAACCATTTAAAAACATAAAATCCGTTTTTAGCTTGTAGGCCATACAATAACAGGCGGTAGGCCAGATTTGGTCTCAGGCTGTAGTTCGCTGATCCCCCCAGCCAAATGATATCCCAAAATGCTCACGAATTAACTAAATGTCACTGTGGTAACAAGGTCTCCAATTGGAAAACTCCTTTCCTCCCCTAAAATAGTTACTCGCTGCTGGCAAGATGCCAGTTCTCGTGAACTCTGGAATCACCCCTGGCTGCCTCTCTCACCTCTTCCATTTAAGTCCTGCCAGGAACTGTCAAATCACCTAATAAAATGGCTCTTAATTCTATCTCCAAAATGCCTCCAGCACTGGCCCTGACTTGCCATTCCTTCTGCCATTATCTCAGGTTAGGCTCCTGATAACACTTTCCTCCCACCCGCCTGCCTCCACCGAACAATGACTAACACATGGTATATGCTCAGAACTGTCTGCTGAATGAGCCAATGCAGTAAAGTATCCACCAGCTCAGCACTTTCTCCATCCGATCAGCAGTCTGATGTGGCCATCTCAAAACCAAAAACTTCCCCAACCGAGGTGGCAGCACGCAAGGGCTAAAATATGTTAAGGTTTAGCTCGCTTTTTTCAAGTCAGGCTCACCGAGGTATAGTTTGCCTACAGTAAGAATCACCTTTTTTAGTACAGTTCTGTGAGCCTGGAAACAACCACAATCAAGGTATTTCTATCATCCTCCAAAGTTCCCTCCTTCTCTTTTGCAGTGATCTCTCCCCCTACCTCTTTTTCACCATTGACCTGTTTTCTGCCACTATAAGTTTTTATATGTATCCAACAGTCCATTCTTTCTTATGGCTAAATAGTATGCTCAAGTCTGGATGGACTACAGTTTAACCATTCACCAGGTGAAGGACATTTTAGTTGTTTCCAGTTTTTGTCAATAATATCACTATAAACGTTCACGTACAGATTTTTAAATAGACATGTGTTTTCATGATAAGGTTTCACTTTTTATGAATGGCTGCATTTTCACAGACTGTAGGATAACATTCTATTGAACGAGGGACTGTCCTCCATCCCCATTCTTCTATCTTCCCACGCTGCCTCAGTAATTTTTTAAAATTGTAGTAACATTCAACTTCTCAAGAATATTTGCAGGGACTGTTTTTGGGGCGGAGCGGGAGAAGCGGAGGAGCTCTCTTTCGTTCCTCCGAATGTGAGCCCCGGGGGCTGTTTCACGTTCACTGCTGGCAGCATTTGATCTTCTGGTCCCGCAGGAGACGGAGCTGGCTCTGTGGATGTGCACACTCAGGCAAAAACCTGCACAGCCAGCCAATCGGGCCATTATTTGGTTCATGTAACTTGTTAAAATCTCACGGAATGTACAGCCTGCCATTGTTTTTGTAAGTCCCTTTCATGACTTTGTTAGCTGGCTAATTCAGAGCAGACTGGCCTGTTTTCCCTACTGGAAGAAAAGCCTTTCCTCAAAAACAGCTATTTAACCGTGACCATGGCTGCAGCCATCTTGAGCACAAAGAGGGAGCTAAAGTCACGCCGCCCTCTCTCCCACCGAGGTCTCCCACAGCCAGGCCACTTATTCTTGGCGCTGGAATTCGCATAATTACTCCTCTTTTAATCTGCGGGGTGACCTAATGTAGCCCCAGCCGACTGCAGGAAACAGCCTTGCTGAGATCTGGGCCTTGGGCAGTCTGTCATGTCTGTAAGACCCTCTCAGAGAGAGCATTTTTGGAGCGTTAACCCCATAAGGCACAGACTTCTAAGTGGCTCTGGGTTCCTGCCCGCCCATGCGCACTCTGGAGGGAGGAGAAGTCCAGGGGGCTGGTCCCCCCTCAGGATAACGGCTCCAGTCCTGTCCCTTCTCCTCCTAACCCGCAAAGCGAGCTCAGAAACTGCAAATCATTTTATAAAAGCTCACAAGTGGTTCTAGCAAGAATCCACCCAGGCCGACTACAAAAGAAAGGATATTTGTTCACTAGGAAGCCAGCCAGGAACAAAAGGCTGCATTCCGACTCAGACACTTGCTAACTGCGGTCGCCTGGAGAGCAGGCCTTTGTCCCCAGGCCGGCATTGTGCTGTTTACAACCCGGCAAGATGGGCTTGCCTACATCTCAGCTCATTTGAAAAAACAGTCATCCCAATTTTTTTTCTACTTCGCTATATTTTCCAGTTTACGTTTCTTAAGGAAAATTTATTTTAAAATGAAAAATCTATATAAATATTTCTTCTAAAAGAAAAATCACCCAGCTCTGCCCTAGCCAATCATCTCTTCCCCTAAAAACTATACTTTTAAACAATTCCCCAAAAACAGACTCTTCATTAAAATGACTGTTAAGCCTTGTGTGTAAAGAAGCTAGAAAGAATTAGAATCTTCAGCCTAAAAGGAAGATACGTATAAAAGGGCAGGAGAAAGGAAATAATATAAATGTATAAAATTTAGTGTGTGCAGGTTGGGAGGCAATTCCTGAAGCTCAGAGAAGTAGCCCCAGGAAAAAAATGAAAAGAATGATAAACAGTGAAAATGAAAGGTGGGTGATTTCATAAGTTCAAGAAGGGTTACGAAAGGGAAAGCACAGTGGATCACGACAGCACATGCAGGATTGCTGGAGTCAATCTCCAGTCTTTCTAGATAATATGACGAGTAAGCAATTATCATCTGTCACATCCTCGGCCTTAATGTCTGAGACAACATGAAATGCCACCTTGTTCCAATCAGTATGGCAATTTCATTGTCAAGAGTGATAGATTCATTAAGAACCTCTTCCCACTTGTTAAAAAACCTTCCCCTCCAGCCTATCACAGGCACAGAGGATCCCAAAAATGTTAAACTAGAAGGGAGGTTGGCCCACCCCCGAATTCTAGTTGTGGGGAAGATAGAGCCCATAGAGAGAAGGTGCTAAGTCCAAGGTCACACTTCTCATTAGAACAGGGTAGACGGGCTTGTATAACTTGGAGTCTCCTATTGGAATGATACCTAGGAAGGTTAACACACTGAGCGTCATTTATTCACCTCTTAGTACACTCATTTTATCAAATGTTCTAAGCAGTTACCTGACACAGGTCTAAGAAACTAGACACAGAGTAACTACATTTTAATGAGGGTAAAAATATGGCAAAAACCAAATGGGGGCAGTAAACAGGTAAAGCAGCCCAGAAGATAAACTCTACTGCACAGTTTTGCCTAGGGCTATCTCCTCTAAAAGCTATTTCCTCCGTTTAAAAAAAAAAAAAAAAAATTTTGGTTTTATCTAGGGTAAGGTATGCTAGGTACGCAGAGGAAAATTCCAGAACTGTACACCACTGACAAAATCACTAGGGACTAAAGAGCAGGAGGAAGGCAGAGCTGCTGTGGGCGGTTCTGCTTTCCAACCTGGAGGAAGCGGTTTCTTTCAGATACAGTGAAAGAGAATCAATTATATTTGATTATGGATAAGGATCTCACGATTATATAAAACAGTTAAAATCAGACTTGCAAGATGATCATGTTTTAAGCTACTGTGAGGGAAAAAAAATGTGGGGAAAGGAGAGGGCTACGAAAACAAGGAAAAAGTAGAAAAAGAAAAAACAAAACTCTCCTCTCTAATAGTCAGAATCAAAGAGCCAGAAACAGTGGAGAATGAGATTTCAAAATCCCTGGGTTGCTTCGGCTGTAATTTCCTTATCACATCCAAACAGGGAACCCAGCCGGCAGGGTCTAGGTGCTGCTGGGAGGCCCCAGCAACAGGTGAGCCTGCCGGAGGAGGTAAAAGAAGGCCACACAGCCCTGAGCTTCCCAGCCGGGCACACTTCCCTCCATCCCACGCACAGAGGAGCTACTCGTAGCCTAGCAACCGCGGACCGGGTCCCCTTTCACACCGTATTAATGTGGTGCAGTGCGAGCTGCAGGACACAGAGTATGCAAACTGCACAGGACTGAATTCTGGATTCATTCTCTACCCAGCTCTCTCCTGCCGCAACACTGCAGTCCCATCGCCCGCTAGTTAACGGGTCAGCCTCAGTGCCTCCTCCTCCCCAGGCCCAAGGAGGTAGGAGGTGGTCTCAGACCTCTCTCTCATATCTGGACACTGGGAAAACCAGGTGAAGATGGTTAGAAAGTCTCTGATGGGAAGGAGAGCGGCATTTAAAAACACAGAGATGGGGGGCCGCCCGCTGGCGTAGTGGTTAAGTGCGCGCTCCTCTTCCGCAGCCCAGGGTTCCCGGGTTCGGATCCCTGCGCACAGGGATGCACCGCTTGTCAAGCCATGCTGTGGCGGAGTCTCATATAAAGTAGAGGAAGATGGGCATGGATGTTAGCTCAGGGCCAATCTTCCTCAGAAAAAAAGAGGAAGATTGGCATCGGTTGCTAGCTCAGGGCTGATCTTCCTCACAAAAAACAAAACAAACCCACAGAGAGCAACCTGGGACTGGAGGTCCCAACAGGATGAGAACTGCTGTCTATTGGTCACACCTGGGTGCTTCCAATGCTGAGAGACTGTCGGCGATCAAACTGCCCCCCATTCTGAGGTCACAATAAGTCCCTAAAAATTTGGTATCTTGATTCTGGTTTGTTTTAGGCTGATAAATCTGAATCTACAAGAAGGGCCCACATGATCAACATAGTTTACACAGAATCTCTACTTTTCTCCATGCTCAACAGGGAGTAAGTACACAAGAGGATTGTAGGGAAGAAGCAGCTCAGAGTCAGGGAGGCCAAACTGCACCCTACTTTATCTACAACTCTCACCTACCTCCATTATCTTCAGGCACCCTCCAGTCACCAAGCACCAACTGGCACCGATTTACAAGGCCTTCGTGCCATGGACTCATCAGCCAGGCTCCAGAGGGCAGCTAAGTCTTAGAAATGCTAGGATGGGCCTGCGCTGGCCCAAGAAGACTGACACATGGGTCCATTCGGATCTTGAGGTCAAAGGCCTCTATGAACGTGCTTTCAGAGCTTTAGTGCCCATGGAGGCAAATGGACATACCTCACATTCACCCAACAAATCCCCAAGCCATCCCTCCAAACCAAGGGCAAAATGAGAAAGAAAAACATATGTGATGCATCCAGGAGGAACATAGAGACTTTATTTATAAAGCTCTGACTAGACTCAGACAAGGTTAGGAGCAAAGAGCAACCTTCAGGACACCTCAGCAACTCCTTGAAAAGGAGGACCCCTTAGGCCACCAAGAGCAGTTCCATCACATCTCACTGCTGGGGAAGCCAAGGAGAGCCCAGCTAGACAGAAGCCACTGACGACCCCAGTATTTCTTCTTAGTCAACACGACTCAACTCACAATGACCGATATTCATGAATGAGATGCAATAGCTTAGATAATAGTAAAACAGGTCATTCCAACAGAATAGCATTCCAAAAGCTATGTTAAGCTTTAGAATTCATCATTGGATTATCTCAAAAGTTTGGACTTTTGTAAAAGAAAAAACTAGTTACTGGAGTAAGGGAAGGGGGTATGCTTGCTGAGCACAGCCTGAGTGCGCCTACAGTGGGAGACAGACAATTTCTGAATCCTGGCATGGAGACAGTTTTAAGAGGCTACTGTGATCTACACACTGTATAATTCTAGGGCACATGTTTTATGTTATCTTCAAGTCAAATCATAGTCTCTGCGAATAGTGTCCCCTAATGCTTTGCAGTGCACAACCTGCACAAAAACACGTGTGAAGCATCCAGGAGAGACACAGACATCATTTATAAAGCTCTGACCAGATTTGGACGTGGCAGCCCCGTTGGTTTAGGATTACAGACTTGCTGCAGTGAAACTACAGTTCAGATATAGGCTGGGTCTAAGACAGGGGAAAAAATAAGACCCACCTCCGTTCTAACAGACTTTACTCTGACTGCCTCAAGTGACCAAGAGATCCTACTGGAGCCTTCTCTCCCATCCATCCTCTGGTCTAACGAGGGAAGAAATGCCAAAAATGGGGCAGGCGCAGGGACACAAAAAAGCAACAGGCCTAAATACTCCTAAACTGGGATGCTGCCCTTGGAATAATGAAGATATGGAATGTGGCTCCTTGGAGGCAAGCACCTTAAATCCTTAAAGCACCTTAAAAAAATATGCCAAAGCACCCATGCCATGATTTCTCCTAAAAATCAATCACATGTGTTGTCATAAATCCAAGACACTAAGTGTGACAAATCAGAGTTTTCTTTTCCGTAGTACGTACCAGATTTAACTACGTTCTCAAAAATAAAATAAATCAAACATATACACTGGAAAAATGAGGGGCAGAGGGAAGAGGTGAGAAGCACCTTTTCTTTCTGCTCAGAAGGAGAACATTGCTTAGAAGTGTGGAATAATTAGAAGCATTGAACGTCAGCTCCACTGGAAGGTAACGTATTACCACAGCTCACGGTTCCAGATTAGCCACCGAACAAGGGGGTGGCTGATGGAAAGGAAAGGACGGCTCAAAAAACCTCAGGGAGCCTTCATTGCTCCACTGATGACAAACACAGGTTCACAGTTCCTCATCTACCATTCTAAACTCCAAAAAAACCTGAAAACTGAAATTTTTAAAATAACTCATTTGGCAGCAAAACAAACATGACCTCATTTGGTGGCAAAACACGACCTAAACTGTGAAATCATTTGTGTCTATTCATCCCACTTAGTGTGAATATTCTTACAGTTCGCTGCTGAAATAATGAGTTTGATTATGGGGTGCTGAGCCTAGATCCCTTTGGGGGTGTTATACAGATGTATCATATTACCTTTCTAAAAAAATTCTGAATTTTAAAACACATCTGGCCCTCAGAGTTTCAGCTAAGGGGGAAAAGATTGTAGACCTATAAGAGGGTGACGTTAGACCCCTACAAAGGTTACTACAGGCCCAAGAGAGTCAAAGTACCCCGGGGTACTTTGGTTGTTTCAATCTAACCCGGTTCCTACACAAGCCAGACTGCAGCATTATCTGGCAACATTGTGTTAGGAATGGGAACTCTATTACACCGAGTTCCCATTACATGTTAAATCCTGGTTTCCTACCTTCACATATTCCAGAGTTGGGTCCAGAAGATGCTGATCCCTGAAAAGAGAAAATATAAATATGAGAACTGGGAACAATGCATGCTTACATTGAGTAAAATGTATCTAATGTTATTTCACCCTTTTCATTCAAATTATCAAGATGGGCCCACCTCCCAGACAATACTCACCGCAGACAGATTAGGAAATTAGAACAGACACAGATTCCTTTCATGGTGTGTGTTGAGGAGGGTTGAGGTTAGGACCTAGAAGCTCCACATGCTTTCCTGTCAAATTCTGGCTCCAAATATTAGACTATTTATATGTGTTAATTCTAGATTCACTTGAGCATAAAAATTAGCCTAAAAGTCTGAAGCAGACTTGGAGAGAAGTGGGAGTAAGATAGGACTGGATGTCCCAACGAGCAGCCCTTTGGACCAGGAAGCTGTGTCATGCCCACTTTGACAGAAAATGGAGGCTCAGGAGGGCAGAGTGGCTGCCCAAGGTCACCCAGTGCCCGGGGTAGTGAGAGAACAGAGTCTTGTACCCAGCTCTGCTTCTCAACTGCATCTTCCAGTTTTTTTTGTGTGAGGAAGATCAGCCCTGTGTTAACATCTGCCAACCCTCCTCTTTTTTTGCTGAGGAAGACTGGCCCTGGGCTAACATCTGTGCCCATCTTCCTCCACTTTACATGGGACGCCGCCACAGCATGGCTTGACAAGTGGTGCATCGGCCCGCGCCCGGGATCCGAACCGGCAAACCTCGGGCCGCCGCCGCAGAGTGCGCGCACTTAACCACTTGTGCCACTGAGCCGGCCCCATCTTCCACTGTTTTATCGCTGGCTCGATTACCCACCCACTGGTGTCAGGCTGAGCAATTCATCCTAATTTCCTTTGGTGCCCAGTGTTTTTTCTCTCCCAGTCTGTCTGCCCATGTCTATCAAAATAATACGTTAGGATTAACTAGACAATTAAAAGTATACAGCAGCAAGTGACACTGAGGAGGCTGACATTATAGAAAGTAGAAGAAGATCTGACCAAGGCAGAGGAGAGGAGGGGGAGACATGAGAGTTGATGTTTTCAGTGCTTGCTGAGTTACAGCGAGTGCCCCCCTGGAGAGAGGACGTGAAAAGACAGCTGCCTTCAGAGACTTAAGCTTCAAAAAATCAACACATCCCCCGCAGAGATGAGATCATTTTTTAAAGGGCAGAAGGGCTATGAAGCCTGTAACACGAGTCTTCTCAAGGGGTGGGGTGTGGGGGTCTTAGTATATTTACAGAAAGAACGTGTCCATCAGAAGGCAGGGATCCCCACCGACAAGTCATCTCAACCCCCAAACCGCGGGCCTGCACGTTTCCCTGGTTACAGAGAGACCCTCCCGGGAGACTGTAGCACTACTCCCCGGAACAGGATGCCCGAACACAAGGAGTCCGACCCCACAGCTCTGGGACATGACCAGCTTGTGGTGGGATGGATCCAACCCCCAAAGTCATTCTTGCACTGGTCTGTCCATTTAGGGCTGCACAAGGCGCATGCTCAGAGGCAGGCTAGCATCGAGAAGTTCCTCTCTGTGCCAACAGATTAGGTTCTGAAATGAATGGCTTTGTAGAGCCAAAGGATCTGAGAAGAGCTTAAGCTCGCAGTCCCTGGGTGCATTCCCATCACAGCGGGGTATAAGCACTCTTTCAAAGCCTTAAAACCAGGCATACTTGCTGCCTTCAAGCTGGTGGGCGTTTATCAGGCATCTTTTCCAAAAGCAGCCAAGTCTGTCTGCTCTGCCGAGTCACCACCTTTCCTGCCGCAAACTCTGGACGTCATGTTGATGTCATCAGGCTTTGCATCCGTGGAACCACCCGGCTAGTGACTAAAAACTTCGTCAGCAGCACTTTCCCTGTGCTCCCTTTTAAGTTCTCAAACCCCCGGTTTTCTACAAAATTAACATTTTAGGCTTACAGGCATCCAGTCTTATGCTAATCATCTGGCCCAGTTGTCTTCTGGCCCTGGGAGTAAGTGCAGAAAGATAATCACCGAAATGCTGTCTCTCATTTTCTTCAAATTTCTATTTTTATGTACATTTAAAAATGTACATTATATACATTCATACATACATGTCAACGCATGGACAAACAGTATAGGTGTGTGCTGTTTAAATCAATGGTTCTCAAATGTTTTTGGTCTCAGGATCTCTTTACACTCTAAATTATTGAGGACCCTGAAGAGGTTTTGTTCATGTGCATTATATCTACTGATTATTGATAAAATAAATTAAAACTGAGAAATTTTCAAAATTTTTATTCATTAATTAATATTTTAGAAATAAACCCATATGTTTACATAAATAACTTTTATAAAAAAATAGATGTTTTTCATAACAGAAATTTAATAATGAGAAGAGTGGTATTGTCTTACATTTTTGCAAATCTTTTTAATGTCTGGCTTACTAGAAGACAGCTGAATTCTCATATCTACTTCTGCATTCAATATGTTGTGATATGTTTTGGTTGAAATAGATGTAGAGAATCCATCCTCACACAGACATGTAACTGGAAGGGAGGGGTATTTTAATAGACTTTTCAAATAATTATGGATATTCTTCTTTGATACCATACCAAAACTCGACAAATGATAGTTTCTTAAAGGTTAGTCATAATGTGGAATCTGAAACTATATCTCTTACTCTTTTGCATCTATCTTGTACTTTGAATGGACCTTTTATCCATGTGTGATTCTGTAGTCACTATTCTAGAAAATACTGCTTCACTGAGTTATGCAGATCTTCCAAGTTTTGACCCACTTCATTATAATATAAAAAAAGAGACACATTTGTTAATATCATCATTGATCTCATCAGAAGTTATTAAGTCTTGGGAAACGTCAAGCTCATGGTGGAGGATACAAGTTTTCCAGAATTCTAATTTTCACTTAAAAGCTTGAATTTTTTCATTGGCAGCTGACACTGTCAAATATTTTCCTCAAATTTCATTTCATTCATTTTAGGGAAAATATCTGACAAATACCAAGACTATATAGTCATAACTTGCAATTTTAACTCTCTTTTTTTAGGTGCTCAAATGTCATTCTTTTAGCAAATTCTTTTTAGAATTTTGTCCAGGATCTGCTCTTCTCACCAGATTTAGCTAAAATCCTTTTCCTTTCACCTTTGAAAGCTGAAACGTTTCTCCTCCCCTTTCTCTAGAGATGCACCTGGGAACTCACTGAGCTAGTCCTCTCAGGCTAACCTCTCAAACTCTCTTGGGAAGGCGGTGGGACAACCAACATGGACCAGGACAGGTGCTGTGCCTGGATGGTTCCTGAGGTAGCACTGGCTGCAGCTGGCAGGATCCCCACTCAGACTCAGGGATGGGATCACCTCAAGGAGGGGTGGCCTGTGCACTCCCCACCTCCTGCTCTTCCGCCCAGAGACCTGGCACCTAGGAGCCTGGGGTGTTCTCCCAAATGCTCCCCCCACCCTTAGATGAGCTCCCGTGTTCCTGTTTGATCCTCCACCACACACACTTCTCTTGGTAGAAGAGAAGGAAACCAGGAGGCGCTGGTTAGGGGCAAAGCTGAAGTCCCCTCTGGACCCCGCCCCTGCCATTGAACTCTGCTAAGGGAGCCTTGTTTTTCAGTCTGTTAGAGAGCAGAGGGCATCCAAGTGTTGTAAAGTTATAGTTCTGTGCTCCAGGGGGTGCCTAGTGGACCCTCGTACTCTTCTCCTCATCCTTTTTAGCGAGGCAAGAGAGAAAATATAAGGAGAGTATAATAAAACCAAGTGAGTGTGCTACAAATCCAAAAGCTTTAAAAATCATTGCCTTGAACCAAACTAAAATTATATTTAAATGCAGAAGTGCTGTATCTCCTTTCTCAGCCAGCCACCCGCTCCTTGCTAACCAGAAAGAAGATATGAGCTGAAAAACATAGCAGTTGGCCATGGCGCCCTAGCCTCTAATTTGAAATAGAATATCCAATTATTCACACAAGACTGTGCAGCAAACACTTCTTAAAGCACAGGTTTATATTCTCCAACAGAGACCACTAGAAAACAAACAAGAACTTGGTGATATAAATGAAAAGCTTTTTAAAAATAATTCTTTTTTTGCTTCTGCCAATTATGAATCCCCACCCCTGTGAATCCGTGATGTTCTATGCGTCTCTCTTTACAACTGGAGAGTCTGGCAGGCACCCATGGCCCCTCCGTCAGGCATCCTGCCCTGCAGCGGACGGTCCACAGACCGCAAGAAAGCAGCAGGATGAAACTGGACTCGCTTGTTATTCTGTTCTTAAGTTTATTAAGTTTTAAATAACATCACTGTGTTTACTCCAGTTAAATCATTCTTTCCAGTGTCCCAGTTTCTTAAGTTCATACTGAGGGATGTCTAGTTGGGAGTCACGGAAATGAAATATTTACTATTTTAGTTTGTTTCTCATCAGTAATCAGGTTAATAATTTCCTCCCTCTTAAAAGGACACTTGATCTATAAGTGTTTGCTATTTTGACTTAAGAGGTTCTCCATTTTGAATACACAAGCAAAATTTCACTAATAGATCCTTTCTGAGTGGTTGGAACACAGATGGGGAAGGAAGTACCCTATGTCTGTCTTAAATTATAGAATGTTTTAGACGAATGAATGTTTACTTCTTTAAATATTATAGAATAAGTTAATGACTAACAGTGTTGTCAAACAAATGTCCTTTTGGATATAACATAAAGAGGAATCATTTGTAAGAAGATGATTATCTCATGCAATGGAGGGATGTGAGAAACTAGATCCAACTATTCTACACTGAGTAGGACAAAAGCTCCCCTTAAACTCCACACACACGCGTCATTTGCACAGTTGGCACACCTCCTTTGTGCACATGGCATGGTGTCTGCATTCCTGTCCACTGTATTGTGTATTTACTATACATGGTCTCCCCCTCTACAAGGTGAACAACCCAAGAGTAGTGACATGTCTACTTCTTGCCCAGCAGCTCCCATAGTTCTTGCATTCATCCCACAAACATTATCAAGCATCTACAGTAGGCTATGCAGTAGGCCAGACAATGGAAATACAGGAAGCAAAGACAAAGGGCCTGTTCCCAGAGAGGTTGCAGGCAAGTGGGGAAGACAGATCAATACACCCAGCACAACTCAAGTTAGTGAGAGAGTGCCAGTGCGAGGGAAACACCATGGAGGGGCCTTTCAGACAATGTCCAAGCTAAGGTTTGAGAGCTCAGTAGCAACTCGTCTCAGTGAAGAAGCTATGGGGTATGAGATATGGGGTGATGAGAAATGCCCAGACAACGAGAGAAGCACGTGCAAACACATGGGAGCATGAGACAATACAGTACCTTTGGGGAACCACAAGTGTTCAGGAGTTAATTCCACTCTAGACCAGGCCACCATCATCTCTCACCTGGACACCTCAGTACCCTCCCCAGCTCCACAATCTCCATGCAGCAGCCAGAGTGATCCTTATTCAGATCACCCTGCTCAAAATCCCCTGACAGCTCCCATCCAATCAAAACAAAACCCTGACGTCCTCACCGTGGCCTTCAAGGCCCTGGTTCCATGATCCTAGCCAGCTCTCCAATCTCACTGCGGTAGGCAGAATTCTAAAGATGCCCCCTCCCGAGATTCCCATCCCCTGGTGAGTCAATCAAACACTAATGTAGGCACTGTTGTGAAGGGATTTTGCAGATGTAATTAAAGTCCCAACATTAAGATATGGCAGCCATATTAAGATATGGCAATTATCCAAATGGACTTGACTCAAGAGTGAGGGGGATCTGACATGAGGGCTCCTGTTGCTGGTAAAATGTTAAGAGAGGGCCTGTGACAAGGCCCATGGCATGAAACTTCAAGTGGACTCTAGGAGAGGGGAGCTGCCCCCAGCAGACAGCAGGAAATGGAGACTCAGGCCTACAACTGCAAGGAACTGAATTCTTCCAACAACCCGAAGGAGCATGGAAGCAGATGCCTCAGAACAGAACGCAGCTGCCGCCATCTTGAGTTTGAGACCCTGCACCGAGAATGCAGCTGAGCTATGCGGGACTTCTGCCCTACAGAAACTATGAGGTAATAAATTGGTGTTAAGTCACCAAGTTTGTGGTAATTTGTTACTCGGCAAAAGAACACTAACACACTCATTGTCTATTCCACTCATTCCATCCAAGCCACACTGACTTTTCTTTCTGTTGCTCAAACATGCCAAGCTGGCTCCTGCCTTCGTGGCTTGACTTTACTGTTCCTTTGCCTGGAATATTCTCCCCACAGATACTCAAAGGCTCACTACCTGACATTATTCAGGTCTCTGCTCAAACATCACCTCCTCGGAGAGGCCTGCCTTCACCATCCTCTCTAAATGAGCACCACCACTACCTTCTATCCCCTTATCTGGCTTTTTTTTTTCCCACATTATCTGATATTATAGAAGTGTTTATTCGCTCATGGTCTGTCTTTCCCCTGGAACGTAATCCTGCAGGAGGGGGGCTTTCTCTACTTTATTCACCTTGGTGTCCCCAGTGCTTTGCACATAGCAGTTGCCCAGTAACCATTTGCTGAATTAATGAATAAAAGAACAACTAAAGGAAGGACAGGGTTGGGGGAGGCAGCAGGAGTGGCGGGGGGTTGGGAGATCAGGAGGAAGAAGAGGCAGAGCCAGATCATAAGGGGCTTGGAAGCCATGTAAACACATTTAGACCTTATCATGAAAGCAATGGGATTTGTTGAAGGATCTTAAGCTGGAGAATAACCAGACATTTGTGTTTCAGAAAAATCCCCCTGCAGCAGTGTGGAAAACAGATTAGTGGGGGGCAAGACGGAGTCAGGAAGACCAAAGGAGAGGATGCTGGAGGGGTCTGGGTGAGAGACGATGAGACTTGTCCTAGAGTGATAGAGGGAATGGGGGACGTGTACAGATTTAAGAGATTTTTAGAAGTGAAAATAGATAGATCTTGGTAAATGACTGGATTTGGGGGAGACAGGCTAGGACTCATTGAATTCTTTCTAAGGGAACTAAGTAGATGACGCCTAGCACATGGCAGAGACTCAATACATTTGTTAAGAATGAACTAGCAGAGGCCGGCCCCGTGGCTTAGCAGTTAAGTGCGCACGCTCCGCTACTGGCGGCCCAGGTTCGCATCCTGGGCGCGCACCGACGCACTACTTCTCTGGTCATGCTGAGGCCACATACAGCAACTAGAAGGATGTGCAACTATGACATACAACTATCTACTGGGGCTTTGGGGAAAAAAAAAGGAGGAGGATTGGCAATAGATGTTAGCTCAGAGCCGGTCTTCCTCAGCAAAAAAAGGAGGATTAGCATGGATGTTAGCTCAGGGCTGAGCTTCCTCACACACACACACACACAAATTAAAAAAAAAAATTAAAAAACAAAAAAGAATGAACTAGCAAACACCTTTGCCTCAAGTACCATTTTATACTCACTTTTAAGACTATTGGGATCTGCATTAATAAGACTTCACCTCATTACCACCCATTTTCCATGGTTAGCAGTGCATGTATGATTGCTGGCATTTAGCTACTGAATGTCTCAGTTAAGCTCTCCTTTCCTCTCAACTGGTAAATAAGTTACTTCCCGGAGGGTCTTTCACATCCCTCAAATTATGAACACATAAATCTTTCCCATAAAGTATGATGAAATATAACAAACATTTAAGGGATCCCTTTGCACCAGCAAAAATAGTTAACTCATGAAGGAAAAGCAAAGCACAACAAAACACGATAGGTGTGCAGATATCAGCCAAGAGTGTCCGATTTGATACAACCCTTTGGTCTTCTCCATCACCCCCAGCTCAGAGAGCTGCCACTGCTTATGTCTTTTCCACAGGACCAGAGGCTCCATGAGGGCAGGGGCTACTTCTGTCTTGCTCACCAATGTATACTAAGGCCTTAGAACAGTGTTTGTCATATAGTAGCCAATTAATAAATAAACAAGGGCAAGAATGGACAAATGAAAATATAAATCACAAATAACCACCCTTATATTACATCTATACAATCCAAATAAGGCCTCAGAAAACTAGAAATTTCTACTATGAGACTTTCATTTGCTTAATATGGTAGACCAGATATTCTGAAAACTAAATGAAATTAAATTACAAATATATTTGCAAATACAGTGTTGAAGTCACAAGAAAGGGACATTCTCAGGAAACACAGATATGAATACAAAACAGATACAGAAACAGAAAACCAAGAACACAAAACATCAACAACAACAACAAGGTAAGGAGGAAAATGGGGAGGATGAACCCTGAGTGCTTAAAAGCGAGCAGCTTACCCAGACGCCTGCGTCAAGCCTGACCATCAGAATGGACCACGCCCGTCCTACAGAAAGAATGGGCTGCAACAATAAAACTCACACTCTAGCGAAGGGAACCAAAGAGGAAACCTTCTGTCTCCACCACAAATTCTGATGGAAAAAAATAATGGCAGTAATAATAGTCTCCCCGTAGAATTTGTAACCACAGGTCAGACTTCATGTTGGTTGGGATTCGAATTTATCCTACATCCTTTGACAGAGAATCTGAAACTGAGAAATTAAAGTGTCTAGGTTGGTGGTGCCATTAGTAAGAGAGCAATGTAAATCCTTTCTGGAGGAATGCCACCCAGCATATCTACAGATTTGGTTAAATATAAATTTCCTTTCAGAAATAACCATATATACGGGGAAACAAGCCCCATGACTGAAAGTCAGCAGAAATAACAATAGATTGAGATCCTTAAAGACTTCAGATATTAGAATATCAGATATAGGCTATAAATAACAATGTATGATAAATTAAAAAAAAAAAGATGGAGGGCCGGCCCAGTGGCTTAGCGGTTAAGTGCACGTGCTCCGCTACTGGCGGCCCAGGTTCAGATCCCGGGCACGCACCGACGCACTGCTTCTCCGGCCATGCTGAGGCCGCGTCCCACATACAGCAACTAGAAGGATGTGCAACTATGACATACAGCTATCTACTGGGGCTTTCGGGGGAAAGAAAAAAAGGAGGATTGGCAATAGATGTTAGCTCAGGGCTGATCTTCCTCACAAAAAAAAAAAAAAAAGATGGAATCAAAAAGTGATCTAAGAGTAAACAGGCAGATATAAAAGTAATATACTATAATTTCTAGGAATAAAAAACTAGTTGATTAAAATACATAGATATAAATAAATATAAAACATAAATATAAATATAATCTGCTAAATAACAGATTAGATTAAAACAAATATATAAAGGGATTATACAAAACATACCATAGAGAGAAAAGGCCATGGAACATATAAAAAAAGACGTTGAAGGTAGAATGAGAAGGCCTAATTACGCTTAACCAGAACTCTAGAAGGAGAGAATTGAGAGAAAAAGCAATAGTCAAAGAAATAATGATGGGAAATCTTCAAAATTAATGAAAGATATCAATTCTCAGATTGAGGCATCCCAATGAGTCCCAAGCAGTAGAAACAAAAAGAAATTCTCACCGGGACACACTGTAATGAAACTACAGACCACCCAAAGCAAAGAGAAGATCATAAAAGCAGCCAAAGAGCAACGAAAGTTTGTGCTCAGAGCAGTGACAATCAGACTGACAGCAGGTTTTCATCAGCCAAAGGGGAAAGTGAGGAGCTCTTTTCTTGCCCAGCAAAACTACCAAGAACGAGGGCGAATAAAGACAATTTTAGACAAAAGCAAAGAACACCCCTCAGGAAGAAGGAAAAGGATGCCAGAAGGAAAGCCTGAGATCTAAGAATGAATGATGGGCAAAGAAACTGGTAAACATATGCACTGCTGTCCCGAAGGTCCCAGCCAGGACAGTTAAATAAGAAAAAGAGATAAAAGGTATAAGATCTGGAAAAGGGAGAGCAACACTGTCATGATCCACAAATGATGACTGTCTATACAGAAGACACCAAGAATCTATGCAGACCTTACGAGGAAGCAGAGCAAGGTTCCAGGATATGAAAGCACTATGTAAAAATCTTCTATTTAAAACTTACTGAGGGCAGGGACTAGATGGCTTATACGTCTGGGATGGATTCCTTGCTTTGTGGGTGTTTGTTCATCACAAATGAACTCATTCCTAAAACACTTAACTGAAATGCAAGACAAAAAAGACACCATAAGCATGACCAGTAGGCTGTCTGTCTACCTGAAGTAGTAGGGCCAAGGAGGAACAAACACTGCAGTCTTGGGATCTACTGGTTTACCATTCTTAACCAACCCATGCACCAGGGCATGTCACACAATCAGGAAAGTGAACCCAACAACCAGGATAAAGTTTGCCCTTCACTGGCAATATCATGGCTTCAGCCCATTTGCACGTGGATATGGCCTTGGAATCTACTGCTGTCACCCTTTGTTCTCCAGCACGAAGCTCACTCAACATTTTAAAATCTTGGCGGGGAGAAGTGGGGAAGGAGGGGTGGGGGAAGGAAGAGATAGCAACAGACCACTAAGATTTTGCATCCACTGCACAACATTCTCTCCTAGACCACATATTCTTTTAGGTAAGATTAATGTGGGACAGTGTAGCATTCTCATTTTATATTTTATTAGATGATATCCAATGGTTCTTATCTCACCAGCCTTGTCTCCTCACCTTGCTCCTTACACTCCACTAAATCCAAGCTATTTAGAAACCATCTCTGAACCAACAAGCCTGGAGTCCCCATCATCTTTGCATTCCCACCTTCTCTGACCACTCTTTCCTCTGCCCCCAACCAACTCACAGAATTAATAACATCACCTCGGTGCTTCTTTTTTATGCATTATAAAACTTTTCGATAACAAATAATTATAATTCAATACAATATGTGTACTCCTGTCTCTCTCCCTTACTGAACTATGAGCTGAGAACAGGGACCATATTTTATTTCATTCACCTTTGTATCCCCAGAGCACAGTCGCATAATAAATATTGGTTTGAATGAATGAATGTGTATGTGTATGTGTATCGGTGTGGGGGGGTGTGTGTGTGTCCTCTCCACTGTGCGGAAGATCTAGACCCCAGCCCTTCCCTCTCACCACACTCCATGGGTTCACCAAGGGAGGAATAACGTTGGACAGAGGGAACAAGAGAGAAATGTTGTTCTTGGCCTGATGGGCCTCCTCATTAAGGAGATAATTTAGCCACAGGCCTGTGACTGAACTGTGGTGGCCTCAGACAGAACTCCCTAAGCAACGGAACGTCACTGCTGTCACGGCAGTGCCAGGCTCCCCAGCCCTCCTGAGACCATCTGTTTTCAAAGTGGCACTGAGAAGCTGGCTGCTTCTGCTGAAAATGAATCTCTCTGGACATGTTTGAAATGCCAGCGAGGAAGTTAATCAGGGAGACAACCAAGAGGACAGAGAGCGTACCACAGGGCCATTTCCATCCGTTTATGGGAAAATGAGAAGAAACAGACGCTTAAAACAGGGCTAGGCTGGTGAGTGGAGAAATGACTTTTCTTGGAAAAATATCAGCTGTTGTGTAGTTAGATGGAAGAGGTCTTTACTGACACTGAGAATCACACGCAAGTCCCAATAAAGAGTTACTTCTGGCTGTAGGCAGGGGCATATTATGTATACAGCCTTTGCTAATTTAAAAAGGGATGTAGTTTTGAAAACAGAGAACTGTAACACTTCTAAATGTACACTTAAGAAAATATGTTTTGTTTCATCACCTTGCAAAATAAATGAGAGAGTCACTCTCCCACATCTCAGAATGTATTTATTGACCATGTTTGTTAAAGGAGGCTCCACTAGTACTTGACAGAACTAAGGTTGGTGCTTATTTTATATTTTCCTCCCAGGGTTAACACATGACGTGAGCAGTTCCTTTTCACTAACACAAAGAACCTAAGGGATATTCCTTAATGATTAAGCCAACAGATCTGCCTTAGAGCCGAAGAGCGGTCTAGACAGAAGCTCACTGCTCTGCAGTTGGGGAATTCATCTTCCATTTCGGTGTCTAGAGCCAAAAACAATTCACCAGATGTGATCTGGGCAGCCAAGGGTGACCACTTCCCTTGGTCTGATTATTAAACTTCAATTAATGCTCCTAAAATCACATTAGCTTCTTTGACAACCATAGCACACTGCTGACTCATTCTGAGGCTGCACTCATCCAGATCCTGGAGTATTTTTTCACATGTGGCTATTAAGCCAAACCCTATACTTTTACTTTGATTTTGGACTCCAGTGCAAGTCTATCTCTCCCTGTGGTCTTTCCAGTTAGATTTGGTCTGTTATTTCAAAATGCCAAGATCTTTTTTAGATCTCATTTCTGTCATTTTGACATATTAGTTATTCCTCCAAGATTCATGTCATCCACCAACGTGATCTGTATGTCAATATTACTGTCTAAGCAGTTTTTAAAAATTGGCTAGAATGGGGCTAAGGACACAGCCTACAGCATGCTTCCTGTACTATCACCCAGCTGGAATCTTTCTCACCCCGAGGATATCATCAATGATTGACATTTGCGTACACATCTTCTCAACATTGCTCTAATCTACCAACAAAGTAACCCCAGGAAGGAAAGTTAATCCGGTATGACCTGTTTTTGGCAAAGCCCTGCCAATTACTAATGGCTGCTGCTTCCTTTATCAAGTAGTCAAAAATCACTGTCCTAATAATCCTTCCTAGAATATTTCCTGAGATTGATGTCAATCTTATCATTTTATAGATTAATTTTCTCTCTCTCGTTCCTTTTTTGAAAATTGAACTATAGGTATCTGCATCTTTTCTGTAGCACTTGGTTATGCCAACATTCCTCCACTGGTACAGTGCTGGCTTGATGGCCTCTGTCTCAAGTCCTTCAGTCTTCTTGGGCCTTGGGGCTTCACCTCAGCTGGTGGCATTAGAGCCTCTTGTCATGGCCTCATCTACTCCAGGGTGGCAATTCTCTTCCTTCACCTTCATCCTACCCTTTCTAGTCAGAGAATTCATCTCCTTGACAGGAAAAATGCAAGCTGAACAGAAGCTCAGCAGTTGGGTTTCTCCCACATCCCCCCCTCTTTGGTCTTATTGTTCCAGCCATAACTTCTGAAAACTCTTTTTGTCACCCTTAGCATTTTTCACCATCCTTTGCTCCCCCTGCACTGTTTCTTTGACATCCCAGTGCCACCCTCTGATATGGTCCTTGGTTGCGTGGCCTGGCTTTTCCTGGGTCTGGGTCCAAGGCCAGGACAGCATAGAGGAGGTGGTGGCACAGAGGAGGCAGGCCCTGAGGGAAGAGTTATCTAGAAAGCACAACCTGCAATCACCTAGTGAAGGAGAAAAAGTAACGTGATTCCTGGAACTATGTTAAGGTCAGAGGTCAAGAAAAGCAGAATTGCTTATGGAACTAGAAAAGTGAAGCAAGGGGCTACACTGTGGATGGAAAGTTAGGTGAGCAGCCAAGATAGAGAGAACAGGTGCTGATAAAGTCAGATGGTTCAAGACGGGCATCTCCTTCTTCTAAGGCTATGAACTTCTTAGATGGACAAAGCCCCTGCCTGTCTTTGAATTTCTAGTACTGAGCACAAAGCCTAGCACACAGTAGATGTTCAACGTACTTGTGAATGGATTCATCAGAATGGCCCTGGCTCATCACACCACATTGGGGGATCCTGTAAATGAGTCAGGCCAGGCTGGAGACAGTCCTTCACACACATCCTTAAACACACGAGCTACCTGCATGGTCACATACCTGGTCCTGTTTCGAACCGTGGTCAGCGTGTTGCTTTTAGTTGTCCTGAACTCTGTTTCCCTTTTGGAGCCTCAGGCCATGAGATCGTCTTTATCATTTCCTTCAACATTGGAAATATTTCTTCCTACAGCCCAGAGTAGACTGTAGATGAGGACACATTTCCCTCCCTGGCATCAGAGATTTTACGGCCTGGTTACTTCTAAAATGCCTGCTTCTTTCACTTCAACAGCCAATTCCTGCTTTTATGAGTCACTTTCCATCTCATCTGAAAACACAGCAATGCCTGATTAATGTGTTCATGACATATATTAAAAGAATGGCAATTAAACCACCTCCTCGGGCAGATTCCCTAATCAAGTTAAAACAGCACCATTTAAATATCCTACATATTACACTATGATGAGTCTATACAGGAATTCAAGACTAATACCAAGTGGTACTGGTTGATAAAAACTTGATGCGGTCATGGGTTAACCTGTGCTCAGCAGAATTCTAGGATGGCATTGAACTAAAAGCCACTGTTGAAATCTTAACATGGCTGCAGTCAGTCAATCAAATAGAGTAAGAACAAGAAAAACCGTATCAAGGCCAGTATGTCTCTTGGCAGGCGCAGAGCTCTGGCCTCAGTGAATCATCAGGCTTTAGGCTGTCTAAGCCCAAACACAGCACTTTTGATAAAAGCAGATGCTTTGTTTGGCTGGTATCTATCTGCCCTTCCTCCACCCCACCAGTCCCATCCACCCCACCCCCAACCATTCCCCAGCCCCTTCTAAAAGAGTGGGTTTGTACAGTTTTCTTCTCAACTAATTCAAAGGCAGAATAAAAGTGTTATGGTTTTGAGATAATGTCCTCAAGGCCTCTAAAAGGCCAGACAGATATAGGAACATACACTCTAGACCTACCTTCCAGGGCAGGCGCCCATTCTCGAGGCAGCTGCTCACCAAAACCTTGCAAAAACAGCCATCACCCCTCAGGTAAAAGCCTGAATGCCAACCACAGTCACCCATCTACCTCCTCTGTCCATAGAGTCGTCAGGGAATGTGTGGGACCGTTAGGGAAGGAACTGCAGGAGCCTAATCGCCATGCTGCTGACACAGGCCCACAGGGAGGGCGGCCCTGGGGACTTGTCTGCTTTAATCAAATCAAAAACGTTTTATAAAAAGAATCAAGTTATGAAAAAATGTGCTTTGTTTTATCACATGCTTAAAAGAGTAGATCTTTTACTATTGAATTTTGTTTCTCATCTTAAAAAAAAAAAACTTTCCTTTGAACACCAACCCTATGCAGCTTCTGCCTCATCTCTCTGCTCCCCACCAAACCAACCCCTCAGCTTCCTCTAACTGCTGACTCCCTGGAATGGACTGTGTGGGATTCCTCAGGGTTGGGTGCTAGGGCCCTTTCCCTTTATGCTTTACACAGATATCTCCCTTGGTGACAGCATCCATTTCCGGCTTTAATTTCATTTCTATGCAGACTCCTAACTTAGTAACTTTTAGCCCAGACCTCTCTCCAAAGCTCCAGGCTCATAATACCAACTAGCTGGTTAACACCTCCATTTCGACACGCATGCATCTCACACACAGCATGCCCAAAACAGAAGGCTCTATTCTCTGCAAACTACCATCACTCCCTCCCCTGCAAGAAAAAGCAGCCAGACAAACAAATGAACCCTGTCCTCTCCCAATCTTCCCCATCTCAGTAAATGGCCCCACGCCCAGCTGTCCGAGCCATGCTTGACTATCTCTCTCCCTCATCCCATACATCCAACCCTCAGTAAGTCTGGTGGACTCTACCTGCAAAACAGATCTTGAATCTACCCACTTCCATTTCTTCCACTCCCACCCTAGAGCAGACCCCCACTTGCTCCCTGTACTTCCCCAACTGCCTCCTGCCCTCCCTGCAGCCCCTCTTCCCCATCAATCACTTCTCCACAGAGACCAAGTAATCTTCTAAAAACTGAATCAGATCATGCTATTCCCTTACTTAAAACCTTTCAAAGGCTTCCCTTTGCCCTAGGGAGAAAATCTAAACTCCTTGGGAAGGTCTAGAGCAGTGCTGTCCCATAGAAATACAATGTGAAAAACATGTAATTTAAAATTTTCTAGCAGCCAATTGAAAAGAAATAGGTGAAATTAATTTTAATATTTTATTTAACCTAATATTTGAAAAATATTATCATTTTAATACATAGTAACATAAAAAAGTATTAATGAAGTATTTTACATTCTCTTTTTACATTTAATCTTCAAATGTTCCCTCCCCCAGAGAGGCCTTCCCTCCTCCCAATCCGAGGAACTCAGGGCTGTCTGATGTCACCTTCCTCACACCTCCTCATTTTGTGGTTACATATCTGTTAATGCGTTTGTCCGCGTGCCCGCTAAACTGGGCACTCCCTAAGGACAGGGCCCACATCTGTCTCATTCTCCACTGGGTACCTGGTACCCTGCACTATGCCTGGCACAAAACAAGCTCAATAAACATTCGCTGAAGAATAAACAGTGAAGACACTGAGATTAAGTACAAGGACAAGCAGGCAGGGCTGGGCCAGTCTGCTGAAGACAGGCTCTGTTTGTGTCTTAGCACAACGGTGTGCTGATCTCTCAGTGCAGTGCGAGGTTGTTATATCTGTAAGTGTGAGCTGTAAGCGTGAGCGTTCGCCAAGACACACTGCTGTAGGGCAGCTCAGGGCAGACCCAGAGAGAGGGATTCCCGCCCGGCTCCGTCAACACGTGGGAAACTCTCTCCCCAGAAGCTGCAGGCAGTGAACGTGGTCTCAGGTTACACATGAGGATTAGGTGTTCCCAGCACCAGCCTTCCAGGAGGAAGGACGGACGGAAACCAACATCTGAGCCCCTTCTCCATGCCAGGCTCTGTGTTAGGCACCCTCACGTGAGATTGTACTTGACCTTATAGCTACCCTCTGAGGACATGGAGATTCAGAAAGGCAAAGTAACTTACCCAAGGTGACAAAGCCACCGGGTCTGGTTGCTGGAATCAGCGTCAAGGTCACTAGCAGCTTTCTTTGCTATCCATGGCTACATCAACGTCCCAGCAAAGGCACCAGTGGCCTTCTGGGTCAGGCATCCCCCAGCAGAGTTAGGGCAGGAGAAGAATAAACTGCTGGTGATTAGGCGGAGCTGAGAGCAAGGATGTGACCTGCTCCACCCAGACTCCCAGGAGCTGTCCCAGGCTCAAGTGTGAAAGTCAGAGCGCTGACATTCAGTGAAGCCTTCATATAAGTGATCAGTGAACTTTCACAGCCCTCCTCAGAAGGGGTTATTTTCACCCCCATTTTATAGTTTAGAACTTGCCCTAGTTCACACACCTGATAAGTGGAAAACAGGGATCTGAACTGAGACCTCTGGGTTACATGCCTCGTGTCCTCTCCTTCTCTCCACAGAGGAGTTCTTTTACCTTAGGCTACTACGTTTGCAGGTGAATCTGGACCACAGACAGTTCAGGCTGGGCAAAGACTGGGTCAATTATGGAAGGTTTCTCAGGCTTCTATAGTTTGTAAATAACAGCACAATCCTTAAGAGAAGAAGACCACCAGTGCTTGTCTTAGGGCCTCTAAGAAGAGGGAGCTTGAAATTCTGCATCCCATCCTGCAGCTGGTCTCTGAGGGACAGACCGGGTGGTGACAGTATTACAAAGCTGTGAACACGGGTAGCTGTGGCCTGAGGGCTTATCAGTCCTGGGGCTCCTGTCCAGGCCCCATGAAGGTGCCCTCCTTCAATCAACCATAGCAACTACAACTTCTCAGCTGGCATTTTCTGGTCAGGCTGAGACGACTCCCAAATCCACATGTGATAAGAACGTGAATAATTTGTAACTGCACAGCACCTTCTGTATACAATACGTTTTAACATATGCTGAGGGATGTGAAAAACTCGCCGAGTTTCCGACTCTCGGAAGACTGAAAAACCTGACCATTCCCAAAGAGCATGCAGGAGGCCTGAAAAAACACGAGTTAAAGCAGGACTGTCCTGGGCAGAGGAAGCAGACCAGAGAAGATGTTGAGCAGCTCCACTCAACAAGGACAGCTTTGTGTAATTCTCTGATCATTTTCTCGGTTGTGGTTTGCAATCAGCTAAAAAAAAATCCTTTCGTTTTCCCCAGAAGAACAGCTGAGAATGCACAGACCCCAGCCTTTAGGTTCAAATCATCCCTGTCAGTAGAGGATTGAGGACTCCTGTCAGACAGCTGGTGGACCCGCAGGCATTTCCCGTTCTCTGGGCTCCCTCAACCCTGGGGCCCTGCAAGATGCCCAGCAGGGGCTGAGCTCACCTCTGACCCAGCTGCTCCTGGCCTCAGCACACCATGGGCCACCAGGGCCTGGATATGCGCCATTCCTCGGAATTTACTAACCCATCCACAACAGCTGCATTCAAACACCAAGGAGCATTTCAAAATGTTAGTGAAACTCAACTTTGAAATTTTAAAAATAAAAACTCAACACATGGACTATTACTTTCTAGAGACATTCCTGGCTATTAAGCCATTGTCACTCTGATAACTAATAAATGTACCTTCTATTAAATAGAATCTCTTAATCTATTAAAAGGATTTTTTTCAACTCTAAACCCAACTTTTCCTCTGTGCACGAAAAGCTTCCAAGCTGCAGACAGTAGACATATAAATAAAACGCAGATGTTTGCGTGTGGACCTTCACATTGTAGATCCTTCTGATTAACTTTGAGCTAAAGGCTGATTTATTTGCATGTCTGGGGGAACATCTTACTTTGTTAAGGAGAAAGCAGTAGTTAGAGAACTTGGTGGTGCTGAAGAGGAACAAATGAAACAATTTTTCAGATGAGGGCACTGACAGAGCCCAGAGCTAGGTCTTTAAACGAGCGTTTAGAGAAGTCTGCACAGATCCTGTGCCTTACACTTTCACTTCAACTTTGAAGAGCTGACACTGACACGGTAGGTTGCCTACCGCCTGGGAAAGTATACCAGATTTTTACTTGGGATAATTTTGCAGACTTTCTGGCCCCCATCAGTTAAACCACTTGTGACTAGTCAGTCAGCTCCTCTCACGCAAACTAATGAAACATCACATTGTCCCACCACATGCTCCCACAGCACAAGGGGCAGCAGGAGGAATCAGGCTCTCGCAGCTGTTCCCAGGAATGCGTGCCTCCACGTACCCACAGGCAGGGAAAGGGCCTGGAACGGCGTCCAAGAGCTGATCCTTCAGCTAGTCCAGCAACACAGACATCTCAACAACAGGAACTGGGCCCCTCTCAGCTCAAGGAAGGTCCCAGATTCAAATAAAAATTCATCTTTGAAAATAAATGAATCAAAGGGACACCAGCCAAACAACGCTAATGTCAAGAGGAAATCCTGTCTGCAGACCTCTCGGAGAAGGCTTGCTCTGCCTGCGGAACAAAGGCTTCTTCTGTGACATCAAGCAGCAGGTTTAAGAGTGCCCTGGCTTCTCACCGCGGCCACCCTTCAAAACCACAAGTACAGCCAAATGCAGCCAAGACAACAACAAAGCTAAGAGATACGGTCTATGAATGAAGAGACCAACTGCCCCTTCCAGACCTGCCTTCTGCCTGGCTCTTGGCAGCCAAGGTTCCATTCTCCCCAAGGCGGGTGTCCAAGGTGCTGGATTCAGACTCTGAGCCCTGAAGGTTTCCATGCAAGAAGATAGCTCAGAGGATGCCCACAGCTGGTGCCAACTTGGGAGGCTGTGGAGCATAGTGCCTGGGGAAAACCTTACAGAACTTTCTGGGTTCTAACCCTGGCTCAGTCACCCACTAGAGTCTGATCTTAGGTGCCTCAACATCCTTGAACCATTTTCTCAACTGTAAATGATGACAACAATGATGCTGCTGCAGCTCTTGATGAAATCTGCTATGTCTCTCACACAGGGTTATGATGTTCAAACAAGATAATTTATGAACATATCCTTTAAGATAGTTTAAAACTATAAAATATAAAAGATAATAATTCATGTGCATATGACACATCTTTATATGACAGCTTAATAATACAAATTTTTAGGTCAAAGGGGAGACTTCCTCTACTTTGCCTGGGGCCTCCTACAGGGTGGGTGGGTATTCAATTAACAATTATAATAAAAGTGACTTTTTAATGATTAATAAGGTAAATATATTTGTTGGGAAAATAGTGAACTTGCAACTCATCAGTGAGTATTTGACAAAACACAGAGGTGCTGTCTGCAGGGTCTCCCTCCCAGTGTAGGTGGGGTATACATGAAGAGTGAGTCTGGGTTCTCCAAGATGGCCCCACTGTCATCATGCCAACACCAAATGTGATGGAATGCAAGGTTTTCAGACTTGACATTTGGGCAAGTCACTGTTAGCCAAAATTAATCCCTGAATTCGCTATGAAAAGAAACAAGTAAGACCAAAAAAGTTCACCTGAAATGAGTCAACCCCCTAACCCCTGCAAAATCAATAAATCTAACCTGTTTAAGGTAGACCTAACTAGTCTTCTGTCTCTGGAGACATTGTTCCAAAACTCGAACTTTAAAATACACATGGCTCCCAGCTTCTAGTGGTGAGTGAGCTGGAGTGGTGGGTGGTTGGTGTTTTCACAGCTCCTTTGAGCTGTACGTGCTGAGTTAGGAATATTAACGCTATTTCTCTCACGCGGTAGTTCTGTTGTGGCACCTCAGTCAAACCCCCCTTTGCAGCCTCAGGTTCTTGTTCATCCTGCTTGTCCCTGGCTTTTCACACGCACAGACTTTATTTGTTGATACTGTGGCTTGTTCCAAAAAGGAACTGAGGCAGCTCAAAATTAATTATTAAGTATTAATACTTAAGTATTAGGAATACCGAAAAGGCTAAAAAAAAAAGAATATAAGGTATTTTGAACTCTTCAAAATTGGGAACACCGGAGGATATTTTAAAAAATGCATTAGGTAAATAAAATATATTAATAATAAGACCTAGGAGCAGGGGACCAGCACTTATGATCCTTTGGCACATAACCACAATGCCTCTCACTCAGCATAATTTTAAAGGATATTCATTTGTTACTTCCTGTATTCATCTTTAACAATAAGATATTTTAAGTTAAGGAAAAATGATGTGAATTTGGATAAACATAGTTATGAATCATAAACAAATCTCAACCAGCAGGGCTTGTTAAGTCTTCCACAGCCTGGACTTCAAACTCAGGACTTGCGCCCACCCCCGATAAGATCTTTTACAGTGATCTGACCTCTGTCCAAGTCAATTTTCAAATCAAAAAGCTTTGAACTCCTGGCAGGTTGCCAGCTGGGACCTTGGGTGTTTATCAAGAACTTCCTCAAGATAGAAAGGACAACTCCATTACCATCCCAGCCCCCTGGAGTCCTTCTTGTAAGAGCTGGCACCCAGCCATGACCTTAGAACTTCAAGGAATAAGTTTGTGAGTTGTCTGTGTGTGGTACATAGTAGATATCTAGCTCAATACAGAGTTTAACTTAATAAATAAAAAGTGGCCACAGTAAGCCAGCTAACAGTTGGTTCTTAATCCACATCGTGCAGCGTGGTTTTTGGGCTTATTTCTGGCTGACCAGAAGTTATTTTCCTTTGCTACCCCATAACCTTCATAAGAGGGAGCAATGATTGCTCCCCTTCTGCATCCCAGCCTGTTCAGTGACAATGCTGTGATATTAACAATACTATGCACAGGTATGCACCTGCACATTTACCTGTGCATCAGCAGGCCGCTCACTAGCTCTCTGAGCTGGGAGGTCACCCACATAGATTTGGTGGAGCAGGTCCAGGACCTTCTAACCCCCAGGACACCCTGGGAAAGATCTGGTCTGATGTCAGAAACAGTTCAGAGCTTTCCAACGCTTTCTACAGAGAATATCTGGACCTCCACTTATCTCCTTCTGGTACTACTGCAATTGTGCAGCTAAAACTAATTCTGAACTCTTGCCTGCCTAGCTCTGTCCCAACATCTATACCACTCTCCTCTCACCTTGCTACACTCCAGCCACAGGCCACACCAGCTTTGTTTTGGGTTTTTCAAACATGCCCAACTTGTTCCCACCCCCAGTTCTCTGCACTTGCTCTCCCTATGCCTGAAAGAGCCTTCCACTGGTTAACTTCTCACGGTTGCCTTCTCTCATTATGCAGGTCTTACTTAAATACCATCTCCTCAGAGCCCTGTCTACCCTATAAAAAAGATACAACCCCAATAAATCTCCAGCATATCACTCTGTTTCCTCTGCAGAATTTACTATAATCTGCAATTGTCTCATTTATTTACTTGTATTTATTATCTGGGCCCTTCGCTAGAATGTTAGCTCCGGGAGGACACCATTTCAGATGCTCCATTGCTATCCTGTTAGTTCACATATTTCCCCACCCCGTAAAATGGCAAGAGCAGATTACTGGAATGATTTGCCTGCTAGAATATCTTCAATGTTGGACCAGCCCTTCAGTTAAGATACTCAGAGGGACTAGGCAGAATTTTCCAGGTGAAGCACTGGTGCTTATAAAATCAATGTCCTCTAATCAACATTAGGTGCTCAACATATAGATATTGAACAAATAAATGAGCTAGGATCGAAGTGGCTTTCTTTGCTACAGGGTTGAACAAAAAGAGAGACACCAGGAGATCCAACAGAAGAAACCACCGCCTTCTTTGCCCGATAGCATCACAGGTTGCTGATCTTCCCCAACAGGAAAAGGAGCGCAGAGTTTCTAAACCAGCTCTAACAAGCAGAAACCAATCTCAGCCAGGCCCATTTCAAACCCAGAGAAGCCTTTACAACCACAAGGCTTCTTTACTGATAGAAGGAGAAATCAATTCTTGTTCTGAAGTTTTCTGAGGCTGACCTGATAATGCAGCCACACAAAATTTTATCTCAGCATGTTGACAACTAACGACAAGGAGACGCTGGTCCTAATTTATAGATATCCTGGCATCTCCATAGAATTGGATGGACATAGTTCAGAAACTGATGTTATGATAAAAAAAAAAATCCTTTTGAGGGACTTAATGATATAGGAAGTTGGCTTTAAAAATACTCTCAAATACTGGACGATATTAAGAAATGGTTTTTTTTTAGGTGTTATAATTTTTTATATTGTTGTTATATGTTTTTAAAATAAAAGTCCTTATCCTTGAAAGACATATACCAAAATATTTACAGATAAAATGAGGTCTGAGAGTTGCTTCAAAATAATAGCAGAAGAAGGAAAGTAGGTGGGAGTACAGACAAAACAGGACTGGCCATGAGTTGATAACTACTGAAGCTGGATGATGGGTCCATGGGAGTTAAACTGTTTGCTCTACTTTGTACGTTTGATGTTTTCCCTAATAAAAAGATTTTTTAGAAAAGCTCTTTAAGACAAGTCATTTTCATTCGTGAAAGTAAAGAAGTTACCTGAAGGTGAAGGTTTCCCCTTTCCAGTCTTGCAGTGCGTGTTCCTGGATGACGTCCTGGGTTAGAGGTGAGTTCTGCCGTGGGGACTTGGAATGGGGGAGGGTACCCACGTGACTGAAGTTATCACAGGACCTTATGGGAGGAGGGCCTTTTTTCTTCCGTGGAAGGGTACCGTGTATAGACACGTCTTGATATGCATCTGTGCGATGCTCAACGAGAGGTGACTTGCTGCTCAGAAGGTCCATGGAGGAGGCCAGGGGGAACTGGTGATTCACTGGCATGTTTCTAGGAAGGCTTGCAAATTTTCCTGCAGCCATGATTCTCAACTCTGAGGGGCAAAGAAAAGAGTGAAGGTATAAATCTAAGATTATCACAAGAACTGACTTCCTACTTACAAAAGGAAATGGAAATATACTGCCTAACAAAGAAAGTGTTCATGGAGTGTTAAAATACAAACATTGAATGGCATCAGCAGTGAAATTTAATAGGAATAGGAGGTTTACTCATCTTTTCTTGATTCTACAGAGAAATTCTCCTTCACTGGCAGATCTACCAATGGAAAAGGGCAAACACATTTCAGAGACTTCGGAGGCACATGAGCAACTTTATTATTTTAGATGATTGAAAGCTGATGGAAAAGTATGACTAACAAAAAAGATTCTTGAGGAAGGACTCAAAGTTTCAGTAATAAATGCATTAGAGAAAATATTATAAATATATTAGATAATTAGCTCACATATTTCCATCACTCTGTAAAGGATAAGAACAGGTGGAGATTATTGGAATTCCTTAGCTGCTAGAAGGCCTTCAGTGCCAGACGGGCCCCTCAGTTGTGCTAGCCAGAACGACAGGGCAGAATTTTTCTGGCAAAGACCTGGTGCTTATAAATAAATCAATGTACTCTAATTAACGAAGACGGGCCAGGGTCAGGGGTCAGGAGGTGGGCCACTCCTCCATACATCAGTGAGCTCAGCTGCAGAGGAAAGTCACTGGGGTGAGGGCTCCATGTATACTGTCCCCCAGAGGGGTCAGGAACCCGCCTGCCACCAGCAGAGCTAAGCAATGCGCATGGAAAGAGTGGGAAAGGAAGAGAAAGAAGAAAAGAAAAAAGTGTGGGGAGCACATGGAAAGAAAAGGAAAATGCTACATGAAGTTGTGTGCAAACATAGCCCCAGCAATTGTTCCCAGCTGTGACCACGAGTAGAAACGTTCACCCTGAGCAGAGTCAGCACCCGTGCCCCCTAAGAAACAACCTATGGTTTTGACGTAAGACAAATTGCATCAGACATTTTTAAGGCCAACATATAGAGGAAAGAAACATAAGCCTGAACAAAAATTAAGGCTAGTCCCTGGAGACACAAGGCTCCAGGATCGGTCCCCCTAGTCATGGTATCAGACTGGTCCGGACATCACAGCAGCATAGCTAAGCCCAGTGCACTGGCCTTCTCTGAGGCTGGTGAGGAGAAAGCCCCTCAGCTCTGCAGTCTGTTTTTAAGCCCTCAGCCCCCATTCCTCAGAGACCACCCTTTCCACTGCAAAGGGAACAGCTCTGGGTGAAAATCATCACTTAACAGCACCGCTGCAGAGTCAGTTCCACAAAGGAACTGGGGACCTGGGACGTGGGTTGAAGACAACCACGAACAGACCCTTCCAGAAGCTATAGTGTAAGAGGTAGAACCGGGATAAAGGCAGCAGAGTGTGCAAAGAAGACAAATGACAACAAAAACACATACAATCCATGGCTTTCACATGCAACAGAGAGAAACACACAAGTGCTGGGGGCTGGGGGAGAGAGACCCTTTACTCAAGGCATATAATCCTCATCCTGTCCTCAGTTCTTTGCCAAACCTGGTAATTCTGGGGCTTGTCTACTCCATGTCTAACTGGGACCACACAGAAGGTCTGGCTCACAGCGGGTGTGGAACAATAGGACTGGGTCCCTGTGGGGGCCCCTCCCGGGTCTGGCCAGTACCTGGCACACTGTCAGCACTTGCTCAACGTTAATCATCGTTATTAAAAAAGAAACCCAACTCCCTAGCCCTCCCTGCCTGACCACCGGTGACGTAAGCCGCCTAGGATTCCCTCACCCTACACATACACGTACACATACATACATGCACACACACCCCCAGCTTCGAACTCTCCCCTGTTCAAGCTATCAGCACCTTCTTTCTTCATAGACAGACCTGGATCATTTCAAAGAACCTGTGGGGAGGCCCAGGGCACCCCACAGAACCTCTGTGTGTGCAAAAGGCTACATCGTTGATCAACTCTATTTCCAGGCTAGTAATATGGGCAAAAGTTACCCTGGCTCCAGTGTCTCCGGCAGCCTGTTTCCTCTCTGCTTATCCAAGATCTATCTAGATTTCAAGATTGAGCGAAAGTGCTCTAGAATGCCCTTCAGCAAGTTACCCACACCTCAGTTTGTTCTCTGATATTGGATGTTAACACCTGCCCCTCCTATTTTCAATTCAAACATTTAAGTGCCTACTTCATATACGATACTCAGAGAAACAGAGATGCATAAGCCCCAGTCTCTGGTTATGAACTCTAAGAGAGAATAAAATAACTCATCAATAGGCACCCTTAACATGCTGGAGGGAAGAACAATTAATTTTGACAAAAGGGCTCCAAGAGGATCTCAGAAAGGGCATCACTGGAGACGAGGGATTTCAAAAGGCTGAAAATTACGGGGAAAAGCTTTCCAAGAGGATGCTGTAATGGCAGGTGCATGTTATGCATGTCAGGAAACTGCAAGTCGTGCAGTGTGGCTCGAGTGGAGGAGTGGAGAAGCATTTCCTGGAAGAAGCACAGCTTAGGATCAGATCATGAAGGCTGTGTGGAGGTGTCTGGACTTAACCGTTAAGTGCCTGGGAAGATCTGGAAGGGAGGGATGGAATCCAGTCTGTGCCCAGGTAGATAACTCTGGTAATTGTGGAGGGGAGAGAAGGGAGACAGGGAGGTCAGCCAGGCTGACAGCAACAAGCCAGCAAGGAATGATGAACTCTGGCGTGGGGCAGTGGCCAGGGAAAGGGATGGAGAGACAGAGTGAGGAGCTAGGAGCTCAAGGCCTCTGGCTGGGAGGAAGGAGGCCACAGCCATGGGAGGATGGTGCGGTGCTATAACATGCCAAGTAGTGTAAGGAGGGGACCCCTGCGGGAGGGAGGGTACAAGCTCACCACTGGAGCTGTTGAGTGTGAGGTATCAGTGGGACAGCTGGTCCAGGAGGCTAGATATCGGTATGTGCAGTTAGGAGCCAGGACAGAATGTAGATTTTTAAGAGTCATCAACATAAAGGGAATATTTAAACCAGAGAGTAGATCCCTTAGCTTGTTATTATCAGATGTGATAACAGACGTGAAAGTACTTCTTAAGCTGTCAGGAACCATACAATATCCATGAATTATATCCCTGCTCTCTCTCTCACCTTGGCTGTTTCCAGCCTATAAGGACCAAAGCAAGGAATGAGTTCTGAAAACTTAAAGCAGCCATTCTCAACCTGGCTGCACATAAGAATCCTCTGGGAAGCTTTTAAAATCCCGACACCTAAGCCACGACTCAGATCAATGAAATTAGAATCTTGATGGGTAGGTAGCCTTGTCCTGCACCTAGTCACTTGGAAAGACTGGCTCAAGCCTGGGCCCTATGTCAAGCTTGAATCAGTCCCATGGTGGGGGAAGTGGGCCCAGGCCAGAGACGTAACTTCAAAGAATAAAAACAAATTAAAAATGGGGTAGGGGGCGGAAGGGGGACTACGGTGGAAGGGGCTCCTTTGCAACCTTCGGGTTGCTATTTCCTACTTGAGCTTTATTTACTTTTAATTTCCAGACTCCAGGAGCCTGGGGAATTCCAAGGGACGGAAGTGCACAGTGTGTAGTTGGAATCTATGTTCAAGCTAAGTACTTTCCATTTTGACAGAGAAGCCATTTACCACATTTGACCAGTAGGTAGAATCTCAGCATGTGATATATAGATGAGATCTCAGAGAATCAAGCCCCTTCCTTTTTCCAGATGAGAGAAATAAGTGTTCATTCATTCAATATATATTCTCTGAGGGCTTACAAGGTACCAGGGCTGAGGAGATAATAAACTAGACAAGGGCCTGCTCTCGTGGAGCTTACACTGTGATGGGGGAGTCCAACCAACATAGACAAGAAAACAAACTCTATCACATCCCAATCGTAAGTGCCCTAAAGAGCAAAACAGGATGAAGTGACAGAACATGCTGGTTGGGGATGGAGGGCTATTTTAGATTAGGGTGGTCTGTGAAGGCCTCTCTGAAGAAGTAACAATCATGAGACATGAAAAAAGAGAAGGAGCCAGTCAAGAGAAGATGGAAAGGGAGTTCCAGGCAGGGGATTCAGCAAATTCGAAGGCCCTGAGGTGTGAACATGTAGTTGGAAGAGCACAGTGGAGACTAAACCCAAGCCTCCAGTCTCTGGGTCCCATGTTTTCTCACTTAGAGAGGTTTCCGTCTCCATGTTGCTACTCATTATGTACTTCTTATGTCCTATTTGATTTTTTAAAATCAAACATGGTATGCCTCAGAACCTAAGCTTTGAAGAAAGACATTCAGTACTTCAAATCCCTACTCTGCCATTGATGTACTAGCTGTATGGCCTGGGACAAGTTACTCAACTTCTCTGACAGTCAGTTTCTCATTTGTAAAAGTGGGTTAATAATAGCTATTTCATGGGGTGGTTGTGAAAAGTAAATGTGATCGTGTACGGAAAGCCCCTGACATACAGCAAGCATTCAATAAACAGCAGGTCTCCTCCAAGCAGGGCAGGGACCATGTCTGTCTTGCTTGTCATTGTATCCCTATTACAATGAGTTCACAAATGAAGTCACTGCTTCTGGGGAAGACTGCAGCCAGGAAGGATGAGGAGGGAAATGTTTTAACCTAGAGCAACAGACATAAACACACAAAACCAAGTAGGACGTAGACATAGATGCACACAGGCACACCAAGTGAGCCGGATGCAGTCTTTAAAAGAAAAGCCCAGGTAAGTCTTTGACTGTCTGTCTCCACCCTCGTCCGCTGTGCAGGTAAACAGACACAGTGTCTTGACTCAGTCTAATGCCAGATCTTGAAATATATACAAAAGTCAAAGACTCTACATCTTGATACGAAAATGTGAGATCCATATGAATGTTCAAAGAGCTGAAATCTCGAGAGGAACAAGAGCGAGCCTGACACACTCCCCACCTACGTGCTACCTTGCTGACCCTGGTCAGCGGCTGTGCTTTGAAATGCTTGTGACCAGCAGCCCGACTCACTCACTTGCTTTACAAAGACGTCACAAAGAAACTGATGATCACACGCAAGTCAAGGCAGAGATAAGCAGCCCACCAGGTTTTGATTTTTCTATTTTACTTCTGAAATGAGATATTTTCAAGCAAAACTCATAGATGGTCATCTGATGAGGGCTTTAAGAACTTTCTATCATATTTTAAACTCTGGAAATGTAACTACCTCCGCTGCCCCGTTATGACCACGACAGAGAATTTACAGTTTGGATCTGCAGTTTTACATCTTCTCTGCAGAGTCAGGGAGAGGAGATGGAATAACCGCACATATAAAATTGGCTTGTCCTCTTAGAGTGAAGTTTTGCTTGGGTTTAGAAATAAAGGGTATCCCCTTATTTTTGAAGTAAACTTATGAAGTCTAGCCAAATGATTGAAGTATAAATAATTCTTCCATGGATTGTATTTCAAGCAACACAGCACAGGATTTACATGATAATGTTCTTAAGATTAGCATCTATTTGACAAGCAGTCCTTTCTATATGAATAGGAGATTGAGATCTTCCTCAGTCATCCTGGAAATGCCAGGATTCTTAGCAGCAGTTTTGAGAAAGTTGGAGTCAGGGGGTGAGGGAGCCTTTGGCATGGCAAACTGTTTACGTTAGACTCCACACGCCCCCTTGCACACCCGCCTGCAACCGCTTGGCTGTGGCTTCCCCATTATTAACCGGGCAGCCCCTTCCCACTTTGGACTCGCGCCCTGCTGAGCCCCACCCCCAGCACCAGGCCTCCCCCTGCCTCCCGGATCTCGCCTCAGTCCTTGGCAACACGCAGGGAGATTATCCGCTCTCAAATTGACCTTCTCTCCGCCACTGTATTTTCCTTGGAGAGATCTGTGTAGCCTTGGGAGATAACAGTCAAGGTTTAAAAGAATCTCTGAATACACGGTTCTGCTTTCCATCTCAGCTAATGGCTTTACGCGAAAGCAGACACGAAGTCAGGCAAATGGTCTTTCCCCTTCGCACCTTGCTTCAAGCGAGTTAACACCAAAATCAGTTTTCCACCCCCCAAAACCACAGCCACGACCCACCATGGTCCCCACAAACACGCCGCCTCGCCGGCTGCTTCGGAGCCCACTTGACCTCTCCCCAAGTGTCTACACCTGCGCAAACTTTTAAAGTGGTGGCAGCCTCAACCAGCAAGGAAAGATGGACTGAGATGGAACCTCCTTCCTGTCGCGCCCACCGACCCTCCCTTCCCATCCTTCACCTCCCCTTCCCTCCCCCGGGCCCCCCACCCCCAACGCAGAGGGAGCGACACAACCAACTATTCATTCTTTCTCAACAAAGGGAGAGAGGGGGGGAAATGTTGTCAACAGTTACAGGGCAGGCTCCTTCGCTTTCTCTGCAAACTTTCCAAGAGATTAGTGGAGAAACTCGCCTCCTCCAAGCCCAGGGATTCCAGCGGCGCCCCTTGGCCCTCGCGTCCTTCGACCCTGCCGGCCTCGGGACAGAGAGGGACGGGACGGGGAGGGGCGTCCGGCCGAGCAGCCTGGGCGGGCAGGGGGTCGGGGGAGGCCAGCGCCCGGGAAGAAGCCGCTGCAGCGCAAAGAGCCGAGATGCTCGCCGAAAGTCGCTGAGCGCCGCCCGCCGCGGGCCACGGCTGGGAATCCCAGCCCCGTCCCCACTTCAGCCACTCCCGACCTCTAACACCAACTCTGCTGGCGGGGTAGGGGCGCCGGAGCGCCGGCTCGACTTTCCCCATAGCCTAACTTTCTCCAACCAACTTCCCGGCCCGTCCTCCATGGGGCGGGGGAGGCCGAGGCGCCCGGGAGGAGCAGCACCCCGCGGGACGCGGGACGCGCGACACGGGGCGCGCGGCGGAGACTCACCTCCCCGCGCGGCGCTCGGGCTCTCCGGCTGGGGCTCAGAGGCGCCGCACGGCGGGCCCCGCGCCGCGGCTGCTCCCGGAGCAGGGGCCGCTCATGGTCGGCGGGGCGCGCCCGCCGAGAAGCCCGCGCGCGGCTCGCCCGTGCGCCCGGCGGCTCCGGCTCCCGCTCGCGCCCCGGCCCCGGCAGCTGCAGGCGCGGCTCTGAGCGGGCGGCGCACTCCGGCCCTCAGCTGGTGATTTGCGGCTTCGCGGCCCCACCCCGGCGAGCCGATTCGCGCGGCCCTGCGGAACCCCCCGCGATATTTACATGCGGTGACCTCGCCTTGCCCTCCTCTGCCCGGATTTTAGTTTGGCTCTCCTCCTCTCTTCCCAAGAAGCCAGTCTTCAAGTATAGATCGACCGCTTCCTCACTGTACCCCTCTCAGGAGACAACCCCGCCTAACCCACTCCTCCCCCTTCCCGGCGTTATTTAATTACCCAGCAGATCTGCTTTGCTCTTGTGCGGACACCTGGCTGGCTTTGCGTTTAAAGGGCTTTGATGGGACAAAGTTCCAGGTAACCACAAATAACCAGGCCACGGGCACAGGCAAATCAATCACACTCACCTGGACATATTGAAAGCAAAGTGGGAGGTGGAAGTGGCACTCCAGTACTACATGGCTTGATGGGGTGAAAAATTGGAGCCTCCTGGAGGAGTTACGCTGTCAGATATCAAGACCTATCATAAAGCTATAGAAATGGTACTTGGCAACAAGGATAGACAAACTGACCAGTAGAATAGAGAGTCCAGAAACAGATGTACATGTTATGGTCACTTGATTTATGTCAACGATGCTGCTGTGAAAGATGCATTGAGAAAGGACTTTCTGCTGGATCAACTGAACACCCAAATCGAGAACAAAAGAAAAATCTTGACCCCTACACCTTATACCATACCAAAAAAATCAATTCCAGATGGATTTTAAATCTAAATGTGAAAGGTAAAACAATAAAACTATCCAAAGTAAATATCAAAAAATATCTTTTTGACCTTGAGGTAGGCAAAGACTTCTTAAATACATATAGTACTAACTATAAAGGAAAAAACTGATCATTGGACAACATTAAAATTAAGAACTCCTGTCCATCAAAAGTCACCATTAGTGAAAAGGCAAGCCACAGAGTGAGAAAAGGTAACTGCAACACATATATCCAAAAAAAGGACTTGTATACAGAATATATAAAGAACACTTACAAATCAGCAAGGAAAAGGCAGAAAATCCAATTAAAAATAGGTAGATTATTTCAACAGGCATTTCTCAAGGGGTGATAGGCATTTCTCAAAAAAGCCAATAAACATATGAAAAGGTTTTCACTTTATTAATCATCCCAGAAATGCAAATTGAAGTTGCAATGTGATCTCACTTCACGCCTATCAGAATGGCTAAAAATTAGAGAACTTGGTATAAGGCTTTAGAAACTGTTTGGTATTATCTACTAAAGCTAAACTAACATGTAGCCTGTGACCCAGCAATTCTGTCCCTAGGTATATACCCAACAGAGATGTATTATCACCAAAAGACATGTTCAAAATGTTTATAGCGTCTCACTTAATAACAACCCAAAATAAACAACCCAAATGTCCGTAAACAGAAGAGAGAGAAACTGTGTGGAACACTATACAGTAATGAGAATGAAGGAACTACATCTACACTCAGCAAGATGCATGACTCACAAATATGATGTTGAGTGACAGAAGCTGGACACAAATGGGTACATACCATATAATTCCATTTATGTAAACTTCAAAAATAGTCAAAACATATCTGTGATGTTAAAGGTGAAGATAGTCGGTATCTTGAGGGGTAGGTAGTGATGGAAGGGAGCCCTGAGGGGGTTCTAGGTACAGGTAATATTCTATTTCTTGATCCAGGTGGTGGTTACATAGATGTGTCCTATTTTATAAACATTATCTGTCTCTCATTTTATAAAAACTAATTGGTTTGTGCACTGCTCTGCATGTATGTTTTACTCCAATAAAAATGTTTTTAAAATTGTGCCGTGTTGGGTATATTTTATATAATTTTCATCCCCCTAAGAAAGAAATAAGATTCTAAGTGCAGCATCCTTAAGAATGAGTTTCTACGTTTTCCTTATAGGTGTTTTTGTGGGTTGGTCTTTATTTTCCCTACCTCATTATAAGCACAAACTTTTAGTTTTTGTTGGATTTTCCCAAAGTGTTTAGTGCAGTGAATGTCAAAAATACCAGCTGGTATATTTCTAAATTGAATTATCAGAAATGCATTTACTGACTTTGTGCTGCTCTAAAGGGTCACTGAGAACAGTGGTGAAACTTAACGTTGGTTTTTCTTGATTTTCAAAATTCCCTGAGCACCTACCAAATGTGAAGTTTCTACTATGTGGAGCATCATGGGGAGGTAGCAATAAAGAAAGACCAGAAGACAACTCACACCCAGAGAGGCCTTGGGCAAGTCACTGTTCCTCTCAGTCACTCCATTTCCTCATGAGTGAGTGAGGGAATAAATGTGAGGACTCAAGGAAATAATGGATGTGGAATGGATGCCTAGAATATAGTAGTTATTGTTAACTATTACTAGAATTGATGACACATTCCATCATTTGTCTTCACAATACCCCTGTGAGATAGGAAGCGTCTCTATCCCCATTTCTATGGGAGGAAACAGACTCAGAAAGGTTAGGTAACTTCAACCATAAATTCATTCAACGAATATTTGTTGCATGCCTACTATGTGATGATAGATCCATAACTAGTGAGAAGCAGAGTCAGAATTTGAATCACGTATGTTAACTACAAGTTCAGTGGTCTTTCCACCACCCCACCACTACTTGCACATTTGTATTCTCAGTGCCTAGCATATAGTAGGTGCCCAATTAATGGATGAGTAATAGGAGTATTTTTAATATAATCTTTTGATTAGGTAATATTTGCATGGTTCATAAATTGAAAAATATATATAATGGTATACAGCAAAAAGTCTCCCTCTTAACTCTGTCTCCCATATGCCCAGTCCTCCTCCCACCAGAGGTAACATTTGCTGTTAAAATCATGTGTGCTCACCAGAGTTTCCCTAAGTGTGTGTGTGCTTTCCTCCCCTACACAAAAAGTAATATACTATACCCATAGTTCTACACTTTGCTTTTTTTTCACTTAACAATATATCTTGGAGATTTTCCCAAAATAGTGCATAGTATTCCTTTGAAGAGCTGTACCATAATTTATTCAATGAGTGCCCTACTGAGGGACATTTAGGTTGTTTCCAATCTTTTCCTATTACAAACAATACTGCAACAAATAATCTTGCACATACGTCATGGAAGGTGCAAGTACATCTGTAAGATAAACTTCCAGAGGTAAAATTGCTGAGTCAAAGGGTATATGCTTTTGTAATTTTGATAAGTAATGCCAAATTGCCTTCCATAGGGATTGTACCAATTTATTCTCTACAGCAATATAAGAAAATGCCTATTCCCCCACATCCTGATCAGAAGGTATTATTAAACTTCTGAATTTTTGTCAACCTGATAAGTAAAATATGAATTTTAGTGAAATTTTAATACACATTTCTCTTATAAGTGAGGCTGCCACCTTTTCATGTTTAGTACCCTTTTGTTTTTCCTTTTTGGAATCTGTACTTCCATTTTTCTATCCATCTGTAGGTGTTTTTTTTTTTTTTGCTGATGAAGATTCACCCTGAGCTAACTCCGCTGCCAATCTTCCTCTTCTTTTTTTTTTTTGGTATGTGAGCCACTGCCACAGCATAGCCACTGACGGAAGAGCGGTGTAGGGCAGAAGAGCGGTGTAGGTCTGCGCCCAGGAACTGAACCCAGGCTGCCAAAGTGGAGCACGCTGAAGTTAACTACTAGGCCACAGGGGCTGGCCCTGTAGGTCTTTATATGATCAATTTTCTAGGACCTCCATCTGTATTAGGAAGCTTAGCTTAGCTCTTTGTGGTATGAGCTGCAAATTTTTTTTTCAATGATAATATGAAAGAAAAGAGGTGATATATGCAAAGGACTGTTATTTTAGGAACCTCTTTCTGGAAGCCACGTAGAATGAACTAGAGAAGTGAGAGCTGAGGCAGGACACTGATTAGAAGCTGTGGCAATAGCTTTAGTGTCACATGACAAGGGCTTTGACTAGGCTGGTGGCAGTGGGAATGGAAGTGAAGGACCAAAGTTATCACCAAGAAATACTTGGCAAGAGTTAATAACTAGCAATGATAACACTGATAATAACAGTAGCTACAGTTGGTTTAGGACTATCTACAAGCCAAATACTATGCTAAGGACTTTACAAGCTGTAAGCCGTGAACTGGTACTATTATTGCCCCCATTTCCCAAATGAGAAGAGTGACTTTTAGCAGTTAAGTAACTTACCCAAATTCACATTAGATGTAAGTGGCAGAACCAAGGCTAACCCCCGGTCTATCCAACCCCAGCTGCCTGGCAGAGTGAAGGAAACGATCAAAGGTCTGCAGACCAGGTGCCTGAGTAACACCTGGCTTGATGACAGATGTAGAAGAAGCTGGAGAACAGCTGCCTCTGGCCGGAGAGCAACAGACTCACTTTTGAGTTCACCGAGCATTTTTCAAAGGCTTTCATGTACGTGATCACTCTTCCCACAATGTCTCTGTGAGTCAAAGGGGGTAATGATATCCCTATTTTACTGATGAGAAGACTGAGGGACCATGAAATTAAATAACCAATCCCGGCTCAGATGTTCTGTTCTCTGGGAAACCTTCCCTGTGACCCAGAACAGGTCAGATTCCTTGGGTATATGTGTCGTACAGCCCTCTTTCCTTCCTGGAATTTGTCACAGTTCATAATCACACATTCATTTCTGTTATTTCTGTTTAACATCTGTTGCTCCATAGACTCTAAGATCCATGCCTGGTTTTGGTTTGGTTTTGTTCCTAGTGTGGGGCCCGGCCCATCTTTGGCAGCCAGTCCATATTTATTGAATGAATGAGTGAACTCCAGGCCTCTAGACCCTTAGTCCTTTCATCTTTGTACTAATCATAAAGCTCACTATAAGGTAAATAAATATAATGCCATGGATGTGGGCTGTGCTATAAACAATTTTAGGATTGAAATTTCTTCAAGTCTACAGCCAGCTTCCACATTAATGTTTAAACACAAGACCCCGGGCCGCTTTAGCCAAAGAGACACATGAAAGGACAACATAACCAGTGATGTAAAGTTGATGACCTGTGGGCAGTGCCAGTGCTTTGTCTGGGAGCACTCGACCTGGTGTTGATGCCCTCCTGCCACAAAGTCATTTGCTGAGCCCCACCCCACAGCATCACCAGTTAAGAGGCAGCTGGCGCAGGCATTGGGCAAAATGCACTTTAAGGAAGAGTAGCTCCTAAAATCCCAGCTTTGCTCAGCCCTAAATGGTAACAAGTAGGGAACAACAGATGTTTAAGCTATAATCAATGAAGATCAAACAGAAAATCGGAACTGGAACAATTGCAGACAGAGAGACTGAGAATCCCCTGAAGTTAATATAGTATAACAAAACCACTGACACAAAGAGCTGGCAGCTCTGATGGGAACCAGAGCCACAAATGTTGCAGTATTTTCAAAAGTCTTTCCCTCTAGATTTTTGCTCCCTGACGAGCTAGCCATGGACTTGGTGTCGTGGAAATCCCCAGTCTATCAAGCAGGGAAGTCAACTCAGCTTCCCAAAGGCCTGTATGATGGCTGCAAACTCACTGTCATATTGGCTAGAGAAGTCACTACAGAGGGCTATGGCTGGATAGAGCCTCAATAAATACTTACTGAATGAGTGAGTGAGTGAATGAGAGAGAGATGGAGTTCTTGGCAACACAGGCACATTTTCTATACAAGGTGCACCTCGACCTGGTGGTCTACCTTTGAACCGCCCATTTCAGGACTTGCCCTCATCACCAAACTCTGGACCTTTGTTCCCCAGTTATTTCCTTAATCTGATGACTAGCTTTGCATTAATTAGCTTCTCAATTTATTCAACAATTGGAAGGAAATCCAACAAAATATCTCTGGATAATTACGGAATTCTAGATGATTTTAATTTCCTTATTAACACAGCTCTCCTTTTCAGGTTATTTTTTTTTTCAGTAAGTGTGTATTCACTTTATTCTTAAAAACATCCCTTAAAAACAAATTCATTGAGGCCCTACCATAGGAGAAGCATCACTAGCCTGGGGAGAGATGAAGGTGAGTACATTAAGAGGAAGTTACATCCTTGTGGGGAACGCAGCACAGATACGGAGTGAGAAAAGGACTGGCTGCACCAGAGGTCCCTGTGCTATGGGAACACAGAGAAGGAAGAGATGAAAAGTACTGGGGGACGGACTGTTGGTGCTGGTGAAACAAAGGAGAGGGAGGAGTTTTGAAAAAATAAAAAGCTTTACTATGGAAATGAAGAGAGAGGAAACAAATGTATGTAAAACCTGTGCAATGGCCATCTGGCTGCCATCTTGAGTTAGGATGGGAAAGGGCTTAGTTTAGATGTTACAGGTGGCCCCAGTATAGGGTAGAGGGGAGCCAGGCCAGCACTGTTCCAGTGCAGAAGAAAGAACCCGAATAGTTGGAGGAAAGGAAGGGAACATGAAGCCTACCAGCTCCCCTAGACAGAAAAAAGTCTCCCCTAGACTGACAGAAAAACTTGACTTGCTTGGATATACTAATTCAATCTTTGAGAGCAAAGTTGGCCTTCTAGATAAGTGGGCTTCAGCTCAACAGAATGGTTTGTGAGACGTGGGGAGGACTCACCCACTATCTTAAAAACAAATCTTCCTAGCAATGTTATCACTTAAAGCTCCTGCTCATTCCTTTGCGTTAGGCATCGATTTCTCTCTATAGTCCTCATTTTTTGTAAAACAATGTTAATCCTTAATGGATGACCTAATAGAACGCTGGCTCCAAACATGCCCTTTGTCCACTAGCTCTACTTCTAGGAATGTGTCCTACAGAAATGCTCACTCACCTGTACACACTGAGATATTCATGAGCACTGTTTGCAGTTAAAAAAAAAGTGTTTATCTGCAGAGGGATGACTAGATTATAGCACGTATACACTGTGGCACACGCTATGCAGCTGATAAGAACGAGGTAATTTTATAGGCACTGACACAGAAAGATATCTGTGAAATATTAAGTGAAAAAAACCAAGTTGCCTCATTAACATAAAAATAACAAACATATGGATTTGTGTGGGATTGTCTGCACGTACACAACGTCTGGAAGTATTTTCTGCCATCAAACTATTTGAGAGGTGAAATTGACGGGTGAGCAAAAGGGGGCTTTGCTTTTTCCTTCATGTTATTTTAAACCGTTTAAATTTTTTCCAATGAGCACTGATTGCTTTCATAATTAAAGATAATTTACATAGTGCTTACTATGTGCCAGGTATTGTTCTAAGAGCTTTATGTATATTAGCTCATTTAATTGTGACAATAATCCTGTGAGGTGGCACTATCCCCTTTTATAGACAAGGACATGGTCCCTGCCCAGGTCACACAGCAATGGGTAAAGGTGCTGAGCTTTGAACCCAGGCCATCTGGCTCAGACTTTGTGTTCGTAATCACTAGGTTATAGTGCTGCCTCAAAAAGATTACACAAATCAACATTCAAATAGCACTGCTTTTAGAATCAGACACATCTGCATTTGAATCCCAGTTTTTGCTGATTAGCTGCATGATTCTTTGCAAGTGTCTTTCTTCTAGGTCAGTTTCCCCATCTGTAAAATGGGGATGGTAGTCACATACCTCGTGAGACTGTTGTGACAGCTACATAAAATATGCTCGGTGCCAGGCACTTAGCGAGCACTTGATAAGTATAGACTATTTCCTCTATTGAGGTAATTTCCTCTAAATTACCAGCCCTTTAATGAATATTAATTTAATTGGCTGTTTTCTTGATTGCCTGCCAGGCAGCATCTGGTGCTTCAAGTGTGCGTGGAGAAGGGGGATTTGGGAATAAGGGGGAAATTGGCTCAGACCGGGAAAGTGGAAAGTGCTGAATTAACACTTCACCTTTTTCACAGTTTTGCCTAAAGCCAGTCCAGTTAAGAAAATAAAATTTATAATGTTTATGAGTTTTAAATCATTCTGGGGTGAAATATCTTCATCCCCATTTTTAGAATGAAGGTATTGCGGTTCAGGGATTTGCCCAAGTTCACTGAGCCAGTTAAATAACAGGGCCAGGCTGAAATTTAAATTTTCTAATTCCACATCCCACCTTCTTTCCACGACTCCCGCTGCCTGAGTTGGTGTCGGGATGTCACGGTTGGGAAGTGGTGACGGCAGCCTCTCAGAAGGAAAGAGCCATAGAAAGATGATAGTATGGTAGTAACAGTGCCACGGAATGTTCCATCAGTTCACACGTTGCTGTTGCTGAGTGGGGAAATGGTCTCCTCCACACTTCAGAGCTGGACTAACTCACTGACAAGTGTGACAAACCCCTTCCCTGTGGGGGCCACACAGCCCAGGGTCAGATTGCTCTGTCCCTTTCTCTCTGCTCTTTATGGTGCTTATCTTTACAGCAGTCATCATTCTACAAAGCAGGACGCAAACCATCCTGGAGGAGACGGGTGACCTCAGCAGGCAGGTGGCTGCTGGCAGGTGGTGGGAGGATCCAGAGTGGAGCCTTGCTCATTGCCCCCAGCTCAGCAGCCTCCTGCCTCTGCCTGATGCTTCCTCATTTTCAGCTCAAGAGCACAGGGGTCAGGCAGGAGCCACGGAAGGACTGCCTGTTTGTGAGTCTCCGACCATGTTGCCCATTTCTCAGGCTCAGGCAATCCCCGCCAGGTAGAGGTTATCACCATTCTCCAGAAAGGAGAGATGGCAACCGGAAATGGATCGGAAAGACCCAGAATTCTCAGTCTTTTTTCCAACAAGACAAGGATGTTATATAACTCACTCACAGGTGAGTGCCAGGGGCATGCCACCCCAGGGCATGAGGCGTGATCTCACAACTTTCTCTTTCACTCAAGTCACCCTTTGCTTGCTGAAGTGTGAATCATTATTAAAGCTGGGGCTCGTTACACTGTTCTCTCTACTTTTGTGTATGCTTGAAAAATGCCATGACGGAATAAAATTTTGAAAAGCCCCTTGGAACGTAAGTGCGTGAAAGCGGTGTTGTGATCGAGATGACCTTGTGTCTGCCAGTTTATTTTTAAAATAAATTATTTACAATCTGTGCTGCTGCGTTATCAGTAATGAAGTGCTTGCCACACACCTCAGTACCCCAGTGCAAGAGGAGCTTGGAGGGCAAGTTGGAGGGCTGGGCAAGGTTGTCAATTTGGTCTTTTCCTCTCAGGTTCCTTCCTCACATGAACCTCCCCCCCACCCCGCCCAACACGCGCGAGCACACAGACACACAGGGTTAGTGTGGGGCACTCCTCTTGGGTGGTGACCATTTGGATCTCCTTTGAATGACCCTGTTGACAGTACCAAGGTTACCAAAAAGGAAGGAAACACTCAAGCACCCTTAGAATTGGCTCTAGGGGTGTGCAGTGAGGGGCAGAGCACCACAGGTTCTATGGGAGGAAAACAGCCTAAAGTCCAATAATCACAGCTATGTTGAGCAGCACTGGACCAAGAGCTTTGCACACATCATCTCAGTCAATCAGTTCAGCAACCCAGACTGGTGGAGATTATTAAGCCCATTTTATAGATGAGAAAACAGAGGCAGAGTAACCAGCCAAGTTGACATAGCTAAGATGTGGAGGCCCCTTGATTAGACTCCCTGACTCCACTACCTACATCACCTCCCAGGGTGAACCCCTGTTTCTCACAGTGAGCAGGAGAGTTTGGGTTGAATTGCTTGAAATGGCCTGGAATAGCAAGGTGACTCTTAAAAGAAGCAAGCGAACTGGGTTCACTAAGTGCTTGGCACTTGGTAGGCATTCAACAAATATTTGTGAACTGGACTTTTGACCAGAGTTTCAGACACAGGACGGGGGTAGGAGGCTCCAGTGGGTCGGGGACCACAGTCTGGGCCTCCACATCCACTTGCATTTTCCCCATGGCAGGAAACCACATAGGAAACCCTGGCTCAGCAACTCTCCAGAAGGGGAATGTGTCGGTTGTCATCCTCATCACTAAGGGCAGCCTGAGGAAAATTCTTTTTTCCTGTTCTAGGCTTAGTGGGGCTAAGACCATGTGCTGCCCTAACCTCCTCCTGCCCGGATGGGAGTGGGAGACAGGCTTCTCCGTTGTCAGCATTTCCAGGAAGTTCAGGCCCCTGTGTGCTCCCCACGTGACCTCATCTGTCTCAGGGCTCAGAACTTGGAGGCAGTGAGAAGAGTTCTTCCTCACAGTGTTGACCAGACGGTGACAAACTCACCACACGGAAGGAAATTAGTGAATAAGCCTTGCATATTCTGAAGTGAGTCACATTGCCCTTTCTTGGGGACGTGCTCCAGACAATTAGACTGGTGGTTTCTGTTTCTTAATTCAAAGTATACTGTTAATGAACACCTGGAGAGTGTCCCCCAAAATATGAGGTGATGGGGCAGCAGATCAGGTGGTCCCTGACCTCAAGTCACCTTGTACAGAAATAATATTATACTGTTAACCACCTTCAGTAACAAAGTTAAAATGAAGGACAGGTAAGACGCCTCTGTACACATGGACTGTGGTGAATTTGGTAACTAATGGGGACAGAAACTAGTCAACAGTAGCTCCAGAGACCCTCGCCCCCTGCTCGCTCCCTCCCCACCCCTTCCTGTCCTCTCCCATTGGCTCTGGGCTCAGTGCAGAATGTAGCCAAGAGTGATCCATAGTGACCGGCCCTTCCCATTGCTGGAGCACCTACTATTAGCACTCTGCGTGCTTTGCCTGTTTAATCCTCACAGAAGTAGGTATTATTATCCCCATTTTACAGATGAGGAAACGGAGGCCCAGAGAAGTTAAACTGCCGAAGGTCATATGTCTAGAAAGTATCAGAGGACGGGAATAAAGATCTGACAGGGATTCTAAAGCCCAGATCTCTTCCTCCACACTTGGCAGCTTCAACCTCACCTGGCTCCCTGTGGAATTTCAGGTGAGGGCTGTACACAGATAATGGGGTAAGGGGTGGCATCACCCTGGGGGCTGTCGACTGCACTTATGTGTCTGGCTGGTGCCAGCTCCAGGATCTGGAGATGCCTTGCCTGAATCACCAAGGGGTGAAAAGAGGAAACCCCCCATCCAGGGAGGATTATCTAAGCCCATAAAGTTTGGGGGATGGTGTAAATTCCTTCTTAAAATGGCCTGTTAGCTTCTTACTGGCTCTGTTTGGAAACACAGATGAGATAACCTAATAAACACCTCCGTGTTTGAAACCCAGACAAGTACTGGACATTTGCTGTTGGGACCCGCTGGGATGAGAGCCAGACAATAAGGGCATAGAAAGATGGACAGGACGGCAGTCAAAGGAAGAGAGGCAGAGGAGTTGATCCGAGTTTCAACCACCCTACTGTTTATAGGTGAGACGACTCCTCAGACGAGAGACAATCCAAACCGAGACCCAAAAAGATTCAGCTCTTAGTGTTCCAGGTCTGCCCCACCAAGACACAGAGTTGTCTGCTACAATTCTTCTACAGCAGAGCTCTCCAGGGGGAATCCTGGCTCACCATCCAAAATGTGAGCCCTCTGGGCATGGATGCCCCCCTTGCCCTCTCCATATCTCTCCTCTTGCCTGGCCCATCTCTCCCTGCTCCCTTGCCCAGGGTGTCTTCCAAATGTTTCCTCCATTCTTCTCTACCCATTCTTCTCTAAAGCCCCCTTCTCCACCCTGACATCAATGCTCTCAAACTTGCCTGACTGTAACAATCACCTGGGGACTTGCCCAGGCAGATTCCCAGGCTCCTCTCCTAGAGGTCTGGATTGGAGAGATCCAGGTAGAGACCTGGAGACCCCTGTTTAACAAGATCCTTTGTGTCCTTATGATCAAACACGTTTGGGAAACCCTGGACTGTCCTCCTGCTGTAGTCAGACACTCCTCCTAACTCACCCTGGAGCTGGCTATAGTCCTCAAAGCCACACATGCCTGTCCTGTGACAACACCTCTGATGCTCCAGCCTCAAAGTACATCGACCTCCCAACTCCAGGGACACACACCTGTGCTCCACTTCACCTACCGTCTACCGTCTGCCGTCCTCTCTCTTCTTTCTTTCACCAAAGGCACTGCAGTTGCCTCTGCCCCAGCCCCTCCGCTGAAATTGCTCTCCCTGAGGCTGACAATGACTTGCACGGTGCATGACACAGGGGACACGATTCGGACCTTGTGTTGTTGACCTTTCTGCTACATTTGACATCCGTGACCACTTCCTCCTTCACGAATCTTCCTCCTCCCTTGACCTCCAAGACACCGTTTCCCCCTGCCTCTCCTCCTACCTCTCCGACAGTTTCCAGTCCGTCCTCCTTGTGGGTCCTCTTTCGCCAACCACCTTGAAAGTGGCTGCTGCAGGTCCTGAACTCAACCCGCTCTCCCTGGTCATCACATACACTTCCATAGTTGTCATGCAACTTGCTTCTTGAGCTTCAGGTTTACATCCAAATGGTCTGCTAAGTGTTGATTATGGCACAGACAGTTCAAAATTAGCATATCCCAAACCTAACGCACCCCAAAGGTTCTCCTTCTTTTGTATTTCTGTATGTCAGGATGGCACCTCCATCCAACGGGTTGCCCAAGCTGGGACCCTGGGAGCCATCCTGGGTCCCAGTCTCTCTCCATCACTGCCCCCTCACGAACACACACACAACCAAGCATTCACCGAGTCCTGAGGCCTTTATGCCTAAACAGTCCTCAAATTCATGCCCTCCTCTCCTTCCCTGCACCACCACTCCAGTCGAGGTCCTCATCTTCTCTCACCTGGACTCTCCAGAGCCTCCCAGCTGGCCTCCCTCCCTCCCATCCTGCCCTTCTCCAGTCTATCTTCCACTCAGCCACCTGCGTGACGTTTCTAAGATCTAAGCCCGATCCCATTTCTCCACCACTTAAAGACCCTAAAGAGCCTCTTGCCACCCACAAGTTCAAGTCCAAACCCATCATTTTATTCCACCCCTCGTCATTGCTCACAGTTTCCTTCTTTCTTTATCTAACCAACTCCTACCCCCGCTCCTCGCTCAGCCCAGGCATCGTGCCCCCCACAACTTCTTTTCTGGCTCTATACAGCTGGGTTAGTGCCCCTCAAAAGTGCCCGTATAACACCCTCCACTCACCAGATTCCAGGGGCAAATTCAGCTACTAAGGTGGAAAGAGAAAGTGTGAGGATTGTTTTACAGATTTACAGCCTCTCTCCACCCTGGTTGTTACCACAGCGACGGGGAGCTGGCTCTTCCTTGCACCCAAGAATGTGTCTGGAGCCAACTATCCCCTCCCTCTGCCTCTCAGAGTGAAGCACAAGGACCACCCAGGGATCAGCCCACCTCTATCTTGGCTCCTCAAAGGGAGTAGCCTCTCCTGGCTATTGGCAAAGCTACCAGAAACTTGGCTTCCAACCATTCACGTCTAACAGGTGGTCCAGATATTCTGGCAGAGACCGCACGTTTAAAGAGGGGGAGAGATGGAATCATAAAATGCCATGATTTTGGACCACCCTGAACCCTAAGGGCCAGGTCACTGGTGAGGGAATACTGTACTTGAGGATGTCTGGGTGGGAGGGGGCCGTGCTAATCCACATACCTGCCCCCCTCAGGAATCCTGAGACATCAGGGCAGATCTTCAGGAGGGCTATTTACAAGCCAACCTGCCAGCCCTTCTGGGAGGAAAGGTGAAGAGGCTACCACTGATGCTAGAACCCCCAGGACTCTAGGCCATAGTCACTGGAACACAATGGAGGGGGACTCTGCCCTCAGCCTCTGCAGGAGCTCCTCGGATAGGCAGGGCATTCCCACTACTATAGGAGATGGGGTAAATCTTCACCTGGGCCTGGAGTTCTGAATAATGTCAGAAAGAATACTGCTGAATTGACCTCTGTGGAGCCCTTCAAATGTCCTCCGACCCAGCCCTGGTGTGAATGGTTCACAAACTCCTTTAAAGAGGGGGCTGGAAAAGCTGACAGTGCCAGACTACCTTTTGTAATGTATCAAAAGCTGGCTATGATATGGGAAGGGCTGCAGTGGAGGCGGGAGCAGCAAGCTCAGAGGAGGCAGCAGAAGCAGCATGGCCAATACCAACTGTTAAAGCAGAGAATGGGAAACAGGGCTGCCATGTACAGTTGTGCATGTTGTTCACTGCACAAGATTGCTCAGCTGAAGGAGCAAATGGGGGCTGAAATCCAGCCTGTGCACCCATTTGCCAAGCTGTGTGTCTTAGTGCAGAACTGCATTTGCTAGGAAAAGGAGGTGCCTGTTTCTAATTTGCATAAAGGCACTATATGGGATTGTCACAGCCTCGATAGAGAAGATGTTGGCAGCAGCAATGAGAAAGCTTAGGTGAAAGCAAGAGAAACCTAGGGTCTGGTAGAAGATGACGAGGGATTTGGGAGCCCCAGGGACCCTACAGGGTAAGCTCAGAATTTCAACCTATTGAGATGCTGCCCAGGCCCGTGATTGTGCCCTACTCCTCCCTGTCACTCCCCTCATCTCCATCCCACTCCCTGCTAGCCCACTCCAGTCATCCAAGGCCTCCATGGCCAGAGGAAAGCCATGTGGACCCTAATGACCCATTACTGAATGGGGTGGAGGCCACCTGGTAAAGAGAGGCGGTATCCCCAAGCCCACCCTGTGACCATCACTGGTCTCAGCTGTTAGCAGAGACCTGGGTTGGAGAGCCAGGCCCCCAGCCGGTGGCTGAATGCTGAGGAAGAGGGCTGGTGAGTTTCCCCTTTGTTCCTTTCCTGTCGATAGGTTCACCCCCACAGCATTCACTCCTGGGGACAGCCCGCAGGTTCTCACCCGCAGGGGAACTCCTAGGAGGATGACAGCCTTGCTCTGCAGGCCAACAGCACATGACATAAGGGAACCTGGGGATTGCCTCCTGTCTTTTTGGCTTGGAACAGAAGGTGGATAGGCAAGTGGAGGACATTCTTAGGCATATATGTGGAGAGGAGGCTAGGGTAGGGGGAACTAGCTTTTCTGAGCCCCTATTTTGTGCTGTGCAAGCATGATTGTATTTAATTCTCCAACAACTCTGTAAAATAAGTGTCAGTATCTCCATTTTACAGATAAAGAAACTGAACCTCAGAGAGAAGAAATAACCCTGGCCTGCTAGTAAGCTGTAGGGATCTGATTTGAATTTCCCAGCCTGTCTGGCTCTGACACATGGGGTTTTTTAACCCACAGTGCGTCACCTGCAAAGTGCCTCCCTTGGGGAGAGAGAAACTCAAAATAGTGAAAAAGAACAGAAAAAGCTTGAGGAGTTTTGCTTTAGCAACTGAAGCCAATCTCCCTACAATCCTCTCCCCTCCTGTTTGTACTTCCAGGACCCTCTCAGGGGAAAATTACACTCCTTGCTTCCCTACCCCACCCCAGAGGATTTTTATACAGGTGAAATCATTGCCTTAAAGCTGCACCTTGTGAGGAGGAGGAGGGATGGACAGAAGAACTCATGAGCTGATTACATATGAGCCAGCAAGGGCGAACCTTCTTTCCCTCCAGTCAGCTTCTCAACCCATTGCTCAATCAAAGCCTCGTCTCTCAGGGAAAAGTTGCGAAGATCTAGTTTAGTTAATAAAATGGGAGAGCAGGAAGGGGCTGTAAACAGTAATAGCCATGTTTACTGAGTGCGTGTTGTGTCACAGCCAGGCGCTGTTCCAGGGACATGACATAGAGACCCATTTAATCCTTGCACACGCACACAAATAAAATGACGAGCTGAGACCCAGAAGATGAAGGAACTTGCCCCGAGTCTCCCAGCTCTTAGGAAGGGGACTTGGAGTCAAACTCACACAGCCTGTCTCCTGGATGCTGCCCTGCCTGACAAAGACCGGCCCTCCGCACAGCTCCACCCCATTCGAGGGCTGAGGAAACAAGGCCAGGGCCGGGGACCTGCCCAGCCAGCCCAGGACAGAGCCAGGCAAGATGTCGGGTCTTCTGATGGGGACCCAGGGCTCCTGCCACCAGCCCAGGGGCTCGGCAAACCCAAAACTCCGGGAGTGTGTTAACTGCCCTTCACTCAGTTCAGATTTCAGATCCCACCTACCGCTCCAAACCAGACAACTCTTAAAAATCTATTTATCTGTCTGACACCTGCACTGTACTTGAGCACCCCCGATGGGCTCATGGAAGGCTAAACATAGCGCCCGTCAGAGCCTTCACCTCTCCCCTCCTCCACAGACGGATACAAACAGAAGCCAAGGGACGGTGGCACCTCACACATCCCGCAGTGTTCGGCAGCGACTCGACGCGCTCCCTGCAAGGCCGGCAAATATTTTGATAGTCTTTCCCTCCAGGATTCTCCTGTGGAGAACAATCGGACACAGTCGGGAGTGAGCTTCCAGCAGATTCCACAGGAAGAAACATTACATCAGTGGAGGGGAGTTTGACTCCCAGGACTTGTGGGAAGGGAAACAGATTCGGAGGCAGGGACTGCCAGATGTCTACCGTGCCCCTCAGCCCCCAGTGTGGGGCAGGGATGAGGGGAGCCCTAAGTGGACAGAGTCCAGTGGGAGCCAGACAGGGTGGTGGGTAAAAGCGCAGTCTTCGGAGTTAGCCAGACCTGGGCTTTAGGACCAACTCTGCCACCTGAGGCTGTGTGACCTCAGGCAGCTTGCTTTGTCTCTCTCTGGTCTTCAGTTTCCCCACTGTAAAATGGGGATAATAAGAGTACACGCCTCTTGGACTGGCCCTTGAGAATTAGACGCAGTAACGTCAGGGAAGCCTTGAGCCCAGGGCCTGGCTCATGCAGGTGCCGAATAACCATAAACACATTGTCCTCATGAGATCCTTCACTTTCCTTGAAATGAGCTCATGGGGTGTGTTCTCCAGTCACTGGTCTCCTTTACTGAACTTCCCTTAGGGGCCTCAGGCCCCTCACCTGACCCAAAATGTGCCTTCAGGAGAGAAGGGACAGCCCTGAGTGACGGGCCGCCCCATGGCCACAAGTTCCCTCCAGTGGAATGGAAATTCCAGGGCCCATCCCGGCAGACAACCATCTCTCCACACGTCAGCTCGCTGGGCAATGAGAAAAGCCGCACAGATCCCTGGCATGGGACATCTCTTCACAAAGGCATATTATTTTGAAAAAGATAAAACAAATATTTACGAAAAGCGAAATAATATAAAGCCATTGGAACAAAAACAGACCCGGTGCAGACCGAGCAGCACGTGGTAGAGAGTGGGTCAGGCAGGACCACAGGGGGCCTGTTTGACATGGTGGCTTTTTTGCCCTCCTCACGCCGCTTTCTGGCCCCAGCCCCAGGGCCTTTTTCGGAAAATGAATTTGCCTGTACTTTTGGTGTCTAGAGGCCCCACAGGACACGGAGGATTGCCCTGGGGCCCCACATTCTCCTGGTGACTCACCAGTCAGGCAGTGGGTACCCGAGGCAGAAGAGCCACTTCCTGTGACCCTGAGCCACCAGGTCCAACCGATACCGGCCCAACAGCTGCCTTCTCCTCTGAGAGCACTTGAGTCACCCTCAGGAGCAGGGCGGGACCTGGCCCAGTGCAGGGCTGGGTGAGCGTTGCTGAAGAACCAGGCCATGCATGAACGTGTGTTTGGGGTGAGATGCGGGGTGGACACACTGCTTTATCCACCAAGGAAACCTAATCTTCCTAAAGGTATTGACCCATGCCACCTGAACTGCAGGAGGGATGTTCTCATGGTGGAAAGTCTTGGGGCCAACACATGTCCTCTTGACACATCCCACCCCCACACGTATCCACACCACTCCAGCAGATCCCTTCCTGGAGCCGCACCCCTGCTAATACTTCCTTTACAGCGTCCAAGAGTCCTGTTTGATGTTATGAGAAGAAAATGTGTGTCTAGGTGCAGGGGTGAGTGTGGGTGTGTCTAGGGGTGTGTGTGGGGTATTCATGTAGGGAGGGAGAATGTTGACAAGAAATCCAAGCAGACGGGCCAGACAGAAGTCTTAAAAACAACCGCAGCCCAACTGTCTCCTCTCTGTGCCCCCAACTTATCAGCTCAGGCCCAGGTTCAGGGGAGGTCCGTGGCCAGCTTTGCACAGCAGCTGACCTGGTTCCCAGACCAGCTACCTGGCTTTGAGCAACAGAAGTGCCTACATGGCCACCAGGTCCTGCAGTAAATCCACGGAGTCCTTGGGCTCAGGCCTAGATCCCGCGTGGTGGGGACAACAATGTGCCCTGTCCCTGATTTGACTCTGCTGCTCCAGTCACAGAGCTCCCTCAGGGGCAGATGTGAAGCCAAAATACTTCATTAAGACTGGAGGTCACATAACAGCCCCGGCCCTCTTTGGACACTGCACGCTGGCCAGTGGCATGGAACGAACCAGGTCCCAGCCCTCCCAGGAGCCCCGGGCATCATATTTCAATGCACTTCTGCTTTAGCTACTCCCACAGAAAGGAGAGGGCTTGCTCCCCTCCGTGTTTTTAATTTCAAGAATACTGCAACCCCCTGGGGAATACTCATGTTTTCGTTACAGTCAGAGTGGCGGCTACCACACGCTTCAGACCTGATCCCAGTCGAGCTCAGAGCTGTGGTCTCCGGGAAGCAGGTGAACAGGCCTGGAGACCAGCGAAGGGATTCTGCCGTCTGTGGTGCGGGGCTGGCGGAGGAGGGCGGCGCCAGATGGAAGAGCACGCGTGCCCCGCCGTAGCACAAAGACGGCTGCTTAGAAGTCACGAGGAAATGAAATTGTGCTTGGGTCAAGCCCTCCGTTAGTTGCCAGAGGGGAGGTAGATTATATATACCTCTGTGTGGTGAGGGATGTTATTTGGAGAAATGAAGAATACATTCATAAAATAGGAAAACTACTTTTTAAAGTTATTCACTTTTGGGGCCGGCCCCGTGGCTTAGTGGTTAAGTGTGCGTGCTCCGCTGCTGGCGGCCCGGGTTCGGATCCCGGGCGCGCACCGACGCACCGCTTCTCCGGCCATGCTGAGGCCACGTCCCACGTACAGCAACTAGAAGGATGTGCAACTATGACATACAACTATCTACTGGGGCTTTGGGGGAAAAATAAATAAATAAATAAAATTATAAAAAAAAAATAAAGTTATTCACTTTTAAAGATCAGCTTTGTGTGTGTGTGTGTGTGTGCTAGAGCGTTTTAAAAAGTGAAACATCTCTGCAGGCTTTTCAATTATATACAATCATACACCGCATAACAACATTTTGATCAATGTTGGACCGCATATACAATGGTGGTCCCATAAGATCAGTACCATACAGCCTAGGTATCTAGTAGTAGGCTATACCACCTAGGTTTGTGTACGTACATTCTAGGATGTTTGCACAATGATAAAATGGCCTAAAAACACATTTCTCATAATGTATCCCTATCGTTAAGCAACACATGACTGTACACATATAATGATAATATATATTATATTTATATAACGCATTATAGTTTACAAAGTACTTTTATATGCCCATTCATTCATTCAACAAACCTTCATGAGCCCTTACAAAAATCCAGATACTTCTTAGGCCTGACTGAGAGGACACAGTGGTGAACAAGGCAGATAAGACCCTCACTTCCATTGAGCTCACTCTCTAGTTGGGGAGACAGACCATAAACAGCAGACAATGAATCAGCAAGATAAGTTCACGGAGCAACAAGTGCTTTGAAGATCATAACGTCAGGTAAGAGGCTAGAGCTGCACTGTCCAATATGGTAGCCATTAACCCCATTTGGTTATTTAAATTTAAGTCTAAATTAATTAAAATTAAATAAAATCAAACATTTAGTTCTTCAGTTCACACTAGCCACATTTCAAGTGCTGAATAGGCACATGTGGCTAGTGGCTAGTAGAATAGACATAGAATACTTACATCATTGCAGAAATTTCTAGAATAGCAATGAGAGTGACTTGGGGCTAATTTAGATTGGGTGGTCAGGGAAGGCCTCTCTGAGGAGGTGCCTTGAGTGGAAACCCCCAAAAGAGAAGAAACCAACAGCTCATGGACTTGGGTGGGGAGGGAGTGGACAGAGTCTCAGGCACTCTAGAGCAAATGTCCAAATGTAGGCATGAGTTTGGCAAATTTGAGGAACAGAAAGAAGGTTGGTGTGACTGGAGCGTAATGAGCTGGGGAGTGTGGAGAGTGGAGAACGATGAGGTCAAAAGTAGTAATAAAAACAGCTGGCGGCGGTTGAGTGCTTACTATGTGCCAGGTATCTACAAGGTTGGTACTACTGTGCTCCTTTTACAAATGAGAACACTTAGACACAGAGAAGTAGACACGCTTAGCCGAAGTCACACAGCTAGTGAGGGGACAGAGCCGGGATTTCAACTGGGCGGTATGAGCATGGAGTGCTTAGCCGCTGTGCTGCACTGCCTCTGCAAGGAGACAGGGGCTGTGTTGTGGACGCCCTGCGAGGAGCGGGGACCCTACCTGGGTGTGATAGGAAGTCACTGCAATTTTTTAGGCAGGAGAGTGACCTGATCTATGGCACTTGTAAGTGATCGATCTGCTCATAGTGGGAGAATAGATTGTAGAAGGTCAAGTGAGGGGCTGCCTCACTAATCCAGGGAACAACATCACTGTGGCTCCGACTAGGATAGCAGCAACTCTTTGTTCTTATTTTGTACAGCCTATCAGACATTACACTTGTACTTTTGATGGTTTATCTTCAAGGATTTTGGCAGATAAAACAATGCATCTTTTCTTTTCTAAAAAATCTCCGAAACTCTATAGACACACCCCAACAATCACTTAGCAATAGGAAAGCCGGTTTCTGCCCGTCTTACCTAATTCCACTTGCAGCATCTATTCTATATTCTTCAGATGGTTATTAAATTAAGCCAACGATCTCCCTAAACTGGGAAGTTGGTTCCGGTTCCACCCAGGGTTGTTTCCACAGCTAGGGGAAGGGGGCAGAGTCTTGACCCCAGTGGGACCCCAGGGTGTGGGTTTTACGTGTGGAAGAGAACATCGTGGGCGATGCAGTCTTTAAGCATCGACCTTGAGCATGTAGAGGGGCAGGTTTCAGGACTGCAGTGACAACCATGGCTCCCCAGACCAATTTAGCCCGTGACATTGACGTTGGATGTGGTGTTCGGGTTCTCAGAGGCAAACTGACAGACCCCTCCAGGGAAAAAGGCATGAATGTTATTTCACATAAATCTTCTCCAGACTCCTGCAAACGCTTGCCTAAGGTGCTTATATAAAATGCAACTTCTAACTGCCTCGAGCCCTTAATGCTCTCCCTCATCAAACTGCTATTGTTCCTTCAGACCTTCTCTTCCCAGAAGGGATGGTTCCTCTTCCAGCCACAGCTACCTTCTGAGGCCCAGAGTGTGGTGTCCGGTTTTGGGACACAGGTTCAAGTCAAGGTCACAACCCTGCAGTGCTCTCCACACCTGACACCCTTTCCCCTACGTCAGGTTATCCAATCTCTCTGTGGCTGCGCTCTTCGTCACTAAAACGAGGATAATTATTGTTAAGTATTGATCCACCTCATAGCACTGTTGTGAGAATTAAGTTAGAATTAAATAAGACAGAACAATTATCATCGTTAGCTGTTGCATCGTATTATCATTACTGGAAGGGAGAGGACAGGAAAACATGTGGCCAAGTCCAAACCCTCGTCTCAAGGCCACCACGGATAAGGATCCAGAATCACCCGGGAAACAGCTGCCCTGGAGCCTCTGCGCGTTAGTCCGAGGATTCTCCTAAGCTCCAGGTGCTGCCCCACAAGTCACTCGATGGGCTTCATCACCACCACCCCCAGCCCCGGCCACAGCATCTGCTGGCTCAGCATTGCCCTACGCTCTGGGCCAGAGCAGCAGCCGGCCAGACTGCTTCCTACCTTGCCTGTCCCCTGCCTCCCGAGGCTGGCTTCGGTCAGATGCGGTAGCTCCTAGGGGCGCCTGCGAAGGAAAGAGGCCTTCTCAGTTTGGTGTAAGGAAGTTAGGATAGTGCAGGCAAGGCTGGGGCCACTTTCCGTGGTTCTGCCGGAGGGCGAGGAACCTGGGCCTCAGGCTGGCTGGACCTGGGTCTGCGGCCTCTCCTGGCATTGCCCTCCCGGGGCTGCAGAGCTAACATCGCCCAGCCTGCCCAAATGATTCTCCGCCTGTTGTCTCAACAGCTGACGATTTAATTCTAAGTAACAGTGACTCACAGGGCAGCAGTTCCCTTTTTTGCCAGAGCAGTCTTATGTAGATTAAGCCTTCCTCCCAGGTAAAGGAAGGTCTTTACTTTTCAGCAAAGCCAGAGGGAGGCGGGCAGTGTTGTGATTAGGAGCACAGATTTAGAGCCAAATTGTCTGAGTTTGAATCTGGCTCCACCACTTACAAAGTGGTGTGGGCTTGGACAAGTTGTTTAACCTCTCCCTGCCTCAGGTTCCTCATCTGCAAAATGGGAATAATAATAGTACTTACTGCATAGAGTTCTCATCAGGGTAAATGAGTTAACATCTATACAGAGCTCAGAGCCAAGCCTGGCACATTGTAAGAGCTTATATCAGTGTTTGATAGGTAAATGGCCAATAATGGGGAATTGGTTCTATATAATGGAATAGTACATAGCCTATTAAAATCCCTATCATAGAAGAATAGTAATATGGAAATACATTTACGATCTATTAGTAAGTGAAACAATGGACTCTAAAACAAACGACAGTGTACTATTATTGTTGAAAAAAAGAAAATAAATCTTTATACATTGAAAAATACACTAAAAGTATATACACCAAAAGGGTGTTTTTCTGTCTTCTAAAATTTCTGTGTTCTGTGTTACTTTAGTAATAAAAAACAATAAGAAAACAATAAAAATTATTCAGTAATAAAAACAATAACAATTATTCAAATGTAGTAGATGTGCATAATCCATATTAAACAATCATGCTTTAAAATGATGATGATGATAATAATGGTCTGACTGTCCCTAAGCCTAGATCATTCAGAGCTGAGGCTGCGAGGTGATCACCACCATATGCTTTAATGATTAGCCAAATGTTATCATCAAAAAGAAAAAATAATAATATTACATGATTATATGGATATGACACACTATTTTCCTTCTGGGGGTAATCAAAAGCTAACCATACCAACACAGCCAGATTTAAATCTTCCTTAAGCAACAGGTGACCACATATGTGAACTAAACAAAGAAGCAAATGGCACTGTGTACAAGCAATGAATTGAGTGTGCTTTGCAAGGTGGTGAGTGAAGGGGGTGTCTCAAAAGTTGCGTGCATAGACAGGAGGAGTGGGGTGGGGAAGCATTCCTCCAGCCATTGAGTCAGAGGTTTCAAGAAGGAAACAGAACTGCAGTGGCTGCTAAAATAAAGGAAGGAGATAAGCATCTCCTTCTACTGCTCACTTGTGTAGAACTTGAATGGAGAAAAGAATAAGTCAAGAACTACCTCTGAACCCTGACCTTCAGGAATGAGCAGACTTCTCTGTCAACAAGCTACTTCTTACTCTGCTCCCGGGTCTTAGAAAACAATTGAAATCCCAAACACGCTGCATGTGGGCTCTGATGGATGGGACTAATGTTAAATTGAACCCTCTGTGTATCAAAGAACAGGTGGTAGGATGAAATCCAAAACTGTCTTAACCTCACTTCCAAGGTGCCTCGTCTGACTTTGCCTGCTTTTCTCATTAACACTCAGTCTCATGAACCCCTTTCCCAAATCCAAGCAAAAGTGGGTCCTTTGCGAGTTGTCATGACCTTGTTCATCTCCATATTTTTAGCTTATAAATTCTCTCCCCAGCATTCTGTTACTCTCAGAAGATGTGAAGAGCTTTGAAAGAAAAACAAAATTATAGTTGCAAATTCTGAAATTGTGCTGGCTGAATGAAACTTTTGACTGACAGAAACTGGTTTCAGTTCCCCCTTCAATCTTTTCAAATCTTACCATCATAAAGTCCCTCGTGTTACTGACCCTATCGACAAACCTCATTGACATCCACATGGAAAAGATCATTGCAATAATCTCCCAAACACCTGAACTGGCTGGAATTGCTTCTTTCTTTCCAAAGAACCATGAGGTCCTGGGCTGCCTGGGCCCCTCCCAGGGCTGTGCCCAGTGCACAGGCAGGAGGAGGTTGGCAGGCTGTTATGTTTTTCAGCAAAACAGCCGACAGTGATTAGAACACTCAGATGCTTTCTGTTGATGCTTGTGGGGGATCAGCTTCTAAGCTTTGGACTTGTAAAAACAGGGGTCACAGATTTTGTATCAGGAGAATTGATTGCACATTTGAAGAAGCAATGAAAAGAATCACTAGGAGAAGTGCCACAGTATCCTGAAAAAAATCCTCACTGTGTTTAGAGAAGGGAGGGCCCAGGAGCCCAGATGAAGTCAGAGCTTTTTCCCTTCCAAGGGAGCATCTGGTTCAAAGCTGCAAAGAAGAAAGGAAGGGGGTGTCCACAGGCCTCTTGAGTGGAGCGCCCCTAACTGCTAGGGCACATGTTTTAACACCAGGGCTTCTTGGAGGTGGGGGTGTCTCCCTCGTCCTTTCCGTAGGACCTGGTTTCTGACCCCAAGAGTGGGAGAGGCTACACTGATTTACAGCCGCCTTTCTCCCCCTTCTTTCCGATCCTCCCAGTCTGCGGTCTGTTCAAAGCACACTCAAGGGAAAGAGACGCCAATGAATCTGCCTACCTGGGAAGTGGTTTTCAGCAAGCACTGACATTCTGACACACACTTTGTCTTAAAATGGGTCCCTTATGCTTCAGTGGAGCGGGGCTGTGATCTGTGCAGGTGTTTCCAGTGGCTCCCAGAACACAGAGCCCTCTCTCTCAGTGTAGGCGACACTGTATAAGGATGTCGTCAGCTACTAGCGTTAGATTAGGATTGACAGCGGTGAGTGCTCAACAGGCAGCCGTGCTCTCAATTCTCCCCTAGAACAGCAAGAAGGAGGGAGGGGACTATCTCTGGACTAGAGATGGAGAGATAAAGAAGAAGGCAGTTTAGATGGAAAAGCTGTTGTGTTTTTAAAAAATTCTCTTTATCATTTATAGATTTTAGATTGGTGGGAAAAACTCTTTATCTGATCAATGCAACCCTTCTCTGTAAGGACAGGAGTTTTGTTCCTATACCATTATCTTGGTGCAATCTATTTCCTCGATGGAACATCATGTAATTCTTTTACATCTCTTTCTCAAATATATATTTTTTAAAACAAGAAAAAACATGTTATCTTTCCGTAATCAAGTCAAAATGAATAGATCTGTTCAATGCTGCGTTTTCTTTGCTTTCTCCCTGCAAAGCTGTTTTGGGAAACATTCATATCTTGAGACTCTTTTTCACTAGACAAAAAAGGTTCGGCCAGCTTGACCAAATTCACGAGGGAACGAAGTAAGAGTCCAGGTGCCCCAGTATTTTTAAAACAGTATAAATCCATTCCTGGTGGGACAGGGGTGAAAGGGTGAATGATGAGAACCAAGCGAGTCTGGCTAAGGTGTAGCCTCCTTCCCCGCACCCGTGCCCCTGTTTCTGTCTTTGCACCTGCTGGAGGGGCCAGTCCGGGAAGCCAGGCAAGCATAGCTATGCTGTGCTGGCGTAGCTGGGCTGGAGAAGCCTTCCCCCTGCTGGGCCAGGTGTTTGCCACCTCTTCTTTGCCCCTGGAAGAGTACTTTTGAGCAGGGAGAACTAAAACCCCAAAGTCACTAATTTGGAGAGATCTTATCTCAGCAGGGCTAATCAGAGAACTCTGTGTAGAGCCTGAAGAGCCCGCTGAGCTCTGCCCCCCAGGCAAGCACATTTCCAGCATTCAAGCTGTGATTCTCACCACTCTTCTAAAGGATGGATGTTACGGTTGAGAATTCCCTGAAGCCGGCAGCCCTTCCACAAGTCACGGCAGTCCCGCGCGATGGCTGTGAATTCAAATCCCTGAGCCGTGACTGCTTTCCTGCTCCGCGTTAGCTGCTCCCCTAATCCCACTCATCTCCCGCTCTCAAGCTGTTTATTGTCAGTTGAAGTGGCTGTTCCATTCCTTGAACCCTTAACACAGTGTTTCATGACTGAGTTTCCCAGGCTTTCCAAACACCAGTGTCTCTAAGAGCCTCCTACTCCCTCTTTACGCCTCCAACTCTCTTTAAGTGACATTTTGCAAACTTCCTTGGCTCCTCTGTGGCATCCACTCCCTCTTTCCTTTTCCATCATTGCTCCCTGCCCCCCCCAACCCCGCCTCCCCTGACACCGCCCTTCTCTCTTCAGCCATCTCCCTTTTTTCTTTGCTGGCTCCTCCTCCTTCCCGCCACGTTTCCCTCTTTTCCACACTTGCTCTTTACTCTCTCCCTCCTCTGCTGCCCAAGCATCACCCCCACCACATCACTGACCCCCAGGGTACCTGGATGAGCATCACAGGGAGATGAGGAGCAGGCCCCACTGAGGACAGCTCACTTGGTTTCAAAGGGTTTTTCCAAATTCTAACAGTTACAATTCATGATTAAGGCCAAAGAAGGACGATACTCCTCAGAATTGTGTTGCTACCCTCTTCTCTCAAGTCTAAGAACTCAGGCTTCCTTAAAGGCCCCAGTGCTGGTCCCCTAACAATCTGGTTTCCTGTTGCTCTTAAAGGCAAACTTCTCAGTAAGACCCACAAGGCCACACCTGATGGCTCTGGTCCCCACAGACCTTTCAACCTCACATGGTGCCTTGCTCGCTCTCTGAACTCCTGCCACATTGGTCTCCCTTCAGTTTCTCAAATGTGCTATGTTCCCTCCTACCTTAAGACCTTGGGTCATGCTATTCCCTATGTCTGGAACACGCCATCTCCTGCCTCTGCTTTATCTAGTTAACTCCTTCTGTTAGTTATGTGTTGCTGTGTAAAAAATTACTCCAAAACCTACCAGCTTAAAACAACAAAACTGTGTTATCTCACAGTTTCTTTGGGTCGGGAATCTGGGAGCAGCTTAGCCAGATGGTTCTGGGTCAGAGTCTCTCAAGAGGTTACAATCAAGCTCTTAGCCTGGATCCAGTCATCTGGATCCAGAAGATCCCCTTCCCAGCTCACTCACCTGGTGGTTGGTAGACCTCAGTGCTTCTCAGGCTCTTGGTGGAACCTGAGTTCCTTGCCACATGGCCTCTCCATGGGCCACTTGTGCGTCCTTAGGACATGGAAGCTGGCTTCTCCCAGACAGAGTGGTCAGAAAGCGAGAGAGGAGCCCAAAAAAGAATTTGCAATCTTTTGTAATCTAATCTTAGAAGTGACACATCATCCCTTCTGCCATACGCTATTGGCCAAGCAGACCAACACTGGTGCATGTAGGAGGAGACTACACATGGTGTGAATAACAGGAGGTGGGGGTCACTGGGGACCATTGTGGGAGGCAGGCTTAATTACCACTTCTTTTCCCTTAATATATATTTGTAGGATTTTGTGATTAAAGTTTCTCTCCTTCATTGGACTATAAGCTTCTTGAGAACAAGTATCTGTTTTGCTCATGTATCAATTAGCTTTTGCTGCAGAACAAACCAACTGAAAACTTAGTGGCTTAAAAAGGTATTCACTTACTATTTCTCATGTGTCTATGGGTTCGCTGGAGTTCTGCTGACCTGGACCAGGCTCAGCTGATTTGGCTGGGCTTGCTCATGTGTCTGGCATCGGCTACTGGGTTAGCTGGGGCTGATGGGTCTAAAATGTCCTCACTCATCTGTCTGACAGGTGGTTGGCCACTGGCTGGGACAATGAAAATGAACGGGCCACGTGTGTCTCATTATTCAGCAGGTGAGGTAGGGCATGTTTGCATGGCAGCTGTAGGGTTTCAAGAGTAAGAATGGAAAGGCGCAAGGCCTCTTGAAAGATTTGGAAAAGGTACAACATCACTTCCACTAATTTCTATTGGGCAAGACAAGTTGCAAGGCCAGCCCAGATTCAAAAGGTGGAAAACAGACACAACCTCTCAATGGGAGATGCTGCAAAGTCACGCTGCAAAGAGGGGTGGATAATGGAATGGGGAAAATGCAGGCATTTTTGTAAACAATTTACTACAGCACATCACAGTATCCCCAGAGCCTAGCACAAGTGCCTGGCACATAGTAGGTATTCAATAAAAAGAGTATTGCTTGAATGAATGAGTTTGAATATTTTATCTTGAGTTGTCCTTATTTTGCTCTTGGCTTGTCTCCCTCACTGCTATGCAAGCACCTTGAAGACAGGGAACCTGTCTTATTCACATTTGTGACCCCACAACATTGACATGGCATCGGACTCCAGTAGTGATCAACAAATGTCATGCCAACTCTTTTCAAACTCTCCCTGCGCATCTCCATGGCTTTGCCCTCCTCAGAGTTCAGGCTCTGCAATTCAACAGACCAGGGCTTGGATCCTGAATCTGTTGTTTACCAGCTGTGTGACCTTGGGCAAGTTCCTTCACCCAGCTGAGCTCTAGTTTCTTCTTCTACAAAATGGGGGTGCCTACCTTAGAACTGTTGCAGTGTTTACGTGCAATTGGACATGAGAGTGCCGAGCACGGTGACAGGCACTGAATAAACGTCGTCCCCGTCCCTTTACCCTGACGCCCTGCATCACCTCAACATCTGGCCCCTCCAGCCCCAGAAAGCATCCGTTCCACACCTCTCTGGGCCTCTTGAACGCAATCATTGGCATAAACATGAGTACAGCTAAACCCCAATTAGCAGTGCAATTCCTGCTGCCACAGACGGGCACGGAGACTGTCGATCACCAGGGATTTCTGCCACCGCCTGGCTGAGCTTCTCTAACCCTGAGGCCAGAGGATCTTCCTCTTGTGCCCCGCAGGTGTGTGGAGGTCCGGCTGCCTTCTGTTGCTCTACCCCACTGCCTGTTTGCCCTCCAGCCCCCATAAAAACGCTCACTGCTCAGGTCCACTTTTTAATCCTCTAGACATTTCTTCTTCCCAAGTCGGCTACCTTTTCTCTATGTTCTCTCTTTTCCTTCTTTACACCTCCTTTTCCCCTCCTCCGCCTCCTCACACCCTCCAACCCATCTTATGATTTTTGACCTTTTCCCATATGTCAGGCAGCACACTAAGCACTTTACACTAATTGTCTCATGAATTCTTACATCCACCCTGTGGCATAAGAACTATGACTACCACCATTTCCCTGATGAAAAGACTGAGGTTCAGAGAGTTCACATAACTTGCTTGTGGCTACACCCTTGGTGGGTGGTAGAACCAGGATGAAACCTAGTTCTGGTCCCAAAGCTTGTGCCCTCTCCCCAACTTTATACCCCCTTTCCTCTTGTTGCCTAGTCGTGCATCCTGTGGTAACTTCCTGCTAGAATGTTCCTTCTCCTCTCTATATGGCTGGTATAGATGTTATTGATGTTTTCTTCAAAATTACCACCTTCCTCCTCAGCTCTTTGTTTTCTTTTTTTTCCTAGGGCAGTGCAGTTTAATAGAATTTCTGTAATGATGGAAATGTTCTCTGAGCTGTCAATTACAGTCGCCACTAGACACATGTGGCTTTTGAGCACTTTTAGTATGTGGTTAGTATGACCGAGAAATTGCAATTTAAATTTTATTTAACTTTAATTGATTTAAATTTAAATAGCCACATGTGGCTAGTGGCTACTATTGCACAATACAGCTCTAGGGCCTCATCTTTGTGCAGTTCGTTACTGGAGGGAGGATGGGGAGTGGGGTAGGGAGAGGTAGATGGGGAGAGAGGCAACATGAAGAAGCCACAGAACTATTTTCTCAAGAATATTGACCTAAGACCAAGCTTCTCATAAGGAAAAATCATTTAATGATGTCCAGATTCCTGGTCCAAGATTCTTTCCTGGAACTCTGCCTTCCAATCACCAAATTCCTGGTAAGGTCATCAAGAATGCCAGGCCCTAAGAATTATGTTGAGGCTTTCCAGAAGGACAGCCTTCCTGAGCAGTATGCAGATTGAAATGTACTCATTCCAGGGTAGGGAGGGAGTAAGAAAACACTGAAGTAAGGTTTCCTTCTTCAGTGGATGCTGTTGAAATCAATATTTAGTCAATATGACCTTTAGCTTGCAGTTTGCAATTCTATAGAGCTTCCCACTCTAGAATTTCTAGAAATGCAGAATAAAAAACTCACCAGCAATGGTTCTAGAAACTGAAATGTCATTTTTTTGGTACTGAATCAAGACAGCTTCCAGGACTTCCACACAAAGAGATCTCAGAAATGGTTACTTGATGAATTTGATTATTGTGAGCCTTTAAAGATTAAAAAATTTCTATTGGAAAAATCTGCCCAGTCTTAGAAGCAAAAAATTCATTCTTTTACTCATTTGTTCATCTAACTATCCATCCACCCACCCACAAACATTTTCTGAGTTCATAGGAAGTTCTAAAATGCAGATGGGGGGGGAATAAAAAAATGAGAAAGACAGTAACTTTTATAGATTCAACTTTTAATTTTCAAAATAAATAGGTAGGTTTCATGCTAGTTACCAAAAGGACATATAGCATTGAGTCCCTGCAATTAGTATCTTCTACCAGGTATCTTTTATCCATTTATTTATTTATTGAATATTGTTATGTCCCTTTAATGCCCAGACTGTCCATTTAGTTATTGTCACAAGAATTTTGAGGGTATAAAGCACTTTAATTGTACTTTTATTATGGAACTTACCTCAAAAAACTGCAATTTATCTCTTTATATATCTGCTTCTCTCTCTAGAGTGGGGGTCCTTGAGGGCTAGGACATCCTTTTTTTTTTTTCCTTTTTTTAAATTTAATTTTATTATTATTATTGTTTTTAAATTTTTTGTTTACTGAAATAACATTGGTTTAAAACATTGTATAAATTTCAGGTGTACATCATTATACTTCTATTTCTGCATGGATTACATCATGTTCTCATGTTCACCACCCAAATACTAATTACAATCCATCACCACACACATGTGCCTAATTATCCCTTTCTCCCTCCTCCCTCCCCCCTCCCCCTCTGGTAACCACCAATCCAATCTCTGTCTCTATGTGTTTGTTTGTTGTTGTTATTATCTACTACTTAATGAGTGAGATCATACGGTATTCGACCTTCTCCCTCTGACTTATTTCACTTTGCATAATACCCTCAATGTCCATCCATGTTGTCACAAATGGCTGGATTTCATCATTTCTTATGGCTGAGTAGTATTCCATTGTGTATATATACCACATCTTTATCCATTCTAGGACATCATATTGACTGCAGTGTCCTCGCTCCCTAAAGCACTGCCTGGCACACAGTGGGTGCTTATTAAATATTCCCTGAAGGAACATAAAACCACAGAAATGTGATACTTGGCTACAGACACGATCCACACAGCCAGCAGTCTGTCTCCAACATGGAAGTCAAAATCCCACAGGAATCTGAGGCAACTTGTGCTGAGATCAGCCTCGCATGAATTCATTGAATCCCTCTCTGACTTGTATTTTCAGCCTCTAGTGTCTTAAAGGATAAGGAATGCTCTAAGTGTACTGATCACAAATAAAGACCTCGTTTCTTTTCCTTTTCTTTCTTTCTTTTTGTGTATATGTCCTAAAACCTTATCAAGTTCAAAAGTAGTCCTCTATCTATTTTTAGTAACACAATACTTGGTGAAGATTTGAAGATTATAATAGTCTTATCCATGACTAACAGTTTTCTAAACTTCTGTGATACCCATTTTGACTTGTGCCTTTGCAGATCAGAATGTGTTCTTGAAAAAAGTCTTTTTTGAATATGAAAGCCACCTATTCTGCCTGTTTGTCATCTCTATATACTTTTCTCTGGGTGCCCTTCATAAGGTCCAGTGACAAAAACTGTACAGAATATTCATTCGTTTATTTGTTTATTTGAACACTCATTTAGTAAATGTTTATTGCATGCATACTATGTACCAGGCATTGCAATTCTGTATTGGGTTAAGACTGAATAAAATTACAAACCAGAAACGGCATCTTGTTCTTCCTTCTTTGCTATTCTTCTCTGTTCAACTTCTAGAGCAAACCTTATGTTTGGTGTTATGGGCTGAATAACAGATCCCCCCAAAATTCAGATGTTGAAGTCCTAACCCCCAGTAACTCAGAATGTGACTATATTTGGAGATAGGGCCTTTAAAGAGGTAATTAAGGTAAAATGAAGTCACATGGGTGGGCCCTAATCCAATGTGATTTGTGTCCTTATAACAAGAGGAGATTAGGACACAGATACACACAGAGGGAAGACCATGTGAAGACAGGAAGAAGAGGGCAAACCAAGAAGGGAGACCTCAGAAGAAATCAACCCTGCTGACACCTTGATCTTGGACTTCCAGCCTCCAGAACTGCGAGACAATAAATTTCTGTTGTTTAAGGTACTTTGTTATGGCAGCCCTAGCAAACTAATACATTTGGCAATTCATCACTCCTATGTGTATCTCCTTTTCTTTTTTCTTCCTTTTTCTCTTTGTTGTCTTAACTTCTCACATGTGCTTTCCCTGGCCGGGGTTGTAAGTTCCTCAAGGGAAAAATGAGGGAAACAAATTACTGTCTTTGGGATTTTCACTAGCCTTGTGCAATAGACAGGACCATTTTAAAGGTGCGGAAATGGAGGTTCTGGAGAGATCAACTAAGTTGCCCACGATCTCTCAGCTGGCTCTTGGTAGGCCTGCGATTCTCAGTAGACCTGCCTGGTTTCAAAGCCACCAGACCTGCCACCTCACCAGTCTTCCTCTTTGAGTGCCTGAGCTGGTGGCTCACAATTACCTGAATACCCCAGAGAGCTGAGCTCAGAGCTGGCCCACAGCAGACACTCAAAAACTATTTATGGACTTGACTTGATTTAAATAAATGCAGATGGTTTGGCTGATCCAGCGCAATGAACCTGACAGCACTACTTCTCTCACGTTATAGACAGATGGCAGCTCTTCAGGAGAAATTTAAAGACCTGGGGAGTTACGCATCATTATCTCTTCCTCTCCCCGGCTAACAGATAAAAGCTGCAGGCTTGGCCTTGACTATGCACTTTTTAGATTTCTGTCAGAATAAGCCACAAACCTTAATGCACTTGGGTAGTGCTGAGCCAACTTGCAATTATTTGTGGTGACAGGGAGCAAAGATGGCATCCGCCAAGGATGTTGACATCTGCCAATACTGCCAAGTTTCCTTTGAACCGAGAATGTCAGTGTCTTTCTCCAGCGGGAGGACAACTGTTTCACCTCCAGCAGAGAGGCCCTGCAGGCAGCAGGATGTTGCAAGAGCCCCGGGACAGGCTGCAGGAGTGGGAAGGGCAAGAAATGGTCCTGGAGCAGCCTCCAAAGGAGTCAAACTCTACTGTGGTCTAAAACCCTCTGTAAACAATGGCTATTGAAATGCTCCTTTGGTGGGGAACAAGATTAGAAAAATAGATCTGACCTTTTACGCTTTTCTCATTTAGCACCATGTGTATTTATACCTATTCAAAAATAAATGAATTTTTTAAAAAAGATCTGCTTATCCTAACATCTGAAGTCTGAAACAGTGTAGAGTTAGATTTCACTTAAGACCACTGGCCTGGAAGTCAGTGGAACTGAGTATTAGTTCCTACGCTGCCACTAATTTTGTCTCTAAAACACAAATTTCTCCTGCTTAAAACCCTCAGAAGCTCAATCGCCTACAGAATAAATTCAAACTTGTTAGCTTGGCGTATGAGATCAGGGTTGATCTAGCTCCTGCCTACCTGTCTTAGTGTAGGTTTCCCCAGAAGCAGACACTGAGATAAGGATTTGGGTGCATGTAGTGCAAGATGGCTCCAGGGAGATGATCCTCAAAGCATGGTAAGACAGTGGGGATGTGAGAGACAGGGAAGGGAGGAATGACAATAAAGGGTGTATTTATTGGTGATCACTGTGTGAAACTTGGGTTCAAGGTCCCAGTGTCCCTCTGAGAGACTGTAGATACACCTTAGAATTATCTGACCAAGGGCAAGGAACCTGGGGATTTGTCCATCAGCTCCCTTCCTCATTGGTTGACCTGGGGGCATTAACTCCTCAGCCCTGGTCTGCCTCACACAAAGGGCTAAACCCACTCTCCTGACCAGAGAATGCACTCAGGCAGGGAGATGCGGGTGCTTGAGCTAAGAAGCTGCAGATGGGCTGGATAGACCACAAAAATGGCCACAATTCTGTGCAGCTCTTTCCCTCAAGAGGTGGAATCTATTTCTTTACCTCTTGGATCTGGACTGGCCTTTTGGAGAACAGAATGCAGAGGTTGCAAGGTTGTAGGAGGTCTTGGCCTCAAGAGACCTCACAGCATCTGCTCTTACACTCTTGGAACTGTGCCGCCCCTGTGTGAATAAGGCCAGGCTAGGCTGCTGAAGGATGAGAGACCACGTGGAGCAGAGATGAATCATCCAGTTGAGCACCCCAGATCAACTGGCCCCAAGCCAACTTGCCAGCTGATCAGAGACATATGAGTGAGCCAGCCCAAAAGGATGACTCAGGTGAGCCCAGCCTAAATTGCTGAGCTTGTAATCATAAACTAAATAAATTGTTGTTTCTTTAAACCACTAAATTCTGGTTTGTTATGCAGCACAAGCTAATCGATATAGCATTTAAGGGAACTGTCCAAAGCTGCAGGTAAGCTCTGGAGTAGCCATGGGGAACCAACAGCTTCTACTACACCACCTGTATTAGCTATTTATTGCTGCACAACAAACCACCCTGAAACATTGCGGCTTAAAACAACAAACATTTATTCTTTCATATGTTTCTGAAGGTCAGAATTTGGGAGAGGCTTAGCTGGATGGTTCTGGCTCAAAGTCTCTCACAAAGTTGTAGTCAAGATGTTGGCCGGGGGCTGGCCCCGTGGCTTGGTGGTTAAGTGCGCACGCTCTGCTGCTGGCGGCCCGGGTTCGGATCCTGGGTGTGCACCGACGTACCGCTTCTCCGGCCATGCTGAGGCCGCATCCCATATATGGCAGCTAGAAGGATGTGCAACTATAACATACAACTATCTACACTGGGGCTTTGGGGGAAAAATAAATAAATAAAATCTTAAAAAAAAAAAAAAAGATGTTGGCCAGGGCTGCAATCATGTGAAGGTTTGACTGGGGCTGGAGGTCTGCTTCCAAGCCCACTCATGTGCCTGCTGGCAAGAGTCTTTAGTTCCTTGCTGGCTGTTGGCTGAAGGCCTCAGTTCTTCACCACGTAGGCCTCTCCAGAGGACTGCTCTCAGCATGACTGCGTTCCACTGGTCAGCTGAGACCAACTGTGGAACAGTGTAGGAGAGGGCTGCTCAAGGGTGCGAATACCAGGGGTGGGATCATTGTGAGCCACTTGGAGGCTGCCTACCACACTCCCTTTTCCCCCTCATCCGCCGATGCCCTCTTGCCACACACTCCACCCTTCAAATGACTCATTATTCCCTGAATACATAATAATGATAACAGCCATTGTTGTTTTTGCAAGCCTACTAAGTGCCAGGCACTGTGATAGTTTATGTATAAAAGCTACATCCTTTCTTGATCCACGAGCCCTTGTCCTCCCAGAAAAGATCTCCTGTGATGTTGTGATATAATAAGAAATTTATATTTGGTCTTTGTAGCCAGTTCCTGGCATGGAACTCTTAAAACCTTTGGAATTTCTGAGTGATCAGGAGAAGAGGAGTGTCTTCTGTTATTCCTGAGACCCCTTGAGCCACACCTGCCCTCCCCGGGTGCCAGTGCCTTCACACAGCCAGTCCCCTCTGGGGTCCACAGCGCCTGGGGGAGAACCAAAGTCAGGGCAGACGCGGGCGGAGCTGCTCCTCGCTCCTGCTACGCCACAGGTAAAGAACATAAAACTCCTACCTGCCTTTGTTCTTTTTGTTTTTTTTTTTTTTCCCAATTAAAGGAACTCAGGATCACTTTTGTTAAATGGAGAACAACAACAAAAGGTAGAAAAGAAGAGGATATTCTGAGTAGCAAAGGGAACACCCTCACCCAATACCACACGCACTGGTTCTGGGAACCTGGTTCTTTTGCTTTCCTTTTACCTTTTTCTCACTTAGGAGGAGAAGAGAAGAATGAACAAGACTGTTGGAGCCCCCAGCGCTCTGTGCCTTTCCCTGTGCTCTCGAGGTGCCTGCCTGCCCTACCACGCACCTGCTGGGGGGCTGGAGGGGGTGCTGGGGGGGTGCATCAGGGTGTTGGGCAGCTGCAGTGAGCCTGAGCCAACTCCTCGGGTGCTGCTGGCTGAGGCGATGCTGACCCCTGGTAGCGGTCCACAGATAGCGGCCACTGAAAGAGGCTGGACTGGCAGCTTTGGATGCCTTAGAAGTTCAGGGATGCCTCAGGCTGGAAACATTTCATAGGCATTTAGGTGGGGCAGGAAGGAAGGGTAGGGAAGGCTCCTCTGAAGTCAGCACAGTCAGGGGGAAGAGGGACGGTTACTCAGTTCCTGCCAAGCCCTGTAGACTGGAGCCCAGGGCCAGTGGCTCAGAAACAACACCTCGAGCCTGGTGGAAGAGCAGTGGTTTGCCCATGTTGTTCTCTCTGCCTAGAATGTCCGTCTCCACTTTGTCTACCCAGAAGAATCCCAGCATCCTTTTAGATCTAACATGAATGTCCCCTGCCCCTGGGAAGCCCTCCTTGATTGCACACAGGAAGCATTCCTTTATAAGAGGATCCAGGGCCAGTGGCCCAGACACCTCAGGAACAGAGTGGGACCCTCAGTAAACGTTTGTTGATCTCAGTATGTTGGAGAACGCCTAAGGCAAGGTTTCTACATTTGCTCCAGGAAAGAGAAGCGCCACTCACCAGGCCCGTTCTTCCAGTGGCCTCCACTTGAAGAACAGGCCTGGAGCTAAAATGCGTCTCTCCCGTAGATTCCAATGGAAGTACTGTGATCACACACCTCCTGAGAAGCCATGTGGTGGAACAGGGAGGGGGCAACCACTGCAGCAAGGATTCCGCAGGTTCAAATGTCTGTCTCCACCACCTACCAGCCATGTGTCTCTGGGTAGGTTAGAAGATAGCAGAAGTACCCACCAGGAGGACTTGCTGTGAGGACTGGAGGAGTTGCTAGACGCACGAGCACGCAGAACAGTGTCTGGCATGGGAACAGGCACTCAGTAAAGTCCCCTATTATTACTATTTGCCCTCTCTTCCCCAGATCACAGAAGCAGAACTCCAAACTGTGTCAGGGACTCTCCTGAATGTGTCCGGGGACAAAGAGTGTGCTGGGGACTGGCCATCACTGCTGTTCCCACAGGCTCAGGCCAGGTCCCGTGGGGGAGTAGCAGCCCTAGGCCAGTGTAGAAGGAAAGGCCTCATAAGGGAGCGGGGGTTGGGGGTGACCCCAGCTCCCAGTGCCTGATTCCACGCACTCGTGAGCCTCGCCATAACTCTGCACCCTGGTTTGAGACTCCAAATGAAGGCCTGCTTGGATCTCAGGCCTGCCTTTCTGGTTTTGGCCTCCTGACCTTTGCTACTGTGCTCTGGGACGCGCTATTTTAGGTAGCAGTCAAAATAAAACTGAGATTAACCCAGAATTCTTGGCAAGTCAAACAATACCATAATTATGTGCTTTTTAACTTCAGAAATCAGGCAGCCGAAGCTGACCCGCTGGGGTCTGCGGGGTGCTGTGAGGATAATAAGGCCTCCATCCTGCGCTGTGTCACCTTCGCACACCCCTCCCCGTGGGCAGCCCTAGAGAACCGCCAGGCTCTTTGGGACGATATTGCTTCTAGGCGAGTCATATTGTCTGAGCAACAATACAACTTGCTTTCACACTAGATGCTGGCAGGTTGGAAGGGTGACACATTACTTTCTATATCATAAATCCTTCTTGCAGAAGTCCTGGTCTCAGGGGCTGGTGGCCGTGAGGGAACAGAGGAGGCCTGTGTTCCAGGGCTGGATTTTCAGGGCAGGAAATCACCCAGAGGAATGTGTTTGTGCTTTGATTGCCGACAAGGGGCGCAGACCCCCTCTTCAGGCAAACAGGCCCCTTCCTCTTTGCTGGGAGCGGAGGGGGAAGGGAGGGAATTAGTCACACAAAAGAGCGACAGGATTAGGCCCCTGAGAGTAAAACTCTTCACTCCAACCCAGAAAGGGGAAAAAGAATGGGGGATTCAAGTAGATGGGGGAGGGGGTTGAGATGATGTCAATAAAGGTCACTGCCTGAAGAACAAAGAGGCAGCCGTGAGTAGAGGTTTCGGGCAGATCTCTAAGCTCCCGGGCAAGACCTCAGAGCGCCTGGAAGAGAGAAAGGAACCAACAGACCCCAGCACCAGGGGCAGCCCCAGAGGTGTGGCTGGAAAAATACAATTTTCCCCAAAACACTGAATTGGCCCTGGAAACACGGGGCTTCTGGAAACACGATGCTGCTAGCAGAGTGCTAGATTAGCCAGGAAAGTTGACCTTGCAAGGAGATTGAAAACAGAAAAATATACCCCAATGCCCTCTGGCTGAGCTGCCCTATTGACATGGAGGCAGACAGACACCTTGGCTGGTGATAGGCCTTCTCCATTCCTTTAGGGAAAGGCCATCTGGGTGCGGGCACCCCTCACAGCAAAGGAGTGGTGTGTGGGATGGTCACTTGGCTCCCGCGTTGTCCCCACCAGGAATGCAAATGGCTCCACTGTCGACTGTAGTAGAGGGTTTTGGCCCTTTCGTGCCTTCAGGAGCCTTCATTGACCTCCACCTCAGGGGCTGAGACAGTCTTCCGGGCAGCTCTCTTGGGAGGGGCCCCGGGAGGAGTGCAGATCTTTAACGACGGATACTGACTTCCTGTTTGGTTTTAGTTTGTTTGATTTTTATTTTTGTCTCAAAAGCCTAAAACATCTTTCTCTGCCACAAGAGCCACAAGAAAACAAGCCTTGGGAGGTTGACCCTGGGGACTGGACATGCCCAGAGAATGAACATTGTCTCAGAGACAGGACCTTGAGTTTGGTTTAGGCAGCAGGCAAAGGAAAAAGAGGCTGAATGCTCACCGGTGAAGGGGGCCAGGAGTTTCAAATAGGTGGGACTGGAATGCAGGCCCCCAGCCACACTTCTGGGAAAACGCTGACGGGTTTACACGCTAGAAGGGCCACCCTGCTCCTGTTTTCTATTCTGTGTGGTCTCTAATTGGAAAGGGAAGTCACATTCCAGTGTGAAAGAGAAGCCACTCGGCCACCTCCCTCTGGGGACCTCACTGCAGTGCTTTTTCCCTGGAGACCTGTAAGAAATAGGCTGACCTTCTGTCCAGGGTGGAAGGGGCTTTGGACACATAGGTTGGGTGGCAGTAAAGAGATTAACAAGAGCGGGGAACTGATCCCATTGGGCCTTGGCTGGTGCTTGGGGAGCTCAGCCAAAGTGAAAATAGGGACGTCGAGAGGGCAGCAGAGGCCTGAGTGAAGATGATGGCTGCTGGTGGCTGGGGCTCTGGTCCAGCCTGCCAGGCTGGGGACTTTTATAAAGAAAGGGCTGCCTTCACACCGGTCCTGTTGTAAGTGGACTTCCCAAGGGCTGTGTCCGTTACCGGCCAACAGCGCCTTTCAGGCTGCTCCCACTTGAGCGGCACTATCTTCAGGCCAATCTACACGCAGGAGCCCTTGTTTGTTGGATTGTTTAGAAACTCCCAGGCGATAGTCCCCCACCCAGCTTGTACACGCAAGAAGAGCCTGCAGAGTTCAGAAAGCTGCCTTCAATTCTTTGCAAGGAGGTGCATCAAACTATCACGTTTCAGAAAATGCTTGCTTCCTGCCAGCCCAGTAAGGCTGCACCTACAAGGGTGACTGAGCAACCCCAGGTCCCCTCCGGCCACCCTCCCCACTCCCCTGCTACCACAGTGCCTCTCCTACCCCGGACCTGCCATCTGTATCTGAATTTGATGGGGCTGGGGGAGGGGTCCCTGCAAGTTTCTCCCCACATCCATCCACCCACCCCCAGATATCTCTGAGAGGAGCAAGCCCTCTAAGCTGTTGTTAGCTGATACCCCAGGAAGCGTCGAGCCTGAGGGAACCGATCAGTGAGGGAGATGCTATGAGGCACACTTTGTTTAAATACCATCCCTCAGAGCCTTCTGTCCCTGCAACTCACTTCTTACCTGTGCTACTTTTCCTTTTTATCTCATGGTACCCAGAGCCTTCTGGCACACTACTACATGGTTGCCTCCTTATGCTTACAGTCTATGTCCCTCGAATATAAGCTCCATGAGGGTGGGGGCCTTTGCCTCTTTTGATCATGGATACACCCCAAGCACATAGAACATTTCTTGGCACTCACAAATATGTATCAAATGAATTAGTTTAATGTGGGATGTGGATGCATTATGGTATGTGAAATATCATAAGATGAAGCCTCCAAAAATTAGCATAGGTAGGGCCTGTGATGGTCTTAAAATGGTCCAGGCTGCTTTGTACTTCCCTTGCTGATGAGGTTGAGTATCTTTCCCTAGATTTACCAAACATTTGTGTTTCTTTCTTTTGTGAAATGCCTGTTTATGTCTCTTGCTCGTTTTTCTTCTTGCATTGTCTGTCTTTTTCTTTTTGATTTGTAGGAATCCTTTATGTATTTTGGAAAGCTATTCTTTATTGATTATATGTGTATCTCCCAGTTTGGCGCTTGTCTTTTAATTTTCTTTATGGTGTATTAATTTTAATGTAGCTTATTAATCTTTTCTTTCAAATTAGTGCTATCTGTGTCTTATTTAAGGAATTTTTTTCTACCCAGAGGTCATAAATATATTCTCCAGTATTTTTTTCTAAAAGTTTTCCTTTCACATTTAATTCTTTAATTCATTAAGAATTAATTTTTGAGTATGAGGCAAACAGGGATCCAATTTTTTTCCTTATTAATCATCAGTTATCTTATCATCACTTATTGACCAGTCCCTCTTTTCCTCAGAGATCTGCAACATCACCTCTGCCATATATCAGAATTCCGTTAGTGGATCTGTTTCTAGGCTCTCTATTCTATTCCATCGGTCAATTTTTCCATTCCTGCATCAATACATTCTGTCTTAATTATTATAGCTTTATAATAAATCTTGGTATTTGGTAGGGCAATTCTTTCATCTTTCTTCTTCTTCTTTAGAGGTTCTTGGCTATTCTTAACACCATATTCCATCAAATTTTAGAATTTTCTTGTAATTCTATGAAAATTCCATTGGGATTGTGATGGGAATTGCATTGACTCTATCGATTAATTTAGGAAAAATTGATATCTTTATGATATTGAGTTTTCCTGTCCATGAACATAGATTATCTCTTGATTTTTTAGTTCTTCTTTAGTACCTTTCAATAAAGTTATAATTTTCTCTACATAGTTCCCTTACTTTTTACCATCATCTGGGTTGTGTTTTACAACTGATGGCATCTTGCTATTATAATTGGCAGTCTTTTTTCTTTCCTAGAATGCGTAAAGTAATGGTGCATCTTATCATTGATGGTGTCTTAGATTCCATGAAATACAGTATTTTTGTTGTTTTGCAAATGGTATCTTAAAAAAACACACACACTAAATTCTAAGGTCTGTAGACTAGAAATACAACTGATTTTTGTATACAGATCTTCCTCAACTTATGATGGGGTTAGGTGCCGGTAAACCCATCATAAGTTGAAAATATCATAATTCGAAATGGATTTAATATATCTAACCTACCGAACATCATAGCTTAGCCTAGCCTACCTTAAACGTACTCAGAACACTTATATTAACCCGTAGCTGGGCAAAATCATCTAACACAAAGCCTATTTTATAATAAAGGGTTGAATATATCATGTAATTTATTGAATATTGTTTTTTTTTTTAAAGATTTTATTTATTTATTTTTCCCCCAAAGCCCCAGTAGATAGTTGTATGCCACAGCTGCACATCCTTCTAGCTGCTGCATGTGGGACGCGGCCCCAGCATGGCCGGAGAAGCGGTGCGTCAGTGCGCGCCCGGGATCCGAACCCCGGGCCGCCAGCAGCAGAGCGCGCGAACCCAACCGCCAAGCCACCGGGCCGGCCCCAATTTATTGAATATTGTACTGAAAGTGAAAAACAGAATGGTTGTAAGCATATTGGTTGTTTATTCTCATGATCGCATGGCTGACTGAGAGCTACAGCTCACTGCCCCTGCCCTACATCATGATAGCGTACTGTACTGCAAATCGCTAGCCTGGGAAAAGACCAAAATTCAAAATTCAAAGTACGGTTCCTACTTATTGTGTATTACTTTCGAACCATCATGAAGTTGAACAATCGTTAAGTCGAAACATCATTAAGTTGGGGACCATCTGTATTGATTTTGTATCCAGGAACCTTGCCAAACTCTCATTTTTCTAATAATTGATAATCTGCTGTTTGTTGCTTGTACTGACTCTTGTACTTGGTGGTTTTGTTTTCTTGTGTGTTTGGCGATCTTTAGCTGTGAGCTTATATTTGCTTGATCTTAATCTATGGAAATCCCATGGGCCTAAACTGGGGATGCTTTCCTTCAGGGATAGTTTGCATTTGCTTCTGTCTAGATTCAGAACAATGCTGTTAATCTGGGACCACTTAAGCCCCTTAAGAGGTCCCTGGGTTTAATGTGGCAGCCTTACCTTGCTAAGCCCAAGGCTCACATTCCCAGACTGGCTCCTATATTGGCACTTATCCTCAGGTCAGCTTTCACCCTTGGTTGTTTACTGCTCTACCCAGTTCTGGTTTCATCTTCCATATTTTGGGGAGAAAAGTATGGAAGACAACTCAGAAATTCTCTATACTTCTTGTAAGCCCAGCAATGTATTAAAAATTACACTTTATTCAAAAATTCGGGATCCAGTAGTTTTGTAATGGGAGAGTCTTAGCATATCTGTGGTCACCACCTTTTGCTCTCCACTCGGAGAATTCATTTTAATCCAGATTTCACACTCTAGGTCAAACTACCAACTTAAACAAAATTACTCTTACAAAAGTAATACATGTTCACTGTACAAAATTTGGAATAAACAAAAAAGTACAAAGAAGAAAATTTAAATCACCTGTAAATCCCACCCCCACCCTGGGATATAATCTTTTAAATATTTTAGTGTATGTAGTCATTTGAATAGTAGTCCCAAAAAAGATATGTCCACCCAGAACCTGTAGGTATTACTTTATTTGGAAAAAGGGTCTTTGTAGATGGAATTAAGTTAAGGATCTCAAGATAAGATCATCTTGGATTACTGTGGAATCTAAATCCAATGACAAGTTCTTATAAGAGAAGAGAAGGGAGGGCCGGCCCTGTGGCTTAGCGGTTAAGTGCGTGCGCTCCGCTGCTGGTGGCCTGGGTTCGGATCCCCGGCGGGCACCGACGCACCGCTTCTCCGGCCATGCTGAGGCCGTGTCCCACATACAGCAACTAGAAGGATGTGCAGCTACGACATACAACTATCTACTGGGGCTTTGGGGGGAAAATAAATAAATAAATAAAATTATAAAAAAAAAAAAAAAAAGAAGAGAAGGGAAAACAGACTTGAGGAGAAAGCCATGCAAAGACTGAGGCAGAGACTGGAGTGATGCTTGCCATGAACCAAGGAACACATGGAGCCACCAGAAGCCGGAATAGGCAAGAAAGGATTCTCCCTAGAGCCTTTGAAGGGAGTGCGGCCCTGCTGACACTTAGATTTTGGACTTCTGGCCTCCAGAACTGAGAAATAATAAATTTCTACTGTTGTAAGCCACCCAGTTTGTGGTAATTTGTTACAGCAGCCCTAGGAAACCAACACAGTGTATATCTGCTGTAGGGCAAGTTCCCCAGGAAATAATTTCTAAGACAGGTTTGCGAATGGGTAGTTCATTGGAGAGTGTTTCAGAAATGATACCTGTAAGGTTGTGAGAGAAGTGGGATTGGGCAGAGGGGGAAGTTGAATTGTGATGCAGTTGTAACAGAGGCCTCAGCCTATCCAGGAGTCCTGAACCTGGGATGGCCCTTCAGAGTTGTCTCAAATTGAGGCCAGGGAGCCAGGCCTTGGTACCTCTGCATCAACCAGTCATTGGATGTGGGCAGCCCCATGGGAGGGGGTATTAGGTCTGGTGGGGAGCTCTTTTCAGAGGAGAGCAACGCCTGGGAGGTCTCAGCTGTGAGTCCTCAGCAGCCACCACCCCCAGCGTCTGGGGAAATGAGAGGCTTGGCCCTGAAATGGGGAACTGGGGACGCATCAGCACGCACTAAAATACCCTTCCAGTCATTTCCACACTTCTCTCTAACACACATTTTCAGTTTTAGCATTTAATTTCTGGAACACTTGAACTTTGGGTATGTTTATACATAAATTTAGCAGAATATTTAAAGTATAAATCTATTGTTAAAACATCGTTGAGTTTTATGTGTTAAAGTCTATAGAGCAAGCTC